>NC_087154.1:6005000-6037500 GCF_035594125.1 Scylla paramamosain
GAAGAAGAGGGGGAGGACGAGGAGGAGGAGGAGGAGAAGGAGGAGGAGAGAAGAGGAAGTACTCAAAGGACAGTGACACAACAAGCAAAATTCATGAGTGTGGATAAGTGGATGAGTGGAATGCATAGCTAGCGTGTGCATCAGGGGCGTGTAGGGCTGTGAGGAGTGAGGGCCTGGTAGGGAAAGTGTGGAGTGTAGCACAACATCAACAGAGGATGTGGCGGGAGTTAGGAGTCCGGCAAAAGAGAGAAAAAAAAATGTAACAGGCGAGGTGAAAGAAAGAAGAGAGAAGCAAGGTGAAAAGAGAGAAGTGGAGAGAAGGTGAAGAGAGGAACACCATGACAAGAGAGAGGCAGGGATGTGTAGCAGTAAATATGAACAGGGAAGAGTGAACAAAGAGAGAGGATGTAACTGAGTAAATGGGATATTGCAGTAGGAGAAATGAGCAGAAGAGAAACAAACAGCAGGAAGAATGTGAGAAAGAGAGAGAAGGGGAGTGCAAGAGAAACAAAACAGTTGGAAGGGTGAATAAACGTGAAAGGATGGGTAAAGATGACATGTATAGTCGAAGAGGTGAATAGACGGAGGAGGTGCCAGAGGGGTGAGTAGGAGAAACACAAGCAGCAGGGCAGGCAGGCAGGGGCACGAGTGGGAGAGAAACCTGCAGACTCGTACAAAGCCAAAACTCTTCAGGCCACTCGCTCTCCCAGACCCGCCAACCCGAGCGTCTTTTCAAAGGTCTCCCAATAGTTTTGCTTCTCCACTTGCGTTGCGACGAAACTTTTCCATTTCGAAAACAAAAGGCAATTTGTGAAACTAATGGCTCTCTCAGCACGCCATGGAGAGGAGGGAGGAGGAGGACGGAGGAGGAGAGGAGGAGGGAGGGAAAGAGGGAGGAGGACCGACATGGAAGTCACTGCTTAACACATTTTTAATTTAATTCCTCGTAGATCTGAGTTTGCAAGCTTTACTGGCGCCGAACGGAACGCTTCCCGACGCTCTCCCTTCCACATAAAGAACAAAACAACCAGAAAAGCAAAATAAAGAGCCATTCTGACTTTTCTGAAACTCACTGTGTGGAAAAACGAATGTCTGGACAATGGCTGAGCGAGGAACAGCGCACGCAGCTCCACTTACTGAGCGACCAGATGGAGAGTAATGGTACGCTCTTGCCTTGCAGAATTCTTAATACCGAGAGAACTTCGAACTCCACTCTTGCCTTGCCCTCAACCAGTTATTTCCTCCATGAACAATTAAAAATGGTCATGCATAAGGACAACTGACCAGCGTTTAAATTTCACAATACTAAGCAGAGGATTGGTGGTGCTATAATGGGTTTCCTTTCCTAGTTCTACTTTCCTCCGTGTCTACTTTACTCATTTTCTGTCCGATATGTTCAGTCAATCAATCAATCTCACATACAACGTGCTACCACACTTGCCAAGCTTCACCCTTAACATCTTGCACAATAATTCACAACTCATCTCACTCTTCCCAACCACTTCCTTACTCGTTCTACATATAAAGTGCACGTTTTTCTAAAGGCAAATATTTAACCTGTCGCGATAAATTTTCCCATCTTCCTGCAAGCCGGTGACGCTGCGAGTGGCAGATGCTGTCACGCCTTGCAGGCTTGTGAGTAAATAGGAAAATTGTATCTTAGACCCAGGATTTCAGATTTTTCACTTAAATAACAATACCAAAATAGGAATATGAGGTAGTTTGGCATACAAGTGTGTGTGTGTGTGTGTGTGTGTGTGTGTGTGTGTGTGTGTGTGTGTGTGTGTGTGTGTGTGTGTGTGTGTGTGTGGTGTGTGTGTGTGTGTGTGTGTGTGTGTGTGTGTGTGTGTCATTTAATACAACGTAGAGGAATTCGCCTTCAACCTGCGGAGGGGCGCCAGGAACGTAAATTACCTTTATAAATACAAAGGGAAGGCCTGGTCACCGTCTGGAGGAAGAGAAAGAAGAGGGGGAAGAAGAACACATAGAAGAAGAGGAGAGGGCTCACAGTAACCAAAATAATAAAAAGGACAAACTGTCACAAACCAAAACACATACCAACCAGAACAATTACAAAGGCCACATCAAATCCACGAGTCACCGGGGAGACGGAGGTGAAAAGAAAGGCAAAGCGGAACATGAAGTGAGCGTCTGGCAGAGGGTGAAGTCCCAGTAGCTTTGCCCAGTGAGGGTCACAGAGGCCGCGCTAGCCACAGTTAGAGGAAATTATCGCTTCACTGGAGATGTCAGGTAAGAGTAAGGAGAAGCAACTAAAAGGGAAGGGAGTTTGGGGCTGCAGGAGGGAGGACACTGCCAGGGAAGGCTGTGAAAGGCTGGGAGGCTGCTGGGAATTGCGAGGTAGGCTGCGTTGGAGGCTGTGGGAAGCTGAGAATGGTTGTGAAAGGCTGCAAGAGGCTCCGTGATAATGGCAGCGTGAGAGGAGTGTGTCGCGCCCGCTTGTGGGTAAAGTGGCTTCTGGCGGCTTCACTTAGTCTTGCCTTACCTAGCTGCTCAAAACTGTATCCCGCACGGCACTGGCTCACGTCTCCCTGGGGGGTGAGAGGCGGGGTTATCACGAGTCATGTCTTGGGTTACTGTAGGTTGTGGTTTGGTAATGTTTAGTTATCAAACGTGAAAAAATATATATATATATTGTCGTCTAAATACAGGGATGTTTGGGGAATGTTCATAATATAATGCCTCGTTTCCCAGGTCATACATTTGTGGTCACTAGTACAGTAAACTTCTCTTACTTCCACTGTGTTCTGTGTTTTCCCTCTGTCTTAAGTCATGATATCTCCTGACGAAGTACTGTAACGAGACAATAGATTCTTAACACAACAGAGGGCTTGAAATGGAAGGAAAAATGCGAAATAGTGGAAGTGAAAATGTTATATTACGCGACTATTGACTGTGACTGCACCTGAGACCGCTGCACTGTAAAGGGAAGACTAGGATGTGAATTCCCCCTCACTCGCTAAGCTGGCTCGCCATATGGGCATGAAAACCGGAAGCAGGGGCTGGTGCACTCCCTGAGTTCTGGGGCGAGGACCACTAACCACATCGGGAGGCCGGCTTGGAAACGCGGCAACGGAACACTAAAGGGGCAGACAAGTAACGGTGCAGTATTGTTTGTGACGGGAAACCTTGTACGTGTAGCCAGACAATGCTCGTTTTGTTATCACGTGTTTTTTTTCACCATCGTGCCGTACCGAAAGTAAATACCAGTGAGAAATTACACTGAATAACTCGATAGGAAGAACACGTTGGCTGAATCTTCTCGCAGGGGTGTCGCGGGAACTGTGGAAACAAATACCAGAGAGAAAATATACTGAATAACTCAGGAGGAAGAACATGCAAGCGGAACCTTCTTTCAGACACCACACAGACACACACACACACACACTGCTGGCGACGACCTCCCCCGCGGCTCACCTATTATGTTGAGGAGCACTACAGGAACGTTTTATGGCGGTGATGATGGTGGTGGAGGGTCAGGGGAAGCTGGCGACGGTGGTGGTGCTGGTGGTGGTGGCGGTGGTACGCTGAGAGAGTTTCACGGGGTCATGGGTGGCGGGGAGCGGCTTTGATGGCTACTCGGAGCACGTTAGCAGGGCAGCAAGCCAATGGCGAGGCGGTGGTTAAGGGTTAATGGTGATGGTAAGTAATACTGGTGGAGGAGGTCGCGGTGCTGGTGGGGTTTACTAATGCAGGGAGAGATAGTGGTGGTAATGGGTGGTGATGCAGGTGATGGTGGCGCTAAGTGGTGTTAAGTATGATGGGAGGTGGAGGAGGATGGAGTGTATCTATCCTTTTATCATTCTAAACGCTATAAAAAAAATGAAGAAAAAAAAAAACAATGGTTGATGGTACCCTTTCAAACACAAACACACACGTACAGTATTTCGGTTTGAAGAATTAACGCTGTTCAGTGGACATAACAACAGCAAAGCAGATAAACAATACATGTGGAGGTGTGTGCCCATCACCGCTGCGAACAGAATATAAATGCAGCGAGGTTAAGAGAAGCAGAGGTGACGAGCATTCTGGCAACTTCACACAGGAAGAGTCAGGCGCCAGACACTCTGAAATGCGTGCTCATTTCACCCCCTGGCCTCGCAACACGAAATATGTCAGGCACGGAATTATTTGAAATTTTCTCAAGTTTTCCCTCGTCTGTTGGAGACACGAGCAAAAGAGCAACGTTTGAGTGTGAGGATTTACAGGGGAGGGAGGGAGGGAAGGAGAGAGAGAGAGAGAGAGAGAGAGAGAGAGAGAAGAGAGAGAGAGAGAGAGAGAGAGAGAGAGAGAGAGGATTAACGTCTGGGTGAGGTGGAGAGTTTTATTCAATTGAAACAGAAATCCCCAGTTGAAAATCTGATTAACTCTCTCTAAAGGGGGATCTTTTAAGCCTCTAACCCCCTTAAATCTACCTCTCTCTCTCTCTCTCTCTCTCTCTCTCTCTCTCTCTCTCTCTCTCTCTCTCACTACCATCCTCCTGTCCATCAACTAATCCCACAAGTTTCTCACTGGACAAAAGTAACGGAAAGATTCATAATCCGTGATATTTTCCAGTAGTCACATAAAACAGCGTCAGTTTAGCATTCAGCTGCACGTTTCCCTCGCGGACGAAAGCCAGCAGTTTACGAGAGCTATTCCAGATAAAGTAAAATCTACGTTCGGGGTGCGGAGATAAATGCTTCACGAAAAATGAGTGTTCTGCTGATTGTTCTAACGCTATCCAATTCTGTGACCCTCCATCTGTCTGCCTCTTCACTAACGCTGACTTGTATGCTCCGGTCTGCCTATCAGTTTGTCTATCTGTATTCGTTAATCTGTCTCTCTCTCTCTCAGGCAGAACAGTAAACATAATGACACCGCGATATCAAGATTACAATTATATCTGATGGTAAGGAGCAATGCGGTGGATAAATAGATAAGACGACATCTGGTGGTTAGCGTTGGAATTCCTGAGAGAGAGAGAGAGAGAGAGAGAGAGAGAGAGAGAGAGAGAGAGAGAGAGAGAGAGAGAGAGAGAGAGAGAGAGAGAGAGAGAGAGAGAGAGAAACAGTAATCGACTTCCACTAGTCTAGCAAGTAGCATATCATGTAATTTTCTGCCTATTTGGGATTATACACAAAAAAAAAATTACCTTACAAGTGGATAAAAATGGCATGCAAGGGAAAAAAAATAATCCATCCATCAAAATCACAGTAAAGAGAGAAAATAATGAATATAAGTTAACTAGAAGCTTACTGCAACCTCCAAATTGGCACAGCAAAGTTTAAACGCCCTGTCATTTACTAAGAACACGTTTCAAATTGTATCCCTTTTGGTGATGATTCAGGCAGCATAGAAATCATATACAGTTATAGTGCAAAACAAAAAAAAATATTACAACCAAGATGAGAGAAGAAACACTGGTTATGTAATGAAAAAATAGAGGCCACGAAAATAAAGGGAAAGTAGAAAAATGCAAAGAACAGTTGATGAATGGTTGCCCTTAGACCAGGAGAGGACGACTGAAAAGGAGGAGGAAGAGCAGGATAACGGAAAGGACAAGGATAAGAGCACAAGGAGAAAGAAGACGGAGAGGCGGAGGACGAAGAGTAGATGACGAACCATCAGCGGCAACGAGAGGAGATGAAGAGCAGGAAGAGGGGAAGGAGGAGAGAAAAAGGCAATGGTGGTGGTGGTGATGGTGGTGGTGGTGGATGTGGTATCATTATAGAGGCGACAGGAGAGGAAAGGGAAAGGGTGCGGGCGACAGTGAGGAAAGGGAGGAAGGGAAATGAAAAAAGGAGTAGGGAAGTGGAGGGAAAGTGTACTCGGAAGGAAAAAGGAAGAGTAGGCAATAGAAAAGATAATGCAAGGAACAGAAAGGAAAATGGGCAAAGAAAAGGACATAGTGAATAGGGAAGAGGGTAAGAGAAGATGTAAAGAGAAGGAAAGGGTATAAGAAGGAAAAGGAAGGAAAGAGAGTTTAAAGGGAAGGAAAGCATGCGAGAAGACAGTGAGAATAAAGAACAGCTAGGGCGAAAAGAGAAGGAAAGTGAGTAGGGAAAATGTATGAGGAAGGACGCAGGAAGAAGGGTAGCGGAGAAGAGGAGGCGTAAGTGGGGCGAAAGAGGACTAGAGCAGGACAGGGGCGGCGCCAACACAGCACCTCAAGGACGTCTCAGGTCGTGGTACTCGGGGCCGATTACCTCCCACACTAATTATTCAAGGGCCGGGCACGTGCCGTCGAGAGAGGGGGACACATTCATCTGCATGCGCGCACACGTACACGCATACACACACGCACATACACACACATACACACACACACACACACACACGTTCTCTCTCTCTCTCTCTCTCTCTCTCTCTCTCTCTCTCTCTCTCTCTCTCTCTCTCTCTCTCTCTCTCTCTCTCTCTCTGACTATTCGCTTTGTGTGCCAGAATTTCAATCTTCCACCACATTCCATCAAGGCACAGTCCGTGCCTTTATGTTCCTCCCCTGGCGCACGCAACGCAGACTCGGCCGGTAAGAACTAAGCACTAGTTTGATTCACGGGGAGTTAAAAACAAACGGCAACAATAAAGAAGACAAAAAACAACCCATTCCTACGTGGACGAAGATTAATACGGGGCAATGGAATCTTAAGTGTTGAGGGACGAATGTATCACAGAAATAAGAGCTGAATGAATGAAAACTCTGCATTGGAACACCAAGACAGTGAGAAAAACCAAAGATAAGTAATAGGTTACTAGTCACCGACACACTGATTTTAAAAGGCAATTAAATTAAATGACAAAATATTAATATGATGTGAATGAAAAAAGAATAACTGAAGAGAACCTGAAAGAGTTTGTTCAATATTACCCAGAAAGAAAATATAAAAATAAATACGTTTTTTTTTCTCAGCAATCTTTTTTTTTTTTTTTGCCGGCACTTCGATTAAAAAAAAAAAGCAGTTCACAGGAGAGGTAAAGGTGATGTTGGTCGTGGTCGTGGTGGTGGTGGTGGTGGTGGTGGTGGTGGTGGTGATTCATGGGGAATGACACCAACGTAATAAAGGCGAAAGTGGTGGTGCTCAGGGGTGGTGATGGTGGTGATGACGGCACTGGTGGTGATGGTGGTTGCTGTAGTGAAGGCAGTACTGGAGGTGACGAAAAGAAAATGGGTAAAAAACAACAAAAAAACAAAACAAAAAAACAGCAAAATATATAGGACAGAAGATAAAACGAACGAGAGAGAGAGAGAGAGAGAGAGAGAGAGAGAGAGAGAGAGAGAGAGAGAGAGAGAGAGAGAGAGAGAGAGAGAGAGAGAGAGAGAGAGAGAGAGAGAGAGAGAGAGAGAGAGAGAGAGAGAGAGAAAGGAAGAACAAGAAATGGTATCATGATGTTGCTATTTCAAGTTTAATCATTCTCTCTCTCTCTCTCTCTCTCTCTCTCTCTCTCTCTCTCTCTCTCTCTCTCTCTCTCTCTCTCTCTCTCTCTCTCTCTCTAACACACACGTACACACAGTCACGTCACGAGTTGTTGTATTATGCAAGAGTATTTGCTTTTCGTTATGCAGCTCCTCAAGCACTTCACTTTCCATGAGTCCTTGCAATCCTCTCTCTCTCTCTCTCTCTCTCTCTCTCTCTCTCTCTCTCTCTCTCTCTCTCTCTCTCTCTCTCTCTCTCTCTCTCTCTCACTCTCTCTCTCTGTTTTTCCTTCGGCCCCTGAGAAATTAGTGACCGTGTCTCAGTCTCTTCATGCCTGGAAATATCTCTCTCTCTCTCTCTCTCTCTCTCTCTCTCTCTCTCTCTCTCTCTCTCTCTCTCTCTCTCTCTCTCTCTCTCTCTCTCACAAAAAAATCCTTTCTTCTGACCTTTCTTGTGATCCTTGTTTCTCTATTCCTCCTCCTCCTCCTCCTCCTCCTCCTCCTCCTCCTCCTCCTCCTCCTCCTCCTCCTCCTCCTCCTCTTCCTCTTCCTCCTCCTCCTCTAATAGTTTGTTTGTTTCCAGCCCTTGAGGAGTTTCCTTAAGAAGATGACTTTCTTAAATCTCACTTGACTTTTTTTTCTTTCATCAGGATTCTCTCTCTCTCTCTCTCTCTCTCTCTCTCTCTCTCTCTCTCTCTCTCTCTCTCTCTCTCTCTCTGTCTGTCTGTCTTCTTACTCTATTAGTTAAATGCACATTACACTTTTTCCTTCGTGTTCATTTCTCTGCACTCCATAAAATCACGTCTCTCATTACGATTTTCTTCAATAATTTATATCCACTCCCATTTCTTAGCACTACGTCTTCTCCTCCTCTTATTACTCCTTCCCTCTCACGTCTCTCTTCGTCCTCGTTTCACTCTTGTCCTGCTCTTTTTATTTCCCTCTTTTTACATTTTCAATCGTGTTCTATTATTTTTTTCTCTCCCTCTCTCTCTCTCTTCACTCCATTCCTGTCTTTCCATCTTAAGACTCGTTTTCTCGCGCCTTTCTTTCACATTCCCATCTGCCAATTACTCCGACTTCTGCTCTCTCTCTCTCTCTCTCTCTCTCTCTCTCTCTCTCTCTCTCTCTCTCTCTCTCTCTCTCTCTCTCTCTCTCTCTCTCTCCTTCTGTTCTCCCTCTGCACTTTTTCTTCTGGGGCGATCATCATGAATATGCACGAGTGGAAAATGCCGAGGGTGCGCAGATACTGACTTTAGAGATGCCCATTTATGTACCTGCAGCTGTGTGGTTTCCCTACGTATTGTATGGGAATTACAGTAGAAGCGTCAACGTTTCTACTCCTGCGGTCGTCTTTTTTTTATTATTATTATTTTCAGGGTATTGTGAAAAAAAAGTTTGTATTGACACGTAGGATAAAAAAAAAAAAAAAAAGACGAAGAGGGTAATTTTTTATTTTTTTTTTCTATACAGCCTTACTATTTTAAGATACCAGTACGAAAAGGAAAGTATGGAAAGACGTACGCAATTATCGCAAACCTTGTCTAGCACAGAGAAAGGGTTAATACACGATTAGATCAGGTTAATTTTTGAACTGAATGCACTTAAATGGCGGCGTGAGAGGTACAGAGATAAAACTGATGTACTGTTTTTACATGTTTAGCTTCTTTTTATGTTTTTCTTTCTTCCCCTTCCTTTTCGAATTATCTGTGTCTGTCTTCGTCTGTTCGTCCATTCCCCCTGCACATCTCTCTCTCTCTCCCTCTCGCCTTCCTGTCACACCGGTAATAAAAAAAACTTTCCGTCTGTATTTTCCATCGATTAAAACTTAAGTAAGCGTGAAACTAACAACAAATTCCTACATCGTATAAATTAAGGCAAAGTTACGCACGCTATACTGTCGGGGCTCTGAGACTACTTATCACCGAGTCACAGGAAGCCACAACACCGCCCGTAGCTCTCGAGTATGGGAAGGAAACTCGCAGGAAAACCACCTAACTTGAGTATTAAACGAGATAACTTTGCCCTGTTATATGCCAGGGAATAAATTAATAATGTAAAGCCAGGAAACATTGTAGATTTGTGAGGGAATTTGCGAGGTATTTGAAACGGACTGCGAAGTTGCTAACACGCACACACACAGAGACCTACTAAACAACTAATACACACAAAACCCATTAATCAAGACCATTATAGTTATGAATATTGTTTAATAGATGATAAAGGTTAAATATTTATAGTACTAATATTACTCTCCAGTACAAAGAGGAGGAGGAAAAGGAAGAGGAGGAATACACACTTAACAGAGTAACTATTAATGCCGATATGGACGAAAAACAAAAAGAAAGTCAGAAGAAAACGCATAACAATACCAACCCACACACACACACACACACACACACACACACACACACACAAATACCCACCCCACCCACACCCACCCGACCACCTTCAAACACTGAAATGACCGCCACAGCTACTGCCCCTTCTGCTGCTCTCGCTACTCCACAAGGGAAAGTAATAATCCCTAATGGCCGTGTTCCAAGTGCAGGCGTAATACTCCCTTTCTGAGCGAGTCGCCGCCACATGCATGGGAGGCGAGGGAAAAAAAAGACCTCACTGGCGCACTCGTCTCCCCCGCTGCGATGACCCCGCTAGATTACGCAGATAATGTCGAACAGCCACGAAACATACTTGTATATAAAAAAAAGAAAAAAGAAAATAGCTGGGCTTTCATGATAATGCACCAGTTACTAATGTTAATGGTTATGATGCTACTGTTTATACTGCACTTGCTTACAAATTAATTATACATCGTACTATTACTGTTCTTACTACTATTTATGCTGCTGATGCTGATGTTTTTGCTACTATTAATGCTGCTGCTGCTGCTACGACTACGACTACTACTACTTCTACTTCTACTATCACCATTACTATTGTTACTGTTACAACTACATCTAGCTATCTAATTATCCACCAATGTCTATCACCGTCTCTTAACAGTAATAATGATTACTACTACAACTACTACTACTACTACTACTACTACAACTACTGCTATTACTACTACAACTACAACTACACCTACTACTACTCTATAACTACTGTTTCTCCTATTACACATACTGTAACAAAAATATAAAAAACAAACAATAACTAGAATAACAACAAGAACAAAAATAAATTACAGTTGCACTTTTCAAAACGTAAAGATAATAACCAACGGAGCTTTTGGGATAAACTGCTTTACTCACTGAATGAAACCAAGCTATTTTTCAGCGCATGAAGGACAAAAGAGAAAGAGAGAGGGAGGGGAAAAAAATAGGGATTATCCTCCACAGACAGACTGCCGCTGATAAGGGCACAAGGTTGAAGGACGAGGAGAAAATTCAGTTAGTAGAGTTTACAGTATTCCCCACCCTGCCCATCCCGTGGTAAACTCCTGACAACTTTTCCTGCGTCATAATTAGAGTGACATTATGACGATTTCAATGAACATTTTGGTAACTATGTTTGTTTTTATTATTTATTACGATTTTTTTTCTTTTTTTTGCATTTGGAGTGTTGATGGAGAAAATACCTTTTTTATTTCATAAACATTACAAAATATAATATAATATAATATAATATAAATAAATATTCTTACTGTTAGTAGTGATAAAGGTGGCGGTGGTTGAATAGCAGCAGCAATACCAGCAGCAACTGGTTGTTGTAGTAGTAGCAGTAGTAGTAGTAGTAGTAGTAGTAGTAGTAGTAGTAGTAGTAGTAGTAGTAGTAGTAGTAGTAGTAGTTGTTCCAGTAACATTAACCATATTACACTTTGGATATTAAATAACAAGGAAAGCAAATGCACTCAAATGAATCATTAGTACGTCGAAATCCTAAATTATATTTGCTCCAGTGTTACTGCTTTCTTTTCCCCAATTTTCCTCCTCCTCTTTATTATTTCAGAAAAAAAAGAGGATTCGTGATTTTTTCCCCTGTCAATCTCTTCTCTCTCATATCTATTTCGTCCTTTTTTTTCGTCACTTCCTTTTTCCTTTGTTCTCTCTCTCTCTCTCTCTCTCTCTCTCTCTCTCTCTCTCTCTCTCTCTCTCTCTCTCTCTCTCTCTCTCTCTCTCTCCAGTTCAAGAAGACCACTCAATACCTCCTCCCTTACTTTTTTTTTCTATATTCGTTTAGTTTCCTTCCCTTTCATAATTCCTTTTCCTCCTCCTTTGCTTTTCTTACATGTTTGGTTTCCTTTTTCAAACAGACATGCTTAATATTCCCTAAATTGAACTTTTTTTTTCATTCTAATTCTTTAATGTCTTAACTATCCTCTTAACACTTTTTACACGTTATATTTCCTTTTAGAGAGAGAGAGAGAGAGAGAGAGAGAGAGAGAGAGAGAGAGAGAGAGAGAGAGAGAGAGAGAGAGAGAGAGAGAGTTGTGAGAAGTGAAGACTGTAGGAGAGGAGAGAAACTAGAAACTCGAGAAGAACAGCAACCAGAGAGAAAAGTGAAAGGGAGAGAAACTAGCGAGAGAAACTACTCCACCAAACCATCTATTGCCAGGTATACTCAACACACGGGCAGCCAAAACAAATAAAGGCAAGGCGAGAACACCTGCACTCCCTCCTACCTTATCGGCTTGGCCTCTCCTGTAAAAGCCTTGAGGCCGCGCGAAAACCTATTTGGCACAAGACCTCACGCAATGTTACCTAGCACGGGGCGACACTGGAGGAAGGAATAGAAGCTTTTTTTTTTTTTTTTTTATCGCCGGCACACGTGTCAGGCAGGTGTGGGATGGTGAGGTGCAGATGTATGGTGATTGGTTATAGGTACAGGTGTGTGTGTGTGTGTGTGTGTTTCGATAAATACTATATGGAAAATATTTATCAGGAATTATACATAAAATTTTGTAATATAAAACCTGTAGCCAGTAATTTTTATTTATGTCTACCTACTTACCAATTTATTAATAAATTTGTATCTTTCTATCAATGTCTGCCTGCAGGTGCTTTTATGTCAGAGAGAGAGAGAGAGAGAGAGAGAGAGAGAGAGAGAGAGAGAGAGAGAGAGAGAGAGAGAGAGAGAGAGAGAGAGAGAGAGAGAGAGAGAGAGAGAGAGAGAGAGAGAGAGAGAGAGAGAGAGAGAGAGAATCCACCTTGTTCATTAGCTTCAAATTTAAATGTTCAGACTTGATAATTACTTCTCGGAATGCAGGAAGCCTGGGAGAAAAAGGAGAGAGAGAGAGAGAGAGAGAGAGAGAGAGAGAGAGAGAGAGAGAGAGAGAGAGAGAGAGAGAGAGAGAGAGAGAGAGAGAGAGAGAGAGAGAGAGGTGGGGAGAGGGAGAGGAAGACGCGGAGAAAAGGAAGACAGGGGAGCGGAGGGGAGAATTAGAAGTGACAAAGGAGGGAAGAGAAGAGAGCCAGCAGCGAAAGAACTGAAGAGAAAAATAAGGATTGGAAAGAGAGAAAAAAAGAGGAAGAGAGGAGGGGAAGTGTAGGGAAGAGAAAAAGGCAGAATAGGGAGAGAAAATAAAGGGGAGGAGTGAGAGGAGCGAGTCGGGAAGGAATGAGAGAACGATCAAGTGCGTATGGAAATTATTACGAAAAAGAAAAAAATGCGAGATGAAAAGAAAATGTGAAGTTAGCTGAGCGTCTTCCACTTGAACACGACCTTTGTGAAGACCTCGTGTGTGTGTGTGTGTGTGTGTGTGTGTGTGTCAGTAAGTCTACACGTGGCATTCATCGTAAAAAAAAAAAAAAACGTTAAATAATTTATCCACTTATCTTCCATACCCATAAATGTATACCATCTTTCAAGAGTTCATTTGTTAAAAGTAATGGAAGAAAAGCCACAAGTACTTTTCTTACACTTCCAAAGGAACACAAATATAGTCGAATACCGTATTTAAAACTAACTATACCACATGCCTTACAAGAAAGTGAGGATGGAAAACTTTAGCATTTTGTCCAATGTAGAAAGAGTGACATTTAGTCACTCTTCCTACATCGTCCTCATTACAATTAAATAGAATCACTACTGGCGCTTCTGGTGCTTCCTGATGTTACTCGCCGTAGGACGTGACTGCAGTTAATTAACAAGCAGTGACAACCTGGGGATGGGAATCTAGAAATGAAGTCCAGGAATCACGATTTATCTGAAAGTGAAGTTACATTACAACTCCCATGACAGACTTGCACATTTTCATCCTGTTGACTTTTAGTGACAAACTTATCACTTTACAATATTCAAAATATCTATGTACATAAATTTTTATGTGGCGATTGTGTATTTAAAATATGCCAAATGAAAGATGAGAAAGTTAAAATTCAGAGAATTATTTACTCTTTCAACTAATTGCATATGTAATTCATTAACTGCGGCGAATCTACGTATATAATATGCAGAATTTTTTAAAAGGAAACCTGCGAAGAGAGGAAGACATTTGCTGCTGTAATGCACCTCCTGTTTACTCTAACCGTACAACGTTTCCCTTCTCCTTTCAAACAAATGAATTCTTAAGTCAATTAAATGTATTGTGTAGGTGGTAGAAAGGTAAATAACAATCTTCTTTAAGCTTTTTCACTTATAAGGTTTTTTTTTAACACTTAATGGAATAGTGAGACGTAGTGTACGTATACTCGTAGTGCATGATATCAGAAGAAAATAATCCTGATGAGAGCACAAAAATTTGTCATTAGTTGCGAAAGGGTAAAACAATCTGTGATACACTGAATTTCCATTAATGAAAAGAAACCTGATAAAAAAATCCCAACTTTCAATATTATACACTACGCGATATGATTACGAGTAATGTGCAAAACTCAAACCCAAAACTTACTGCAATCAAATATAAGAGCAGATTGCAAAATAAATGAAGAAAACAAAATTTCAAAAAGAGAAACGGAAAAAAATAATAGATAAGTAATAAGTAACTCACTTTCTTAAACACTGAATAATAAACATAACCAAAAATAGATAAAAAAAGAAAAAAAAATGTACAACACAGAATAAGGCAATAAAAGAAAAAAAAACACCACAATATCACTTGTACCTTCCTTAACCACTACGTACAAATAATAGGCACGAGTGAAAAGAAAAAAAAAGTTAGTCCGCCGGAGTGTAAGACTGCATCCGTGACTGAAAGGGAAACAAAAAAAAAATATATAATCAGGGAAAGAACGAAACCGAAGATTACACGAGAGGAAAGAAAGAGCACAAGGCGGCGGGTTCTGCTTGTCCAGTGGGAAAGGGGAAAAAAGAAATACAAGACTGCTGAGGGATGAGAGGCAGGGAAGGAAAATGGAACGTGTCGTTAAAAGAAAAGAAAAAAAAAGGAAAAAGAAAACGAAGGAAACATTCTTTTCTTCTCCTTCGTCACGAGGGAATTTTTCTCAGTTTGTCTGGTTTCCTGTGTGTCTGTGTGTGTGTGTGTGTGTGTGTGTGTGTGTGTGTGTGTGTGTGTGTGTGTGTGTGTGTGTGTGTGTGTTCATTTCTGATTACGAGGGAAAAATTAATGTTATTTCCCTGAAATCTCTCTCTCTCTCTCTCTCTCTCTCTCTCTCTCTCTCTCTCTCTCTCTCTCTCTCTCTCTCTCTCTCTCTCTCTCTCTCTCTCCTTCTCTTTCTCTCTCTCTCTCTCTCAATCCCCACGGATCAATAAATTAGAAAAAGAAAAAAACTCAAAAGACTTCAATAATCAACAGAGACGAGACGTAATTACATTTTCTTTTCCGCGGAAGCAAACTTGAGCCGAGTGTATGAAGCAGTGAAATTAGAAGAAAAAGACCCAGAAATTGCACTTGGCGAGGTGAAAATTGGCCGGCGGGAGCACTCACTCGTGTTGGTCGTGGTGGTGGTGGTGGTCGTGATTGTGGTGGCGACTGAGGTGGTGTGGTGACTGTGGTAATGAGAGTGTAGATGTGATGATAATGGTAACGGACAGGCGAGCACGCACGCACACGCACACACACACACACACACACACACACACACACACACACACATAACATCATCATATTGAATTTCTCGCGAGAATGTGCTGCAAAAAGACGTATGTATAAAAAATTTAAAAAATATACATATTATAAAAAGGTGCAAGACAAGGTGTGGCAAACGTGTGCAAAAAATAAATATGTATAAAAAGATACCAAGTTTGTGGAAAGTAAAGTCATTTTTGCTGTGAATATATTAAAGTGTGTGTGTGTGTGTGTGTGTGTGTGTGTGTGTGTGTGTGTGTGTGTGTGTGTGTGTGTGTGTGTGTGTGTGTGTGTGTGTGTGTGTGTCTAAGGTGTGGGAAAAACGAGGGAAGAGAGAGAGAGAGAGAGAGAGAGAGAGAGAGAGAGAGAGAGAGAGAGAGAGAGAGAGAGAGAGAGAGAGAGAGAGAGAGAGAGAGAGAGACTTGCCTTTGTATCCCTCGCTCGTGGATCTCTCTCTCTCTCTCTCTCTCTCTCTCTCTCTCTCTCTCTCTCTCTCTCTCTCTCTCTCTCTCTCTCTCTCTCTCTCTCTCTCTCTCTCTCTTTAGTTCGTACCTTTTACTTTCCACTCCCCGAACATCAAAAAATAAAAAAAAGGAGAGAAAGAGAAAATGAAAAAAAAACAACGGGTCGCAAAACAAAACCACAATTCTGCCGTGCACTTGCAACAATCGCACGGAATACACCAAAAAGTTCAAACGCAAAGCATCACCACCATCCTCACCACCACCACCACCACCACCACCAGCTCACCAGTATTCCGCATCCACAAAATAATTCAACAGTATGTAAATAGGATAAAACAGAACCCAATGTGCTTCTCTTTAATGTCAACGTATGCAAAACACAAGCAACAACGGCTTAACCATCAACCGCGCGTCCACTTCACTGTCACCGGCTTGAAACATCGAGGCACAGACGGAGGTTGGTGGAGGGAGGAGCAGAGTGGCGAGGGAGAGAGAGAGAAGGGGAGACAGTACGAAGCTTACCTCCATGTCTCCCCCCCAATGTCGCCCCCGTCCCTGCCAGCACGACCCCTCCACGAGCACACCCATCACTTTCCAGCCAAATACCTCCGGGCGAATACCGCGGTGGTGCAGGACACACGCTCAAAACTCCCCTGCGTGACAGTCAACCTCATTGCCACTCCAACATGCCTCCTCATCTTCTCGTGAATGGCTCTAGTGCGATGTGAAACGATCGTCCCTCTTGTTAACGACGTGTGTGTGTGTGTGTGTGTGTGTGTGTGTGTGTGTGTGTGTGTGTGTGTGTGTGTGTGTGTGTGTGTGTGTGTGTGTGTGTGTGTGTGTGTGTGTGTGTGTGTGTGTGTTGCGAGGAAGAGCTGCTCAGGCCAGCCGTGATTTTCCTAGCGTCCCCCAATTAATGCCGGCGTCCATGTTCGTATCACTGGAGCTCATTAACAAGTCGGGGCCACCGTGTCTCCGCTCCGCCTTCCATCTCAGAAACACTCCTTGTGGAAATTCGCTGGAGCGCCTCGTGTCGCATCCCCCCTCGACCCCCATCTCCCCTCGCCCTTGACACTGACACCCCCCACACGGCACTCGACGAGGGCTGCAGCGTTCCTCTTCTGTAGCACAGGAGGAGGAGGAGGAGGAGGAGGAGGAGGAGTGGAATATTTCTTCTCGTTTTTAAGAGAATACAGCCTCGGGACGCTGGTCTACTTGGTTCCAACAGCTTTAGTCAGTCACCTCTCTCTCTCTCTCTCTCTCTCTCTCTCTCTCTCTCTCTCTCTCTCTCTCTCTCTCTCTCTCTCCACTTCACCCTCACCTGCAACTGCCAAAAAATGTGTGCTTATGTTCGACTATTTTTCATCAACAATCCATAAACACGCCACGCCGAGGTGCGCCCTCCATTAGGTGACACCAAACTGGCACGGACCTGCACCGAATGGGACCTGCCTGGGAAAAGAGTTGAGCCCAAGCACGTTTATTTCAACGCGCGTATTTCAAGGCGGCGTTTTCTTCTATTATGCATCAGGCTTAATATAAAACGAGTGTATCTTTTTTTTTTCTGATGAGCAGCTTTTGTTTGTTTTTTTAACTTGCACAAATCTGGCAGGCTTCGTAAGTAGGGTAAAAATGTGAAATGAAGCCGTAAATTCGCTTTCCAAATACTTAAATATCGTAAATGCAATATATTTACATCACTTTGACCCTTACACACACACACACACACACACACACACACACACACACACACACACACACACACACACACACACACACACACACACACACATGCTACCACCACTACCACCACATACCATTATAGTTCAAAGTACACCCAATGCATCCATTCTATCGCATGACTTGTAGTTGAGATTAGAACAGGTTCATGTATTCGGGCGGGAATCATGATTTGTACATTTAAACTGAAATATCTCATCCGTCTCACCATCCAACAGTTCTCTCTACCAGTTAAACCAAACATTATTAGAGACCACTTCAAAATGCATCACCTAACACTCTCCCTGCGAACCCACAAAGGATAAGGAATAATAACAGAATTTCGCATCTCCCCTCAGTGCAATACCTGTCAACACTAATACATTCTGGTGAAGTCATCGTGATTTTCAAGTGCTTTCATGATATAGCGATCGAGTAGCAAGGATTCTGCATCACTAAAGAGAGAGAAAATAAAACACTCACGAGAAGGTGACTATTCATCTGTGGCTCTCGAAACCTGTCCTAGAAAAAAAGCAAAGAAAAAACGTCGAAATATATTATATACTGGAGAGACGAACACGTGACTCGCAATATGTTTAATCCCAGTCTTACCTCGATTTTTTTTGTTTCGAACTTTTCAACTTGCCTAAATGATTAAACTCTTAGGCAGTTCAGTCGCGCCAGGACGTGTGGAGTGCAATGCCTTGGCGCTCCCTAAGGCATCCCCAAGGCATTCCACGGCATCGCACGAAGGACACAGGGAAGCAATTTTCAAGCCAAAGTTTTAGTCCACAAGATTCTGGGACAGCAGGAGTTCCTCAGTGTGAAGGACGCTGCAAAAGACCCAATAAGTGACATGAATGCCTGGGAGGACTGGTAGGAAGGAAGGAAGGACACCCAAGTTTTACTGACTCAACACCATGACCTTTGGAACTGAATCTGCGCCAAAGATGCCACGGGAATCAAAAAACGAGTGTTTTTAGAGGAGATGAATTATTACTGCTGTTGGGAGGTTTGGTTTTTCTTTGACTTAATGTTAATACTGATACATATATGAATTTTATAACGAGTATTTGCAAAGCGTCGTGTATTCATTATTATTATTATTTTTTTCTGAACCTTAACTGCGTAGCCTGAATTATTACTAGTGTTGGAAAGTTTGGTTTTCTTTTCCGATGTTCTTGATGCAAGTTTTCAGATGAGTATCTCTCTCTCTCTCTCTCTCTCTCTCTCTCTCTCTCTCTCTCTCTCTCTCTCTCTCTCTCTCTCTCTCTCTCTCTCTCTCTCTCTCTCTCTCTCTCTCTCTCTCGGGAGTTTCGTGTTGTCTATCTCTTTTGTTCCTTTGAATTTCCATCAGCAATGGTATTTACCGACTACTCTTTTTTTTTCTTTACCTTATTTAATTTCATTAATCAATTTCTTTACTTACTTTTATTTATATCTAAAACTTCATTTATTTTTCCATTTTTTGCCAGGCCTCGACCAGAGTAAGGAATAAGGAGTATTTATCTCACACAATCTCAAACACGTTGAGTTTAACACATAGATATGCGTTATTCAAGAGACACGGACACTATTTGCTGTCTCTGTCACTACTTCCAGAGATCTAATCTATTTCAAACTCTGAATTTACCACAGAAACCGACACTAAATTTGCAAATCTAGAAATTGCTACTTGATAATGTAACGCAATTCCTCGGTATTTTCACCCCTAAATTCCAAAGCAAATATAAGGAATACATGTAAAGAAATTTGAAAAAAAAAAAAAAACTTAGGAGCAATGCACTTTTCAATGTTTTGCTTTCGCAGTTTAGTCAAGAGATCTTGTACAAATTATGATTATCACAAGGTAGGCAGCAGTAAAGTAGTAGTTCTTTCTGTAGTAGCAGTAGTAGTAGTAGTAGTAGTTGAAGCAGTAGTAGTAGTATAGTAGTAGTAGTAGTAGTAGTAGTAGTAGTAGTAGTAGTAGTAGTAGTAGTAGTAGTAGTAGTAGTAGTAGTAGTAGTTGCAGCGGCAGCAGCAGTGGCAGCAACAGCAGCAGCAGTAGCAATAATAGTAGCAGCACCAACAATATTGCAACAACAATTACTAGTAGTAGTAGTAGCAGTAATAGTAGTAGTAGTAGTAGTAGTAGTAGTAGTAGTAGTAGTAGTTGCAGCGGCAGCAGCAACAACAATAATAGTAGTAGCACCACCAATACTGCAGACACAATTACTACTATAGACAAACACTACCACAACTAGCAAGAACATCAAACAACAACAA
This sequence comes from Scylla paramamosain, assembly GCF_035594125.1. NCBI lineage: Eukaryota > Metazoa > Arthropoda > Malacostraca > Decapoda > Portunidae > Scylla > Scylla paramamosain. The sequence continues at coordinate 6,024,832 of NC_087154.1, forward strand.
CAACAACAACAATGCAAACATGGCGGCCACCACCACAACCACAACAGCCAAACTAAAAAGAAAAAACTGGTCGAGTACCACCAGCAGCGATATTATAAGCAATAACACCGCCAGCAGTAGTAGTGGAAGCCAAGCAATACCAACAGGAGGAGGAGGAGGAGGAGGATCAAGAGAAGGAAGAGGAGCCAATATTCGCATAGGTAGTGGTAGTAGTAGTAGTAGTAGTAGTAGTAGTAGTAGTAGTAGTAGTAGTAGTAGTAGTAGTAGTAGTAGTAATAGTAGTAGTAGTAGTATTAACAGTCGTGGTAATAGTAGTAGTAGTAGTAGTAGTAGTAGTAGTAGTAGTAGTAGTAGTAGTAGTAGTAGTAGTAGTAGTAGTAGTATAGTATTAGTAGAAGCAGTAGTAATGAGAGGAGGAGGAGGAAGAGGAGGAGGATCTGTTGGTAGTGTAGGTGGAGGCAGAAGGTGGAAGGGGAGAAGCTCAGGAGGAAGGACGAATGGCTCTTTGCACCACCCAAGATACGGTAAACACTCCACTTGGCATCGCTTCCACTTCCAATCAAGTCACTCCACATCAGACCGACTTATCTCCAAGTGGGAACTTTCAACGCATTTCCAGATGCTAAGTTAAGAGGAAAAATGAGCGAGGCCGAGAGAGAGAGAGAGAGAGAGAGAGAGAGAGAGAGAGAGAGAGAGAGAGAGAGAGAGAGAGAGAGAGAGAGAGAGAGAGAGAGAGAGAGAGAGAGAGAGAGAGAGAGAGAGAGAGAGAGAGAGAGAGAGAGAGAGAGAGAGAGTAACAGGAGAGAAAGAAGTGGATACGTGTACGAGGAAAGAACAAAAATGAAATAAAAAGTAGTGGAGATGAAAGGAGGAAAAGCAAAGGGGATGGAAAGAAAAAAATTCACCGGGAAGGGGGAAAAAAAAATATCAGGAACAAACAGGCGGAAGTGAATTTAAAAACAGGACTAAAGAGGAAAATTTAAAAAAAAAGGAAAAAAGATGAATGCTTTTTAAAAAGATAGAGCACAAGAAAGCGAGGAACGTGGGGTGAGGGAAGGCAGCAAAAAAAAAAAAAAAAAGTAATAAAAAACATCAAAACTACAAAAGAAGGAAATGAAAAAAAACTATGCAATAAAAATTGAAATAAATACAAGAAAGAACAAAGTAGGACGGAAAAAGGGGGGCAGGAATGAAATTTAAAAAAAGAAAAAAACAAAAAAGAACCAAGGTGAAAAGAAGAGAAAGAAAACGGTAGAAAAATATTTTGTAAAAAAAGACATGAATGACAACGATGGGAGGAGGAGGAGGAGGAGGAGGAGGAGGAGGAGGAGGAGGAGGAGGAGGAGGAGGAGGAGGAGGAGGAGGAGGAAGTCGGGGGAATAAGGAAGAACGAGAAGAGACATTTATTCCAACGCCCCAGGAGAGAGAGAGAGAGAGAGAGAGAGAGAGAGAGAGAGAGAGAGAGAGAGAGAGAGAGAGAGAGAGAGAGAGAGAGAGAGAGAGAGAGAGAGAGAGAGAGAGAGAGAGAGAGAGAGAGAGAGAGAGAGAGAGAGAGAGAGAGAGAGAGAGAGAGAGAGAGAGCGCTTAAGGATTGTCTCTTGGGCGTAAAAGCTACAGACAGAAGCAAATGGTGTCTTGCAGCTATGAAGTATTAGTAAGAGGGATCAGAGATGGAACGGAGGAACACGCTTTTTTGGAGAGAGAGAGAGAGAGAGAGAGAGAGAGAGAGAGAGAGAGAGAGAGAGAGAGAGAGAGAGAGAGAGAGAGAGAGAGAGAGAGAGAGAGAGAGAGAGAGAGAGAGAGAGAGAGAGAGAGAGAGAGAGAGAGAGAGAGAGAGGGTGGGGGGGAGGCACACGTACGGCAAACAAGTCAGTCACAGCGAAAAGTAAACCAACAAAAAATAAACAGAAAAGAAATACGCATGAGGGAAAGATATAAAATATTCCAAACCAACAAAATGTGAGTATGTATATATATTTTTTTCCTCTTCCGTATGTGTTCAAACTTTAACGTATTATTTGCCTATCCCACTACCGATCCTCTCTCTCTCTCTCTCTCTCTCTCTCTCTCTCTCTCTCTCTCTCTCTCTCTCTCTCTCTCTCTCTCTCTCTCTCGTTCTGTAGCTGTAAAAGAATATGTATGTTGCAATTTTTTTCCTTTTTCCCTCGGTCACGGCCCAGTCTCAATTCGGGTCAACGTTTTTTTCGCCATTAAAGGGAAAAATAACCCAAATAACACTTGACCTCTATTAATCTGACCCTATACGAGTGGCCATTGCCCCATTCACCATATGACCAGCGAGACGAAAGCGACGTGGAAAAAAATCATGCATAGCTTTCACCTCACTCCACTCCAACAGTCTTCCACTACAACAGCAACCTACTTTCCACTCCTCCGTCACTTTAATTTATTCCAAGCACTCCTTATGATTAACTACACAAAAAAAGACAAAGAAGGAACAAAATAGGAGACTAGTTGAGCACAGGAACTGCCACGTATAGGCCTAACGGCTTCTTGCAGCTTCCTTTATTTTTCTCATGTGCTTGTTTTTGAGGTGGTTTATGATGAGCCCCACTCGTCAGTAAAAGCTAGGTGGTATTGCGTATCCGGAGCATGACACCTATACAGAGCAACAGAAAGGATGTACAAACTCCGTCAGACCTATCGGCCACCTCAACGCTGTCTCTGATGAAGTGCACGATCTAAATTCAAGTAATAGACGTAGGATATTAAAGGTGAAGAATCCTCATACACGATAACATTATCCAAAGTAATAAAATGTTTGATGTTTGTACGTGATTAACTACACGAGCTTAACTGAAATAAAACACGTGGGACAGTAAAGGCGAAAACAAAATGTAGCTAAATTATTGGCTGTTTGTAATCTCCATGTTGCAAATTCAAGTACGAGACGCAAGACAGTAAAGCAGAAGGTTCGTCACACAACTTCATCGTCGTATTTCATGAAGAAACCTCGGATTATTGTCAAGTGATGATGCAATCTCACTTGTCTCTAATCTGCCCGTCATCTGATCTGCTTTCGTTTTTTTTATGGTATTTTTAAGCGACTTACTCCCTCATTAAGATTATTTTCAAAACCCACAGAGATGATTAGTCGCGTTGTCATGGTTGATGTCTCCTTAATATACGAGATCTCTGTCAAACTATCAATAGAAGCATGAAAACATCCAATTTCCAGTATAAAATGTTTAAAAGTAATCGAGAAAAGGAATACGGGTCTTCATTGGATTAAAACGTGAATAAAAAATCATTAATAGAACAGAAATAAGAAAAAAAAAGGAAAATAGGAATAGAAACAAATACTAAAAAAAATAGGGAACAAAAAGGTTGGAGTAAATCTAAAGAAGTAAATTAAAAGTCCAGTTGAAAAGAAAAGAACGCAAGAAAAACTAATAAAATAACATGTTAATTATTTATGCTTGATAGTTCCGGGTCATATGCACGAGGATATGTGGGTGTGGGGAATAAAAGGCGCCAAAAGCTGGTGCAGAAAAAGGGATGGAAAGCTGCGGTAAATCGTGGCTCGCAACAGAAGTTCTGCACGAAAAGTTGAAGAGAAAAACGAAAAAAAGAAAAAAAGTTACAGAAAAATTCGTAAAACATTGTTGTGATTCTCCCTCCACACACACACACACACACACACACACACACACACACACACACACACACACACACAAACACTCTACCCCATCATATCCACTTCACTCTACTTACTCCTTTCCAATCCTCTCTTCTCCCCACTCAACTCCACTTTATTCCACTCCACTCTGCTCTGCTCTACTCTACTCTACTCTGCTATACCTTACCAACTCCACTCCACCTCTCCACTCAATAACGTCACTCCACATCAGCACCACACACTACCACTCCACTTACACGACTAACACTCACACCGGCCAGTCCTCTTACTTATCCACCAGTAACAATCCAAACTCCACAATCCACACACACAGTTAAATCCACACTCTAGATTGTGCAGGAGGAAAACACTTTCCTACTCTCCTTTTTCTTGCTTCTCCTCCTCCTCCTCCTCCTCCTCCTCCTCCTCCTCCTCCGTCTCCTCCTCCTCCTCCTCCTGTTGCTGCACTCAAGAACTCAAGATTGCGTGCACGTGCAGGATGGAGACATGGAGAAAACGAGACCAGATGGAGAGAAAGGGGAGGGAAACCGGAGAGGAAGGACGTGAGAAATGAAGAGCAAGAAACACTGGATGTATCAGAGAGAGAGAGAGAGAGAGAGAGAGAGAGAGAGAGAGAGAGAGAGAGAGAGAGAGAGAGAGAGAGAGAGAGAGAGAGAGAGAGAGAGAGAGAGAGAGAGAGAGAGAGAGAGAGAGAGAGAGAGAGAGAGAGAGGAAATGAATGAAGGAAAGAAAAATAACGAACAGATTGCTTGTGCCATTTGGTTAGTGAAGAGAAGTTTTTGCCATCAAGATGAGTGGCGTTTCTCTTCTAGTTAATAAAGAAATGTTAGTAAAAAAATTGTAATCAAATATATTAAATCTTCCAATACCCAGTTATTTCAAACATAATACGTGACACCATTGCTGAATAATAAAATGAAGAGTAGGAGGAAGAATATGAAAAATCACAACGGAGGAAATGAATGACAAGAGCAGGAGAAGCAATCCTATTATAGCAGATATGATAAATGAAAATGAAGTGAGTAGGATGAAAAACTGCAAGAAACACGGTGGTATTTTGGTGAATAAAGTAAAACAGAAAACAGATACGAGCGTGATGAAGAAAAAAATGGCGGACAATAAACATACTCAAAAATGTAAATGTGGAGATGAAAATACTCGTAATGAAGAAAAAGAAAAAAAAAGGAAAGGAGTAAGAAAAAAGGGTGTAAGAAAAATAATGAATAAAACTTACACGTGGAAAATAAATAAAAAAAACAAAACATATATCATGCAATATAACAAAAAATACGTAAATAAATAAATAAATGAAAAAATACGAACACCAACTTGAAAAAAAAAAGTACATGAAAAAATAATCAAATGACAAGAGAAAAAAAATGCATGCCATGAAACCGTACGGAAAAAAAAAAAAATAAGAGTGGAATTAAGAGCAACAGAACCATGGTGAAAAATAAATACATATATATATATATATACAAAAGCGTAGGTGAAAAATGGTGCAGTAGAGCTCCACAGCACCTTGTTAATCCTGTGCGGCTTAGCAATGGACAACTCTTCTTTTTGGTGATGTACTCTTGCAACACAACGCAACACAACACAACTCTCCCCTCCTCACCTGTCACCTCACCCTTGCACGACCCAGATACACCCATCTCTCTCTCTCTCTCTCTCTCTCTCTCTCTCTCTCTCTCTCTCTCTCTCTCTCTCTCTCTCTCTCTCTCTCTCACTCACACACACACACACACACACACACTTCCTAATGTCTGTCTGTATTCATCTGTAATTGAAGTTTGAAATGAGTTTTGTTATATCCAAAAAACTTCCAGTCTTTTTCAGCCCTCGTCCGACATTTTTTTTTATTTTTATTTTTTTTATCGCAGAAGAGGCTTCCTGAATACTATAAAGACTTGAGAAAAGAAAACAAATGTAATCCGATTAGCAGTCTCCGAAAAAAAAAAGGTTAGTTGTGTGCTGTCTCATCAGAAATTCTACTATTTTCTTTTTTTTCAATGTTGTGTAAGAAAAAAAAAACAATAATAAAAAAAAATATAAAGCCACTTCAAAAGTATTCCTTAAAAAAAACAGTAGGTATTGCAAATAGCTGACAAAAATAAACTAAGCCTGTTAAATGCTACTCTTGAAAAAAAAAAAAAAAAAATTAACCACGGGAATTACTTCAAACAAAGAATGTATAATGCAGTCATTTCTCTCAATTAACGCCATTTATAAAAATAAGATACCGGACATACGAAAAAAGAGGTTGCAAAAGAGGTATATAATCGAGTCAGATTACTCTTTTCAGTGTATTAATGCTTTTAACCTTGCCTTTGCCTGACACAGTAACCACAGCGCGTTAGTTGATATAATTTACTGCGATAATGTACACTTCACAGCACTAAAAATAGTGTACAGTATCTTTACAGGCACCTGCATGAAAGAAATGGAATTTTGAAAGAATAAACTTTTCAGTGTCTTGCCAGTAAAATGTTTAGATGTGGCTGATGAACAAAAAAGTGTCAAAAGGGTTTGTGATTACGAAATAGTGTACCAAAAATCAGTGAAAGGGTTAATTGTGTCAGGTTTAAATGTTTCATTGTTCGCTTCATGTTACGCTTGCCTGCGCCATTTTCTGTGTCAGAGTAGACCTTGGCATTTGCTCAGAAATTACTCTTGCTGCTCGCCATCATCTGTTCACACCTGCCGCATATCTGTAGAGTTACCCTTAGTGAAGCAAAGTGAGATGAACTTAAGGCATTTCAAAGTTCCTTGGACATCAATGGATATGATACAGTTTGGTACGTAGTGGTGCGGGGCGAGCATAATTAATTATACATGGCAGTGACCGTATCGTACACTATATTTCCTGTGGCACCTTCAGTGTCATTAATATTTAACGAGTAAGAACTGCCTGAGGTCTTTTCAAATATTTGACTCAATATAAATAATCCTTTTCATCATAATTTTCTCATGTAAAAAGCTTTCGTTTTCTTTTTTTTTTTTTTTACTACCTACGAGTATGTGCTTTACTGGCATAAATTTCTCTAAGGCAATACTTTTCACATTAACATATGAAAAATTCACGAACAACCTTTGGACTTTTACGCCGCGAAAACTTGCACTTCATCACTACACGCATGCCTGACGTGGGCAAAGGAATCACCTACGAGTATATCAAATGTTGTGGTGAGGTTCGTCCCGTGTACTACACCGTCCACAAATAGCATCAGTCACCGAGGCCTCTTTCATGTCCTTATTATAAAACACCCCACCATCCTTACACTACATACATACAAAAGTTTTAGTAGTCGAAGTTACACGAGTTTTTAAGGCTGTTTTGATGGTTCTAGTCATAGATTAACAAGATTTCTACGTTATCAATAGAAGAAACATTCTTGGAAACCCGACTAGTCATTTCTGCGGCATTCGAAAATAATCTTCACACCTGACATAACGCTGTCCTGGGACTTGCAGTTCATTTAAAAGATGTGACATGGAGGAAGTACAGTTTTTCGTATGTGTCAGAAGAGAGAGAGAGAGAGAGAGAGAGAGAGAGAGAGAGAGAGAGAGAGAGAGAGAGAGAGAGAGAGAGAGAGAGAGAGAGAGAGAGAGAGAGAGAGAGAGAGAGAGAGAGAGAGAGAGAGAGAGAGAGAGAGAGAGAGACTTATGACCAAAACAGATACACATATTTAGGTATAAAGACTAAAAATACAAACAGACAACCAGCCAAACAAACAGACACACACACACACACACACAGACACAAACATATATAGACAGATAGACATACATTAAAGACTGACAGACAGACACAAAGACAGATAGGGAAGGAGACAAGCCGGCACAAGAAAATGAGGGTAGAAAAAAAAAAAAAAAAGACTAAAAGAAGCATAAAAGACACACAAAACAATGACAATAAGAAAGAGAATATACATCCATAATGGAAGAGTGGAAATGAGAGGAGGAGGAGGAGGAGGAGGAGGAGGAGGAGGAGGAGGAGAAGGAGGAGGAGGAGGACACAAAAAAAAAAAACAGACGTAGGACAGGAACAAGAACGCTGACGAAAGCAAAGAGAGAAAGAGGAGGAGGACGAAGGACGGAGGAGGAGGACGAAGAAAAGAGAGGAAAGGAGAAAGGGAGAGGTTGAATTACCATAGGAAGGGAAAGGTGAAGGATTGCAGGAAGGGAAGGAACAGACTTGGGCCAAATAATGTTGCTTTGGTGGAGAGAGAGAGAGACGTACCCACTCTTTCCGCCTTTGCTTATTCTATCAGCGAGCCCCCTTCTCCCTCTCCCTCCCTCTCCCTCTCTCTCTCTCTCTCCGTTTCTTCCATTTTTCTCCCTTTCCTTTGCTCTCTTTCTCCTCCTCCCCCTTCTCTTCCTTCCTTTCCCTCTGAATCGCTTTTTTTATGCTCCTTTCTCTCTTCCTTTTTTTTTTCTCCCTTCCCTCTCTTTCTCTCTTCTCCCTTCTCTCTTCCTGTTAATAGAAAACTGTGACCCTGATTTATAATGAGGCAGCTCTCTCTCTCTCTCTCTCTCTCTCTCTCTCTCTCTCTCTCTCTCTCTCTCTCTCTCTCTCTCTCTCTCTCTCTCTCTCTCTCCTACACGTCACCGTCAAGATAAAACTTATTTCTCACATAAACTTAATATTTTTTGTAGCGTGGAGAGAATACTTTCTTGTAGCATGGAGAGAGAGAGAGAGAGAGAGAGAGAGAGAGAGAGAGAGAGAGAGAGAGAGAGAGAGAGAGAGAGAGAGAGAGAGAGAGAGAGAGATATGTCGCCACCATTACATTAATTTCTAAAATAACAGCTATAATAAAAATGAAAAGAAAACAGAGGAACAAAGAAACACCCATCCAGAAAGAAAGAAAACAAAAGAGAGCAGAAGAAAGAAAGGAAGAAGAGACGAGAATTGATTAAATAAAGCAATCCAGCCAAGAGGAAGTGAAGGACAGTGGAATAAGGCGATATAAATAAGAATAAATAAATAAAATAAATAAAAAAACGAAAAAAAAAAAATCAGGCAAAACAGCCTTTCCAACTCCCGGGGCGTCTGGAAGTGGCAAAGCGATATCCTGAAGGAGACCAGTTTCTCAAAGGTGAAGCCATTTGTGTACTGAGTAGTTTCCTGATTGATCCCATACGCCCTTTGAACCCGTGCCCGTGCCGTCCCCAAGTGTGGAAACGTAACCGTGTGGGAGGGAGGGAGGGTGGAAGATATTCAAACACGTCTATCTATTTCCCTCCTCTTTCTCCCATGTGTCCAAATGAGTTGTCTGTGTGTTCGTGGGGAGGTGATGGATGTGATGGAGTGGACAAACAGTACGCATTGCAGGTACTCTTATCTTATGGCTGGCTAGAGTTAATATTTTTCACTGCGATATTAAGAAAAAAATCACTACAGTAAAGAAAATGTGCATATATTCTTTCCAAACACGTACGAGGAAAAGAACTGGAATTTGGATTGAAAGAACTTATTTTAAACGTCCATTCAGTGAAGTGTTGAGAGATGGCTGTCGAATGAAAAGAAGGGTTTTATTTAGTGTTCTGTGATTAAAGGTGGTTGTGTTAGATGGCAGGCAGTGAAAGAGTTAAATACATGTGTAAGGCTCACTTTGCGTGTGATTTGTGTTTTGTTGAAGATTGCACTCAAGTAAAACAGGAAGGAGAGATGGTGTGTGTGTGTGTGTGTGTGTGTGTGTGTGTGTGTGTGTGTGTGTGTGTGTGTGTGTGTGTGTGTGTGTGTGTGTGTGTGTGTGTGTGTGTGTGTGTGTGTGTGTGTGTGTGTGTGTGTGTGCTTGAACCAGGAAAGAAAAAAAAAAAGCAAAGGAAAGATCAAGTTTATTCACAAATAAAACTACGACTTTTACACACACACACACACAAAAAAAAAGTCAACTAATAACAGTTTCGCACGAAAATTTCATAAAGATGTGTGTGCGTACGTGCTTCCTGGACAACAACTTCATTAATTACAATAATATAATCAAAATAGATTACATTTCAAAAATTTTAAGATGCTCGTAAGTAATCATAAACAAATTTAATATTTTTCTAAACAAACATAATATCAAAAACAGAGATAAACATTGTCATATTGGTTCTCAAATAAGGTAGTAATTGAGTGAGCGGATTGAACGATGAGAAGTAAAGGCAGAGGTTTTAGGGAGCTTAAAAAAGAAGGGATAAATTTATAGATCACAAGTGAGATTTTTTTCCCTTCAAGTTCTCAGAAGCTGCCTTGTGTAGATTGACTGGCTTCTTTGTAATCAAATTCCACCAAGTTCTTACGTGATGAAAGATAAAACACACATTTTTCCTGACTATTATATCCACGCATCACCACCACCATCACCACTCATTACTGTTACCATTACTTCTTACTTCCATTACCTTCCAACAAGCACCCATCATTCTTACCAACCCTCTGTCTCTTCTCATCATTTCGTCATCACCACGCGCCAACAACTGCAATATTAACAATCTCTGGAATTAATAGCAAAAAAAAGTTGTTTATTGGGATATTCTTTGTGCTAATCGTAATTGATGGATTTTTTAGATGGTTACTACTACTACTACTACTATAACTACTACTAATGATAATAATATATGGAATCTTAGTTGTGTTATTTGTATCTGTTTGTAATGTAACTAATAACAACAGTAATAACAATAATAATAATAATAATAATAATAATAATAATAATAATAATAATAATAATAATAGTAATAATAATAATAATAATAATAATAATAATAATAATAATAATAATAATAATAATAATAATAATAATAATAATAATCTTTAATAACAATAATAATCATACTGCTGAGACTGTCCTCCCACCTCACAATATCCTGCGTTGTTGCAATTTGTGTTTATGATGATTATAAACTTCCATGAAATGTTGTCCTGCCTCACATTCGTCTCCCACTCCTCCCCACTCATCCCTCTTCCTCCTCTTCTTCCTCCTTCCTCCTCCTTCACTCAGTCTCTCCCGCACTCACTCATCACTCGTCCCTCACCAATCCACCAATGTAAAAGAAAAGTCATCACTGCAACATTATACACTTGAAAGTAGGCAGCGAAAATTAATTATAGCCCACTAGAATATCCGAAAAAAAACAAAAAAAACAGCGGCATTAATGTTTTGTGAGGTGAAAGTTTATCCCGCGGCGAAACACGCTCACTAAAAAACTGGCGCACGTATTATATTACCTTATATGCGAGTCGCTTTGATCTTGGAATACGTAATATACCCAGCTCATAAAGACAAAGAGAGAGAGAGAGAGAGAGAGAGAGAGAGAGAGAGAGAGAGAGAGAGAGAGAGAGAGAGAGAGAGAGAGAGAGAGAGAGAGAGAGAGAGAGAGAGAGAGAGAGAGAGAGAGAGAGAGAGAGAGAGAGAGAGAGAGAACTCACTCCCTCTCTTAACTCGCTGTCTTTTATAGAACCCCGTGATTTACGTCTTTTCTCTCTCTCTTTCCAGAGTTGACATCAGGGGCCGGAGACCAATCCAGGCTAAGCACAAGCCGGTCACCATACTGAAGGACCGCGCCAAGTTCGACATGACCCCCGGCAACTCAGGGCTCAGGATCAGGACGGTGTGGAGCTCTGACGATGGCCTGTATCGGTGCCGCGTGGACTTCAAGGACTCCCCAACGCGCAACTCCCGCATCCGCCTGACTGTCATTGGTGAGTACCCACACCACGTTCTGTAATACACGCCTCTCTGACACACTCTAGTAGTATTGTGACGGTAGCCATTCTCATCCAAAGAAGTCTAACTGTGACATACACATATAAAGCACATTGTAATGCATGTCTCTTTTGCGATTTAGACAAGCAAGATGCGTGACATGATGTGAATGCATATAACACTTCAATATACTTTGCAACACACGTCTTTTTGGTACACTCAGGATCTAGAGACATGAATGCATAAAACACCTTGATGTACACACAGAACACACCTCGAAATGCACATCTTGTTGGTATACTCAGGGTCTAGAGAAGGGATGTGTGTGACTAACGCAGCCGTGTTAGTACCCATCAAGATCAGTGAAAGCAAAGTGTGGCCACTGAATTGGCGCTCGTGCCAAGAAAATTTAGCTGTGGCATTCAGGTACTTTGGCAGAGCTGCTCCTCTTTAGGAAATGTACACACAACGCGTTATACTTCACCCTTTTCAAATCGTACATAACAGCTATAGGCTGCATTGGGGGGATTAAAATTATCTTTATTGATTTACCAAAGATTGCCAGAGAACAGCATGGAGATTTGGGACAAACTGACCTTAGCGCCTGCCATGAGAACACTCCAGCTGTAGTGATCACGTAGCTCCACTTTAAACACCATTACCCTGCTTCCTATTACGCGCTTCCCTTCAAGTGTTTCAGCAGTTCAGGCGAAGAGGAGGGCTGGTTTATTTCCCTTTGGACACAGTGGAAATTTAATGTTATTCCTGAAAAAAAAAATAATAAAATAAAGGTAAAAAAAAAAGATGATACGACGGTTTCAGGCGAGATGTACGCACACAATGATTTGAGATTCCTCAGCGTTTTGATATTTTTCTCTTCAAGGAAGCCGAAGTAGTAATTCCAGGATGCTAGCCAAGCTCGTTTTGTGATGGCAATACACATTTGTGGGGGAAAACTCAGCAAAAAAATAAGCAGTGAAAAACGCTACAGAATGCCTTCCTTTAACGCTGACTGGTTGTCCTGTAATGGCGTCACCTTTCAAACACGAAGGCAAGTCGGTGCAAAACAAACTCGGGTGTGCAAACAGGCCCGCCTCGCACCAAGCACCCCTCATCCCACACCCCGCACCCCAGCAGAGCAAAACTAATTTTAACAAACGGAATAACATCGGCGCCTGACTAGATCGAAGAGTCACCTGTTCTTATTTCCACGGCATCGCGCCATTCGCGTTCCCGAGACGTGGGAAAATACAAATATGCGTCGAGAAGTGAAGACGCCAAAAAGTGCTCCCGAGTTTCGCCCATGAAGAG
>NC_087154.1:6047500-6052500 GCF_035594125.1 Scylla paramamosain
CCCCTCCAATCAAATTTTCCCTCCTTCCTCTACCTCTTCCACTAACATTCATCCTTTTCTAATCCATTTTCGTCTAACCCAACCTCCTTTCCTCTCACCATATTTTATTTCCTCTTTCCCTCCTAACATTAATCCTCCTTCCTCTATTCACTTTATTTTCTTCTTACCAAATTACCCTTTCCTCTTTCTATCATCCATTCTTCTTCCTCATCTACCTTCATCTCTTTTTTTTTTCTTTCAGGTTTTTCTTCTTTCCTTTTTCCTTCATCTTTTTTTCTCTATCCCTTTACTTTTTGCCAAATTGTATTCTTACCATTATCCCTTCACTATTCACCCTTATCACCTTACTTCCCCTTCCTTCCTTTTTGTCAAACGTTTCTTTCGTTTTTTTTTTATTTATCCTTCTCATATCACTCACATCCCCCTTCCTTCCTTCCGTCAACCATTCACCATTCCCCTTCATCCTTCATCCATCTTACTTCCCTCACCCTTTCCTTCCCTCTTTCTTTCTTCCCCCATCCTTCTGATATCTGTTTTTACTTCTTAGCAATTTCCTACCTTCCTTCTTCCAACTATTTACCCTTCAACATCATCCTTCCTTACCTCCCACCACATTTTCTTTCCTTTCACCAACTACTATTCCCTCTAGCAATCCTATTTCCCTCGCTCCTTACCCCCTACTACGTTTTCCTTCCTTCCATCACCTACCTTCCTATCAAACGTCCACCCTTCCCTCCTTAGCTCACTACCTTTCACATCGAGGAGGCCAAGGAGTCAGCGGACGAAGAGTTAGGGTGAATCCCAATGAAGTCCGACCTTGCTATTGTTAACGGCGAGGAAAACGCGGTACACGTGACAACCCTGTGGCCAGCCATGCTTGTAAAGGGACGGCGCTTCCATTCCCAATAGAAGATAAGGAGGAGGTTGTGCCAGGTTGGGTTGTCAAAAGAAAAAGGTTAGAAAAAATGGGGTATATTGAACATATTTTTGGTAATTATGCAGTGAGTTTGGTTAAAAGATAGGAAGTTATGTGGGAAATCAGGTAAATTTAGTATGAAGATATGAAATTTCTCAAGTTGGTTTAGGTCAAAAGGTAGTTTAGGGAGAAAATAAGAAAAATTCGATAAAGTTTGAGTACTTATCAAGATGGAAGATAACAAGTAATCAACGAAATAAGGTGAATTTTGTATGGTGAAGATAAATACTTTGTTAGGTCTGGTTGGTTTAGGTCAGAAAGTTATTGGAAAGCACAGTAAAGTATGGCTGGGGGTAAATATGCCGTGAGTTGTGTTAAAAGATAGCAAGTTATGTAGGAAAAAAGGTAAATTTAGTATGGAAAAAGATAAAGCCTTTGTAAGTTGAGTTAGGTTAGAAGGTGAAAGGTGAGGGAAAAATTAACGTAAATAGAACATAGTTAGGATAATTATGCGGTGAGTTTGATTAGAAAAATATAAATGTATGAGGGAAAGTAAGTATATCTAGTAGTTAATTATTCAGCTGATTCGATTAAAATATAAAGTTTTATGCGGAACAAGGCTAGTATGGTTAAGGCAGTTTAGTGGTGTACTAAAGTTGTGAGGTAAAAACTGACAGATTCTTACCTTCACCTGCAACAATTAAAAGCCACTGCGAGTATCTGCGTGTGGCCCGATTCCTTTTTATCTGCGAAGGTAAACGAATTTCAAACGCTCACATCCCGTAGGTTTTGTTCAGTCTTAAAAAAAAAAAAAAAAAAAAAAAACTTTCGTACAAATTTTTCTCAAAAAATTTTAAGTATTTTCAGGTAATAAGCGCATGTACCAAGCAGTTAGCCGGTGAAAATTGCTTCTTTACTTTTCTTTTTTTTTTCACTCAACACTGACCAATCCTTTTTACATCGCTTTGTGCTGGCTCAGTTCTATTTCCCTTGACGCTTTACAACATTCTTCACTTTAAAATAGTTTTCCCTTTGTAACAATTCTGCCTTCACACGAAACACACCAACTCCCTTTACTGCAAGCCATCCCTTCACACCGAGCTTCCCTCTTTTTGCTTCGGCCTTCCCTTTGCGCCAGTCTCTCCTTTACTGATACATCAAAGGTTGTGTAGAATGCAAGCGACAGGCGTCAGGGGAAAAGGACTAGCATGTTGCAGGTGGTTTTTGTCATTTGTCAGCAGTTCAACCCGGTAAATTATTCTTAATGGCAAAAATTCTTCATTTCTAAAAGCATGGCACACAAATATATAAAGCAAGGCAACGTGCTCAAAATGTTATGTAGCTGGGGTTTATATTCATACGTGAGGCACATGAGGTAATATAAGGTGCATATATACAGCAGTAAAGGTGTGGAATTTCAGTGAAACATTAACGTCCTCAAAACCCGGCATAATTTATCCTAAAGACACATTAACATTTCACACAATACCCAGTGGAATGCTTTTTTTTACATATATATATTCATCAGGTGTAAAATGTCGTGCTTTCACGTTAAATCCAAACGCCACACTATTTTTTATATCCAAAACACCTCTAGCATTTTAAAGATTCTCACAAATATGTTCACTACAACCGCTACTGCAAAACTAACACCTGCTATTGCTGCTACTACTATTACTACTACCACAACCACCACAACTACCACCACCTTTCACACTTCAGACTCCCAACACGACTAAATTAAAATTATCAGTATAAAGTAATCACCATAACCACCATCACCAATACACTAACAACTACCATTAACACCACGCACTGGCTCTAATCACCACCACCATTACAGATGCTACCTTTCATATTCACGCAACCACACACAAAAAAAAAAAAAAAAAAGGTATCAGAGCCCTTATCACAATCACTACAACCATTACCAACATCCACTGCTATTCCCTCTAATCCTACCCACCAGCACAAGTACCACGATCACCACAACTATCGTTATTGTTACCATTACATAGTCATTGTTCATCAGTACCATCACCACGAGAACCAGCTACAACAACAACTACTACTACTAATACTACTGCCACGACCAGCCTCTATTCACCATTACTACCATTAACCACTATCACCACCACCACAATAACAAAAGAAAAGGAGTGGAGTGTAGGCAAAGACTGCTGTGTTTTGCTGTGCTGTGCTGTGATGTGCTGTGCTGTGCTGTGTTGTGTTGCGTTGCGTTCCGTTGCGTTGATGAATAAATACTTCCCAGAGTTGCTACGAGCTTCGGCAAGGCATAAATCTCTCTCTCTCTCTCTCTCTCTCTCTCTCTCTCTCTCTCTCTCTCTCTCTCTCTCTCTCTCTCTCTCTCTCTCTCTCTCTCTGGTTACGAGGGAAAGTGCAATTACGACAGGTGGTAAATATTTAAGGGCGCACACACACACACACACACACACGCACACACACACACACACACACACACACACACACACACACACACACACACACACACACACCAATACTTGATGGCGGGTCGGAGAGAACATAACAGGCGGGCTAAACTGGAGCTTCCCAAAGATTTGCTGGAAAACTCGTTAACATAACTCGCGCGCGCAGGGCCGCCCAGACACTCCCCAAGATGGCCCAGGATTCGCGATGGATGCACGGCCTAAGAAACGACCCCCTGGTACCGCCTCCCTTAAGTCTTTTTAGAAGGACGACTCTCTCACTCTCCTTCCCCACCCTACGACTGCCCATTGTTGCTTTCCCTCGTATCTTCCCCAGGGCTCTTTCTTTTCTCTTCCAGCCACAGACCTCAACATTTCAGTCTCCAGGCATCCTTGTAGTTCCCTCCAGCATCCCTCATGTTCCACCTAGCTCTTATCTACCTTTGTAAGTTCCCTGAGGCTTTCTTCTACCTTTTTGTTAAAAGATCTTAATTTTTTTACCTCGCAAACATCTACCTTCCATTTATGCAAATCCTTTAACTTTTTTTACATCATACTCAACGTTCATTCACCTCTCCTAAATCTCAAAATTTCACTAATTCCTCTTCCACCTCTCACTCAACCTAAAACTGTACGGCATTTTAGTCCAAAAGATAGCCCATTTTCATGCTGTCAGTCCCTTTACCCTTCACCACTCCTTACTTGGCTTTCATCCAGCTCCCTTTCAACCCTCAGTCTTCTTCATCAGTCCCTTTACAACCTCTAGCTTGTTCTAACTTATCCCCAAACATCTATTTCCATCCACACAACCCCTTCAGTCTCCCGCACGCTCCTCTCAGCCCTCATCCAACTCTCCTTAAGCCCTCATCCAGCCTTTACCATTTCCCTTACAGCCATCATCACCACAATCCCCTCCTTTCTCCCCCATTTGCTCTCGTCATCCATCCCTGAAACTCCCCCTACAGCCATCATCTCCTCCTCAATCCTCTCCTCTGCTCCTATTCGCCCTCGTCAGGTTCCCCTAACGCCCCAGGTCTTCCCCATCTCCTCTCCTGCCAGGCCCCGCTGCGTTGTGAATGTGACGGGGACTCGGCGGCGACTGATGGTGATGACGGTGCAGCAGGAGGGAGGGAAGAGGAGAGAGAGAGAGAGGAGAGAGGGAAGCTGAGAGAGGATGAATGGAGGAAGGAAATTAGACGGAAAGTGGAGTGTGGTTATGAATCAAGTAACATTCAGTATTTTGGAGGAAATGTGTGTGTGTGTGTGTGTGTGTGTGTGTGTGTGTGTGTGTGTGTGTGTGTGTGTGTGTGTGTGTGTGTGTGTGTGTGTGTGTGTGTGTGTGTGTGTGTGTGTGTGTGTGTGTGTGTGAATAATAACCACTACAATAGTTCATGGTTTACTTGACAATTCATGACACCAACACAGGATTTTACATATCACTTTCATTTATCATCCTGGTGTTGTCTGGCAGCATTTCCTGATGTCACCATTCCATCCACATTACACTCACTGATTCCTAATCCATCACACTCTTTACTCTTGATCCTAGCAGCTCAAAATCCAACAACAGTAAAAAGTACACCTATGCTAAAAAAAAAAAAAAAAAAGTAATAATCCTAACACCAAGTACTCAAACA
>NC_087154.1:6062500-6065000 GCF_035594125.1 Scylla paramamosain
TCTCTCTCTCTCTCTCTCTCTCTCTCTCTCTCTCTCTCTTATATAGATCTTATTTCAGCGTCCAGTCTTTATTACCAACAGAATTATCCTCCTCCTTCCTCCTCCTCCTCCTCCTCCTCCTCCTCCCCTTCTCCCTCCTATAAGTGTTATGGGAAGGAGAGAAGGAGAGAAAGAAGGGAGATGTAATACTAATGGAGATATTCTAGGCGGAAATGGAGGAAAACGAGGGAAGGAAAGATGGAAGGAAGATAAAAAGACGTGCGTAACGGTATGAATGGAAACGAGAGAGAGAGAGAGAGAGAGAGAGAGAGAGAGAGAGAGAGAGAGAGAGAGAGAGAGAGAGAGAGAGAGAGAGAGAGAGTAAAAGGGTCACTGCCTGCACAAGACATGGTGCCCAATATACATCAGTGAGAGGGAGACAAGAGGCTGAGCGGTATTGGAGGAGCAACCTTCAACCTTCACTCTGCATACCAAGAAAAGGAAAAAAATATATATATAAAACAAGAAACATCACGAGAATACAAAATAATACCATGAACAGAAAACGTGAAGGAAAATAAATCAACATACAAAACAAATATCAATACTACTCTTAATAATAATGATAACACAAACAAACACACGCACGCACATACACAAAACAACGCCACAAGCCAAGCCAATCAGTATAAATCCACCGAACTACACTCGCCTTGTCTCAGGAAAACAAAAGACGGTCTGGAGGAGGAGGCGGAGAAGGAGGAGAAGGAATGGAGAGGAGAGAGAAGTGAATGAAAGTGAAGGGGAAGTGAAGGGAAGGGGAAAATGTACGTTAAATCCTTGTCTTCCATCTCTTCCTCCTTTTCCTCCTCCTTAATTTATTGTCTTATGTTTTAATCTTTGCTACTGTATGTCTTAGGTTTAACATGTTATTGCTTTTACTATGTCAGGTTTCATTATCTTACGTCACGTCTCTGTCACGTAAGATTAGATAGAATAAGTCATCTCGAAAGCAGTTTAGTTAAGGCAAAAATACATTGTTTTTTTTTTCTTATTTTTTTCCCTTCATTTGAGTCGTTTCACCTCTCTTCCTCCTTTTACTCGCCCTTCTCTCCTTTTCCGATTCTTTTTATCCGTCTTCTTCCTCTCCGTCAACCTCATCCTCATCTTCCTCATTTTCCTGCACTTTTTCTTTCCCATCCTCTTCCACTTCCACCTCACCTTTTATCCTGTTCCTTTTCTTCCTCTTCCTCCTTTTCCTCCACCTAAACAAATCTCTCTTTCCTGTTCTTCGTCCTTCCCATCCCTACAGTATATTCCTCCTCATCATGCTCTTCTTCCTCATCTTTATCTCTCCTTTTCCTGTTCTTGTTCTTCCTTCCCTTTCCCATCTTCCTCATCTATCCTCTTTTCCTGCTGTTCCTCTCCCTTCCTTGTAGTGCTACTTACATTACAACGCCGCCACCACCACCACCACCACCGAGGCCAGGGCATTCCAGCGGGCACTGCGTAGAGACTATACCATTTGTTTCGCGTTTAAGAGGCGTTGGGAAGGTAAGACGGACGCGTGGCAAATACGAAGCCCTCTCCGCTCTCTCACTCGCTCCGAAATGAAAGAAAATTGGAGCCATACGTCTGGAGATGCCATTATATCTCTCGAAATGCGCCATTAAGCACCAACATAGCGCCTCATTCCCCGCCGCGCTGCTGGGTCTTCCTGGATTCCTTAAGCCTTCCTCCTGCTTCCTTATTTGCTCTCACCTTGCCATTGTCGCGCCTTGCTTGCCCCTGAGAGAGAGAGAGAGAGAGAGAGAGAGAGAGAGAGAGAGAGAGAGAGAGAGAGAGAGAGAGAGAGAGAGAGAGAGAGAGAGAGAGAGAGAGAGAGAGAGAGAGAGAGAGAGAGAGAGAGAGAGAGAGAGAGAGAGAGAGAGAGAGAGAGAGAGAGAGAGAGAGAGAGAGAGAGAGAGAGAGAGAGAGCATGTGTTGATTTCGTCTCTAATACCAGGAATGACCGTTTTGTTCAATGGCTGGCAGACTAGCTGACTGACTGACTGACTGACTGACTGACTGACTGACTGACTGAATGAACGAATGAGTGAATGAGGGAAGGAATGACTGGTTTCGTGTGTGTGTGTGTGTGTGTGTGTGTGTGTGTGTGTGTGTGTGTGTGTGTTAATCTCCTCCCACGCCCTTCCTCGCTCCAATTAAAAAAATGAATAGTTTCTATTATAAATGAGCAAAAAAAAAAAAATAATAAATAAAAGGAAAACATGAAATAAAGAAGTAAAAAATCACCAAAAACCTCAGAGAGAGAGAGAGAGAGAGAGAGAGAGAGAGAGAGAGAGAGAGAGAGAGAGAGAGAGAGAGAGAGAAAGGCAAAGGAGGCGGAGGGAGTCTCATAATGACAACAGATAATGAGACTTTCTCCAATATATTACCCAAGTCTCCGGTGGTGGTGGTGGTGGTGGTGGGGAGAGGAGAGAGAGGGAGGGTCTGGCTCCCCCCACTCTTTCATTATAGA
>NC_087154.1:6067500-6120000 GCF_035594125.1 Scylla paramamosain
CACACACACACACACACACACACTTTCCTTTCTTGTCTGTTATTTTCGGTTTCCTTGCATCAGTCTTCTGCACCTATGCTTTCCATCTCTCTCTCTCTCTCTCTCTCTCTCTCTCTCTCTCTCTCTCTCTCTCTCTCTCTCTCTCTCTCTCTCTCTCTCTCTCTCTCTCTCTCTCTCTCTCTCTGTACTGTATCATTCCTTCACTGCATTGGCATCATCACAATGGCACCATTCCCATCTCGCCAGGTTATTTTTAGTTCCAGTTCTTCCCTCAAACTATCTTTCTCTCTGAGTGTGTCCGGCGCCACTTTGCCCTCGCCTGGACACTCTCCCAGCTCGTATTTCGCGCCTTGCAATCGTTACTCCTGCGATTCCTCTCCCGAAGATTGAGTAACACACGCGAGAGCCAGTCACACTATCACCGCTGCTCTGTCGTGGCAGTTTGTTTCCCGCGCGTCTTTGTAAATATCGTTCAACTTTTATAGTGTATGATTCCTAAGTGTCATTTTTTTCTTGTATGATCATAAGGTGAAAATGCGGCTGTTTAAACACTTTTATTTAGGTAATTGCGCTGTTTTGCTGATGTCTATTTGGTATACGTAAGACCTGGCGTTGTGGTTTGTGCTCTGGTTAGTTTGTGTTTATTAAATGTATTCTTCTTTACTTGTAGTGACAGAGCTAAGTCAGTGATGCATATTTAGCCAGTATCTCAATTTTTTTTTCTTCCCTCTGCCTTTTAGTTCACATGCACTTGCGTATCGACGGGAGATCCAAAGAAGAAAACGAAAATAATCGAAAAAAACAAACAAAAAACAAAGATACATCACGAGAGACGGAAGGTTAGTGGAAATCTTCCCTCGTATATATTTATGCATTTCCGAGACATTTATTCTACTTTTTCTACCATGGACGTGGCAACAGAGACTCCGAGTTAGGGAATGTGTCTCAGGAAGGCCATGGATCGCCCCACGCACGCGGAGGCTCCCCTTGTTTACTCCCTGAACCGGAAAAATACGGTGATGGCTTCATGCACTAAATTTGGTCGGCCTGTCAAGCGGACCCACTGCCTTTGTGCCTCTGTAGCAGTACCATTGACAGCCACCTTTGACAGCACAACCACCCGCCGAGTCCCACAATCCACTCCCCTTTCCTAGGCCCAATCACAGGTGGACCTTTCCATCCTTGTGTCCCTGCAACTATCTCTCCTCTTTCCTCTTTCTAGCTACTACATAATCCTCACTCTCCACTCCTCATTCCCTCCCGCTTCCCTTCCCGTTAGTTTCCAGTCTTCCTCTCCCAGTCCCTGTCTCTGCCTCCATTTCCTCCCTGGTGAGAACTTCCAGCCCAGTCTAATGCAGTACAAATCCAGTACAGTGTAGAAAGGTTTAGCCCAGTTTGACCCAGTTCAGTTCAGTTCAGTCCAGCCCAGTCCTGCCTGCCACTCCCTAATTGCAATGCATGAACAAAAACCCGTTTCTACCTCCAAGTCACCTTCTCTTCAGCTCTATTCAACGTCTCTCTCTCTCTCTCTCTCTCTCTCTCTCTCTCTCTCTCTCTCTCTCTCTCTCTCTCTCTAACGCAATACAATGCAGTACTAAAACACATTTATTTCAACGATATTTTTAGTGCAAGACTCTTCAGTTTCTCGAGTGCCGCTTGAATACACACACACACACACACACACACACACACACACACACACACACACACACACACACACACACACACACACACAGAAGAGAGAGAGAGAGAGAGAGAGAGAGAGAGAGAGAGAGAGAGAGAGAGAGAGAGAGAGAGAGAGAGAGAGAGAGAGAGAGAGAGAGAGAGAGAGAGAGAGAGAGAGAGAGAGAGAGAGAGAGAGAGAGAGAGAGAGAGAGACGGACAGAAAAAGAGGATGGCGAAATAAAGGAAATTAAATACACGCCATAACTTACAGGTAAATGGAATGCTGTCTTTTTTTAACAGCTAAATATGTTTTGGAAAGCTGCCATTTTCTCTTGATATACGGAGGAGGAGGAGGAGGAGGAGGAGGAGGAGGAGGCGGAGGAGGAGGAGGAAAAGAGAGAGAAGGACGATGATACTAAATGGTAATAAAGAAATATAGCAAGAGAAAGGGAAAGAAGAGAAAGCCGATAATACTGAATGATAAAACAGAAAATTGGAGGGTGACGAGGACGAGGAGGAGGAGAAGGAAGAAAACGAGAATTCTGAATATAGAAACACAGGAAAAGAACGAAAAGGAAGAATACAAATTATAGTTTCCGAAAATGCGTTTATAAATTAAAGAAAGGGAAAGAGAAGGAAGAGAAAAAGAAAAAAAATGACAGTTTTGAAGAATGAAACGAAAACATAAGAGGAGGAGGAGGAAGATAAACAAAAGAGAAGAGAAAAATCAACATACTTTAAAATATTTCTAAGGAAGAAACTCAGAAAAATATTAAACAAATATGAAAACGAGACGTACACACACACACAGAGAGAGAGAGAGAGAGAGAGAGAGAGAGAGAGAGAGAGAGAGAGAGAGAGAGAGAGAGAGAGAGAGAGAGAGAGAGAGAGAGAGAGAGAGAGAGAGACTTTCAAAAATTGTTAAAAAAAAAAGGCAGACCCTCGCATCTCGCTGCTCTTTCACAACCATAAAATTTTAACGACTCTGCATGACGCATCTTTTCTTCCTTCTCTCTCTCTCTCTCTCTCTCTCTCTCTCTCTCTCTCTCTCTCTCTCTCTCTCTCTCTCTCTCTCTCTCTCTCTCTCTAGCACCTCCCTTCTTATAGACGTACAAGAACAGAGAAAAATCAAATACAAATCAAATTAAAAAAGATCGATCATAAAACAAACCTTTAAAAACAGTAAAGAAAAAATCGAAAAAAGTAGGGAATTATAGATAGAGACACAAAGAAAGACAAAGAAAGACAGAGACAGAGAGGAAGGAATAAAGAACAAGTGCAATAAAGGAGAGAGAGAGAGAGAGAGAGAGAGAGAGAGAGAGAGAGAGAGAGAGAGAGAGAGAGAGAGAGAGAGAGAGAGATGCGCTTCTATCTTACTCGCGCAGCCAAGAGGGGCGTTTAAAGCCTCCACGGTGTAAAGGTGGCAGCGGCGGTGGTCATGTTGGGAAACCTCTGGCGATCTGGCGGCTGCTATAAAACTGCTCGCCTCTTCCCCCGCAGCTGTGACTAAGGACTGGCGTAACCCGAAGTAAAGACGAAGGATAGAGGGAAGGGGGATTGATGGGATGGGTGGATGGAAGGATGGATAGATAGTAAGATGGATGGAAGGAAGTAAAGATAGATGAATATGAAGGCTAAAAGGAAAGAGTTGTGGCCAGGTGGGAAGTTTGTAAGGAAGAAAGGAGGAAATAATGGGATAGAAGAATTGGGGGAAGGAAGGAATGAAGGAAAGAAAATGAAAGAAGGAAGGAAGGGAGGAAGGAAAGGAGGGAAGGAGGGAAGGAAAGGAAGATGGAAGGAAGGAAAGAAGTGAAGGAATAGATGAGTGAATGAATGACTGAATGAAGGAGATAAGGAAGAAAAAAAGGAAGGGAGAGAGAGAGAAAGGGAGGGAGGATTGAAGGAAGAAAGAAGAGAGAAAGGAAATGAGAGAGGAAACTGAAGGATGAAAAGAAGGGAAGGAAAGAGAAAGGAAAATAGAGAAGGAAGCAAGAATAAAGGCCTTAGATTGATGGAGGAAATCAATATCAAAGGAGAAATTAAGGAAGAAAAGATAAATGGAAGAATTAATCGAAGGTAAGAAAAAAATAAAGGTTTAAAGGAAAAGGACGGATAAAATATTGGATGCAAGGAAGGAGAGAGAGAGAGAGAGAGAGAGAGAGAGAGAGAGAGAGAGAGAGAGAGAGAGAGAGAGAGAGAGAGAGAGAGAGAGAGAGAGAGAGAGAGAGAGAGAGAGAGAGAGAGAGAGAGAGAGAGAGAGAGAGAGAGAGAGAGAGAGAGAGAGAGAGAGAGAGAGAGAGAGAGAGAGAGAGAGAGAGAGAGAGAGAGAGAGAGAGAGAAAGTGGAGACAGAGCAAGACAGAGAAATAAAAAAGACACACAGGAAAACTAGCGACCAGTGAAGGACAGGCAAGATTTCTCACTCTCAACACAACCAGAAGACGACTGTGCTTCGTACCAATGCTGGCCACAACCACCACCAGCACCACCACCACCACCACTTCCACCTCCTCCTCCATCCGCACTCTTTACTTCCTCCTCCCTTCCTCTTCCCCTTCTTTCCTAGTCCTCCTCTTCCCCACAATCCCCAAGTGGTGTGTGACTTTTATTTTAAATTCACTGTCCTCTTCCTCCTAACCTCCTCCCTAATGCAGTTCCTCTCCTTCCCTTCCTCAAAAAAATAAATAAATAAAACAGCAGGAGGGACACAAGAAAAAGGCAGCCACGGCCTAAAAACCGTCTCAAAGTCCATTCTAGTCCGCATGCAGCCTGGAGTGGAGCTAAAGAATGCAAGTCTGTCATTTGAAAACTGCGGGGAAGGGAAAGATAGCTCCGTATTCTGAAACACTTCTGCGCCGCACCTCCACTATTCTCAAAAGACTCTACGTATAATATATTTGAAGTTGCAAGAGTTTCTCATGATTTTCTTCGGTTCTAGTGACAGATTAACGAAATTTCTATATTATTTAAAGGAGAAACAGTCTTGAGAACCCGGCTAATCATCTGTGGCCATTGAAAAACTCGTGATGAGAGAACACAGTGTTTCTGAATACAGGCCATGCATCGAGGAAGCGAGACGAAACACAGATGCACTAGGCTTCAGAAGGAAGGAGGAAGTTGATACCATTTCGTCTTGATGTGATGTTAAGTTAGTCTCAGCTAGACTCCACGCGGTTCTCTGAGTGAGGGCAGCGACCGTGAAACGAGAGACCATGGGGTTGAGAATCTTGCAGAGCTCCTTGCCCTTTCCCTGCCGCCCTCAAGTGTAGTGTCTGAGGTGCCTGGAAATGTCACGTCACGGTCAGCGGTTTCCTCACGGGGAGAAATGTGCGGTCCAGAACGTGCGTGGTTCGGGGAAACGTGAAAGGAAAGGAGAGGGCAATACATTGGTTTCATGCTGCTACTAATTATGTGGTTTTTGAGGTGATTTCGTTCCTATTTCCGTCTTTTTCTATCTCTTCTGCCTGAATAATCTTTATCCTCTCTCTCCCTCTCTCTCTCATTCAGCAAATTTGGCTTGATGTTGCTTTCTATTTTGTGGTTTTTTAAGGTAATTTTGTCGCCGAGTCTTTTTCTGTCTGCCTGAATCTTGCTATCCTCTCTCTCTCTCTTGACCAATAAGTCATATATGAAAGCAAGATAAGAGTTTTTTTTACGCATCAGCAAAAGGTGTCATCAGAGCATCGTGTCTATACATTGCGAGTATCTCCTAAAACAAGATTGTTTTCGTCTACTGTCGCCCACCTCGCCTTTAAACCTCGTTCTTCTTCCCTCCTTCCTGTCCCTGTGACACCAAAGTAATTACCACCCCGTCACTGATTACATTAAAGAAGGCCCTAACAAAATAAATTATATGAGATTGCCACAAATTAATTAAGAAGTAGTTAAAGAAGACAAAGACGAAACCCTGAAACACCTAACATGTTCAAGTACCTTTACCTTAGATTAACATCCTTAAGAGAGAGAGAGAGAGAGAGAGAGAGAGAGAGAGAGAGAGAGAGAGAGGAGAGAGAGAGAGAGAGAGAGAGAGAGAGAGAGAGAGAGAGAGAGAGAGAGAGAGAGAGAGATTCGACACAACAGCAGCAGGAAAATTAGCATTGACAATAAACAAGGGAAGGTTGAAGTAGTGAGAAAAGATTACGAGAAATAAATATAACATGAGTAAGAGAAGGATGAAGTAATACAGGCATGTTAAAAGAGAGGGACAGTGCGAGATTTAACTAAAACGATAAATATCAAACTACAAGGGCAAAGAAAACGTAGAAGACAGGAAACAAATAAACTGAAGGATTATGTAAACAAATATAAGACAAGGAAAAAAACCTTAAAAGTGCCATTGTATTCAAACAGACAGGAGTGTAAAAAGCTACATAATCAGATTTAAGAACTCCAACTGAAAAATAAAAAAAACGAGAAACTGAAGGCAAAGATCCAAAAAATAAACTCTAATCAATGCTCTATTTCCACGAACATGCTGCGGCGTCAGGAACCAAGGAAACAGCTAATATGCAGCCCGGAGAGGGCGGTGCACGCGAGCAGCTACCAGCATCACCTTCCGCAAGCTGCAGGTGGAGGTGGGTGTGGCGCCGCCCAGCCAAGGTTCGATCAGATGTTCTTTGTCTCGAGACGTGTGCGTGTGGCGGAGAGGAGGAGAGAGACATGGAGGGAGGAGCGTCTTGAGCGAACGGTCGGGAAGGAGGGACGGGTAGGATGAGGAGCACGGAAGGAGGGAGGTAGGACAAGCAGGAGCGTCTTGCGTGAAAGGCGCGTGGGAAGGAGCGAGAAGGAGAAGGAAGGGAGAAGCGTAGTGGAGTCACCTTTCATATTTCCTGCCTAGATCCTGCTCTAGTTCCTGCTTCACTCAGACAGGGCAGACAAAGAAAGACAGAAAGGCAGACTGAAGGGAAACTGATGCGTAGGATTCGAACAGTTTGCTATTGGGGAAAAGAAAAAAAAAGGTCTTACACGAGCGAGGTATGGCACGTCAGCGCAACATTTATGAATTAACTATACATTTCTAACAAACACATACAAAAAAAAAACACAAGCACCATCACCACCACAACTACTACTGCCGTTTCTATTTCTAGTACTACTACAACTTCTACTGCTACTAATTCTACTATTAATATTACTACTACTACTATTACCAGACAAACGTGAAACCCAATAGCCTCCATGAACATATTCCATCACATCCCTACATACAACCTGCACGTAATATTGAAATTCTATCCTGAATACAAAACCTCATTAAAGCAGCAAGTTAGAACACAAATATGACAGCAACTCTTCCTCCACACATTGTAAAGTCGCAATAACAATAAGAACCTTGCCCGAAATGGAATAGGTTGTATACATAAGTTATAAAAGCAATTAGAAATACATTCAGTGCAGCCCACATGAGTATTGATTTCATTACGTATATATTGATCATTCTCAGCACCGGGATCTCAAAGGTTTCCTCGTCTTATCACTACACTTAACAGGCTATTGTGGAAGTTATTAGGATGCGTTCATGAGTCTAATGCAAGTTTAACAAGGATTTTGTTTCGCCAATACCAGAGAGAGAGAGAGAGAGAGAGAGAGAGAGAGAGAGAGAGAGAGAGAGAGAGAGAGAGGGAGAGAGAGAGAGAGAGAGAGAGAGAGAGAGAGAGAGGGAGAGAGAGAGAGAGAGAAAGAAAGAGAGAGAGAAATATGACTTATCATCCATCTGGGCTTTGGCAATAGTGCGTGTGTGTGTGTGTGTGTGTGTGTGTGTGTGTGTGTGTGTGTGTGTGTGTGTGTGTGTGTGTGTGTGTGTGTGTGTGTGTGTGTGTGTGTGTGTGTGTGTGTGTGTGTGTAAACTGAGGTAAAAGCAAAACCATTATCTCAATCTCTTCCAAACAAAAATATCTCCACTAACACGCGGTACAAACAAAACGCTAAGTAGCCACAAGCACTTGCCGCCTTTATACACACACTCACACACACACACACACACATACACACATACGTCTGCTTGGAGCTGTTAATAGCAATTTATATTTTTTTTCACTCGTATTAGCAAAGAAAAAACATGGAAAACAAATAAAATGATTGAATTCAAGAGTTATTATCACTGCAAATATTAGGATTACTCAATGGTAAGTATAATTTCTGGCGATCCGAGTGGAAGTTGTGGCAAAGAATTTTAATTTAGATCGCTTACTGTAGTTTCCCTTTCCTCTCAGTACTGCGCACATCAACCGGCCTTCTGTCAACTATATGTCCTGTTCTAAAGGTTAATACCCAGTTCCTCTTTTCGCCAATGGACTTTATTATGCTCGTGGGGTTTTATATGCAGAAATATTAGTACTGTACTTGCATTACAGTTTTGTACAAGTAACATTCAGATGGAGAGGAACGAAAGGGTTTGTGGAGCATATTTGTTACTGTCTTGAATTGCTGATACTGTAAAATGATTTGCGAGTAAGAATAAAAAATATGGATACGATTTACAGAAAGTAATGAAATAAAAATAATAGGTTAGTTATACTTTGCCAGAGAGACGTGGCTTATGTGTGTGTGTGTGTGTGTGTGTGTGTGTGTGTGTGTGTGTGTGTGTGTGTGTGTGTGTGTGTGTGTGTGTGTGTGTGTGTGTGTGTGTGTGTGTGTGTGTGTGTGTGTGTGTGTGTGTAACAATTTCAATACAGATACAGTTGGGGTATTGTTTGATAAAAATGAGTGAGAGGAAAGGCAATGCATCATATTCCATAACATCACGACAAAGTTAACATACGGTCCACATGTATCTATGCAAACCTTCCT
Source organism: Scylla paramamosain (assembly GCF_035594125.1). NCBI lineage: Eukaryota > Metazoa > Arthropoda > Malacostraca > Decapoda > Portunidae > Scylla > Scylla paramamosain. The sequence goes on from NC_087154.1 coordinate 6,075,954, forward strand.
AACTCTTCCGGAATCGACGTTACATGTTTGACTTTGTAATACGCATAAATAAATATCCTGATCAATATCGAATGAAACACAACTGATACCTTTTTTTTTTTCACATTCACAATTCTATAAATAAACATTGGACTGGAAGGTTACGCTGGCTCGGATGTGCAGTGCGCGAGCCAAAAAGGATCACGCAACCCAAAATTACAAGCGAGTACTTTTAAACTGTTCCATGATTTATATTTGCTACATTGGAAAAGTTGTCTGCTCACCAAATAAAGGGAAAAATATACTCCAAGCACTGTGTTCCCGGGATTATTTGTAGCCAATAAAAAAGTTACAAATACCTGCATATTTACGCAAACTGACTACTGATTAACTCTGCATGCTGACGGCTAAATCAGGTGCAATTACGATACAAAGCTCGGAGGTCGTTACTCTGAAGACCGTCTGTTTTAGAAATGCATGGACAGTAGCACCCCGATTTGCCTTTCTTTTGACTGACTTTTCTATGATTTTCTTTTTACTTTTTCTTTTTCTTGGGGAAACTGTACAGAGAATGGGCCTTTTTTTTTTTTTCTTTCTTGCCTGTTGTTCCTAATACATGAAGAGGATGCAAGACCAGATAGGAGAAGGGCAATTAAGTAAAATAACATGCTCAGAGAATCTAGTCTACACATTTCTTTCGTTGACAAGTGATAACATTGGGAGCGAGTGGTGCAGTGGTGAGATGGAAGTCGTGGTAAGTGATGGTGTATGTAATGTGACAAGTTTATGATAAATGATGAGCATTTAGTGAAGCGATGAGTGTCTCACGAAATAGTGCGTGACAGTGTGTGATAAAGTACTAAAGTGGTATATGAAGATACAGTAAAGTGTGATGATGAAGTACGAGACACGGTGATTAGTACGTGATAAAGTTAAATATGATGAAATGGTGCGTGGAATAAAGTGGTGATTGTGATGAGATGATGCATATGAGATGACATTAATGGGTAGTGTGTGATACCCGCTGCATTAGTCAGTAGAGGTAACACCATCAGCCTGCTAAATATTCACAATTTGTACTCCATTACAGGATATGAGAGGGTGAGTGGTTGATGAGAGGGCTGAGTGGTTAAGTGGGTACATGGGGTGGGGGAGAGTAGGTGAGTGCACAAGTCCAAATGATTTGTGTAAATTTAGTTAGTTAGTTATTATTATTATTATTATTATTATTAGTAGTAGTAGTAGTAGTAGTAGTAGTAGTAGTAGTAGTAGTAGTGGTAGTGGTAGTAGTAGTAGTAGTAGCAGTAGCAGTAGTAATATATTCATCATCAAGAGACAGAAGTGTTTAATTCCCAGTCCTTTACTCTTAAGCCCCAAATTCATACGAGTTCCCAAAACAAATTCAGACTTAAATTAAAGCACCATTCTTCTCAACCAAACCTGCTATTCATCCCTCACTTTATCTCCACCCTCCACAATACCGCAAAAAAACTCAACAAATATTTAAGCCCTGACACTCAAAATAGCTAGGATACTGCACAGCTGAAATATGAAATAACAATCTCCTCACTGCCTCAATGACCACACTGAATTATCTCTTGGACGTTAAACTGAACACATTATTCCCAACACGAGCAAAATACCAAGTAGCTCAGAAATATAGTTTAGCGGCACATTAGCTGCAGGAATAGTTAATGCAGGGCTCCTTATCAAGCCCTTAACTCAGGAAGTGTATGGCGCCGTACTTCCTGTTAACTACGCTCTTCATATTAGACATTTTCAGTCCACGGTCCACAGCTTACAAAACTCAATTAGGAATATGTTATGCGTTCCTTCCTAAACTCAGCACCACGTAAACTACTGGAAAATTACATCTTAAAAAGGACCTCCAAATGGCTTCTTATGTCACCCTCTCTTTTTCCACTATATTCATTCCGTTCCCCCCCACGCCGTCCCCGCTCCTAAAGGCCGGTGCCTCAAACTGGTCCTAGCTGCCAAGGAACGCGCACACACTAATTATTCGTATTTTCAACCTCATTCCCTTGACAAAGTCAATATTCAAAGGACAGTGAAATAATTTGTCAGATTTTTCCCCTTTGTCAGTTTTTCCCTTTTGATGGTGTCGACTCCTTGTTACCCTTTTACTGTGATATGCATCTAATACACAACATTAAAACCAATGTGCGGAGTCTTTATAATCATCTACAAGAAAGAAAGCGATTAAAAAGAACATATTTTGCAATTACAAGGCAGTACAATATCTGAAGGTGGCTGTAGAACAAGAGGATATCTCACATTGGATAGAAATTAAAGATTTGTCAAACATCAGTGAAAGGGTTAATTGTCACTAGAAACACGAACCCATCCTGGAACACCTCCATCGTTTCCATTAGTGCCTGTTAAACGTAGTAGATTGACCGATTAATTCAAAAGAAAAAAACAAAAAGAAAGGCGCAGCATACAAGATGTTTTGAAGACCTTTATAACATTTACTAATGCCTGTTGAAAGTCGTACGTAGATATAAAATATATTGAAGACCGCTATCCTTCCAACTGCTTGTTAAAAGTAATGTAAGATGTAGAGAATACAGAGCTAGCAAAAACAACTAACTTTCCTCCAGTCTTCTGAAAAACATCTCACGGTCGACATGGTTCGTTTATTACGGACTTTTCTACTGCACTTATTCCCATTTTCTCTCGTATCGTGATTACTTCCCCCCCAAAAAAATCTTTATGGTTACTGAGAGAGAGAGAGAGAGAGAGAGAGAGAGAGAGAGAGAGAGAGAGAGAGAGAGAGAGAGAGAGAGAGAGAGAGAGAGAGAGAGAGAGAGAGAGAGAGAGAGAGAGAGAGAGAGAGAGAGAGAGAGAGAGAGAGAGAGAGAGAGAGAAAGTTGCTTGACTAAAAGTTATTTATATCAAGTGATCCAAATAAACACATCTTGTCATTGAATTCTCTAGTAAACTATATGAGTGATAACATAATGGGATACCTGTCTGATTTACACACTACAGACTGAAGCAGCAAATATCAGACGACTCTTTTACCATCACAAAACACTAACCTACGCATACTCCATCACATCTCACAACAATGGTTAACGCTTCCATTTGAACATATACAATTTAATAGTTTTGTAGGTCTTCACAGCCGTCTCGTACACACACACCAAGCCTGGATCAGTGCACAATAAGTTATAATTACCTGAACGCTTGTTTGTTGTCTGTGCCTTACCACCTAATCTACATTACGTTATCAAGAATGTTATCATAGAATTACATTAAGTGCTACATCACTATCAGTAATATTACCTTACCATTACGTTATCAATCTTTAATGGAAGTCTTCTTGGTTTTATACCGTCACTGGTCATTTTCTTGGTAATTCTCACCAATTTTGTCATTATGAATAAGAAAATATATTCAAAACAATTTCAAGAATTATCATATCATATGCTGTGAATTCCTGCCCTGACTTCAATCTCCCATTTCTCCTTTATTTTCACGTTTCATCGAATAAATCATACGATAAATATATTGCTGATAACATAAACAGAAAACGATCATTTGAAAAACCTCACCAGAACATCACAACACCGTCCCATGAATCTCCATCAGAAACAGAAGCATCTGTTGGTTATATTCCCTTCCCTTTTTCATTACATTTATTCCCCCGGTTTCATCGTATTAACAGAAATATATTGGCATCAGTACGAGTGGCCGACAATTATTTGAAGAATATCATCAAATCATCGGCATTGTGAATCTATCGGTATTCTCTGCTCGTTCTGTTATCCAATGCCTTTTTTTTTCTTAATTTATCCATCTGCTCTTCTAGATTGTATCATATTAACAGGATTACACACAATGGAAACGCGATATGCGCTGACGATTTAATATATATATTTTTTAACATTAATCCCTGCTGGAACTATTATCTTTTTCCTTTTTTCTCCTTATTTCACCCGTCCCCCTTTCCAGTTTCATCATGCTAACAGAACTTTACACATTGGTGACGCGATAAGACGCTGACGACTTGAGGAAACAAATCTTCAACAGTGATTTCTTAACTGGTTCTGTGACTCCATTCCCCTCTTTTTTTTTCATTACTTAATCAATCCCCGTCCCATCCTTCCTTTTCATTACTCAGTCCATCTCCTGGCCCCTTCTTTTCCTTGTTTTTTTTTCATCACTTAATCCATCCTCAGCCGCGTCCCCATCCTTTCTTTTCATCATTCAGTCCATTCCTTTTCTAGTTTCATTATTTTAACACAAGTATACATATTGGCAATGCGGTGAGAGGCTGCCAATTTGAGGAAACGAGTAATAAATCTGCAACAGTAATACTCCCTTCGTTGATTCTGTTACCCTTTCCATTTTTTCCTTAAATTACCGGTTCTCTCTCTAATTTCATCACTAACAAGAATACATATATTGGTAACCTGATGAGAGGCAGACAATTAAGGAAGCATGTTATGAATCTGTAACCGTATTCTCTTCACTGGTTTTATTTACCCCATTTTTTTTTTTCCTTTACATTACCAGTCCCCTTTCTAGTTTCATCAAGCTAGTCCCCTTTTTAGTTTCATCAAGCTAACACGAGTATGCATTATATTGGCTCACGATTTGAGCAAACAAAGTAATGAACCTCTAATCTCTGCACTGGCTCTATAACCCCCCTTTTTTTTTTCCTAATTTATACATCTGCGATTTTTTTTTTTTTTTTTATCATGCTATCACGAGTATTGGTACGTATATATTGGTAACGCGATGAGAGGATCCCAATTTGAGGAAACAAGCAATGAATCTCTAACAGTAATCTCTCTACTGGTTCTATTATCCCTTCCCTCCCCCATCTTTTTTTTTTTTTTTCATTACTCAGTCCCTGCAGTTTTATCCTATTAACAGGAATATATTGGAAGTACGATGAGCGGCCGCTGTTCCTCCCTTTCCGCGTGTGGCTGACTCTCCCTCCACCATGGCCAAGGGAATAAATAAAGTGATGTCCTGCGCGACCTCCCCGGCGCCCAGGCCATTACTGACCCCGATTCCTGGATGGAACAAGATGATCTCACTGCTAAAATATTGCAAATTGGAGAATGTTTCCTGCGGTAATTCTCTCTCTCTCTCTCTCTCTCTCTCTCTCTCTCTCTCTCTCTCTCTCTCTCTCTCCTCTCTCTCTCTCTGGTAATATATACGAGAGAAATGGACAAGAAGAAACAGGGAGCGAGCAATAAGATGCAACGCGTGGGTGCACATCAAGACAAGACGAGAGGGACGCGAGAAGGAAGTGGCCGCCACACCACCAACACTCTTAATGCAGTGAAAACGTCCATAATCTAGTTACCCGAGACAAAGCGAGAACAAGTGGTGCTAAATGAGAGAAAAGGCGACCAACAGTGTACACAGCGGAGCAGAGTAACTGGGCTGTGAGGAAACGGTGGTGATGGTGGTGGTAAGAATGGAGGTGGTGAAGATTGGTAAGGGAACAATTATAGTGGTGATGATTGTGTGGTAATGGTGGTGGTGGTGGTGGTTAGGAAACAATAATAGTGGTGGTGATGGAGAAACAGTACTTGGTAGTGGGGTAGTGGAGGAACAGTAGTGGTGGTGCTGGTGGTTGTGGTAGACGGTGGTGGTGGCGATAAAGTACCAGTAGGGTTGGATGAGCAGTGAGGGAAGAGCGGCAGGGAATGGCCTCATGGGGAGAGAGAGGGAGGGAAGGAGAGGCACACTCGTGGGAACAGCCTAGTAACTAAACTTACCTTTTTCCTTCCTGGCCACGTAGGTACGAATACCTGAGTACTCAACAACTTAACATTCAAAGCAACCTTTGAAGAAAAAAATGATCTTCAAAGCACATAAAATACATCAACGGTATAAAAAAAAAAATACACGACAGACTAATACTACACGACACGACTAAAAAAAATACACACTGTGAAAGTAGAAGCAAATATAGTTATCTAGTTTTCCTACTTAACAGGCACAGCAAACGCTCGCAATGAATGCCATGCCGGAACACCTCAATAAGACTGTATAACCAAACCCATTGTAGCGCAGCTGTGAATGTTCGATCGGGGCCATTTAAGTGTAACGCGAGGGCTATTTAAACCATTCAAGTGTCTAGACGTGGCGGCGGTCAGCTTGGAGGGGGGGTATGAGAGGGAGAGGGGACCATAGGAGCATCCATTCCCGGAGTGTGGGGGAGGCCGGGTCACGCTCCCGCTATTAACCTGCTAATAGCCTCACTCCTACTGCTTCGCGCGGCCTAAGAGGATTGCATCAAATTAAATCATTGTCAGTTCATGTGATTAAAGCAAATACCCTAAGTTGAACTGTGACGGCAAGTGACAGAATTAGCCTTGCTCGTGCGGCGCGAGAGAGACCGGGAGAGAGAGGGGAATGGGGAGCGAGGGAGACTGGTGTAGAATTACTGAGAAACTGTTAATGGTCTAGTTATCCTAAATATTTTGTTTGACTTACAAGTGTTCCGAGCATACCACTGCCTTACTAAGCTCACGGGAGAGGGAGGAGGTAGGAGAGGATGTGGTGAAAAACTGATGGCGTGGTAATTGCCTTAGTTACCCTAAATATTTCGTTTTATCCAAGTGTTCAGAGCATTGCACTGCCTTCACTACACTCACGGTGATTCACTTGTGCAGTAAAGACTATCACCTAATCTTTTATTCTCCCAGACCCGTTCTCTCTCTCCAGCTCCTCTTTTTCCGTTCGCTCATCCCCGCCCCCTATCATTCACGTGCAGGACCACTGAAAGCACGCAACGTAATCATATTATTCCTTATTCCTCAGCCATCCCGCGGTTAATGCTGCAAAATAGTGGTCAGCAGCTTCCTCCTATTCAACTAATAAAATTACAAAAAATATCATAGCTTTTACTGTGAAAATACTTAAAGGAAAGGTAGTTGGGTGGTTAAGTGGGGGAGGATTGGTGGACGAGAGGGAGAGTGACGGGCTGGGTATGGTGGGTCAGCGGAACAGCCACCTTGCGGAACTACCCGTCACTAAGCACGTAACCACTACTAACGTGTTTAAAATAGACGAAACTTTTACATATTTTCACATGTTACTCTGAACACACACACACACACACACGCACACACACACACACACACCAGTAATAATAAAATCCCAGCGGCACCAAGCCTTGTCCTGCCGCCACCTTCCCGCAACAGTCCCACAGTAGACTCGTCGCGCCGCCACGCCTCATCAGCTCATAGAATATACTCAAGACGCCTCCCGAGGGTGTCAGGGGCGGCTCATCACTTACTTGGCATAGCAAGGGGCGTCCAAGGGAGGGGAGGCGGCAGGTTAGGCGGACAGGTGGCGGAGGAACACGCACACTGACGTCCCTCGAGGTTTCTGGAATCTTTCTGTGGCTGAACATGAAAGCCGTGAGAGCCCTCTGGTGGCCGCCAGTAGCACAGCTTGGGCCTCCTTTCATCATCTCGATATTTTGTTATTGCTCTCATACTGATACAGCGAACATTATAAGGAATTAAACTTATTTTGTGAAATTTCAGAGTGTAATATTATGAAAAGGATAGAACAGAACCTCTGACGAACGCCTCTCTGCTAAACTGCGGCGCTGTTCATATTCACCATGTTTATATGAAGAAAAAAAAAAAAAGTGAAAGGACGAAAGGTGACATCCAACACTTGTTTGATGACACCGACATGGTCGGGAAATTAGTCCCACTTATTTTTCCTCCTATGTCGGAAATACAGACGAGTGGTAAAGGCAAGAACTGCACCAGATCCAAAGAACAAACAAGTCACCTGCTAAATAATACAAGGACGCGCCGTCACCTCGGGACAGAGTACAGGGACAGGACACGCGAGAAACAATGCCCAGTGATTTAAGGGACGTCTGCCACTCATTTCTCTATTGCTCATTCCGCTTCCTTGTACACGTCAAAATACATGGAAAGTACAAATAGGGGTGATGGATTGCAGAGAAAGAGGTTTACTGCAGTTTTCTTCTTCTTTTCTCCTTTTTCTTCTTTTTCTTCTTCTTATTATGATGATGATGATGATGAATGATGATGATGATGATGATTATCGTAGTAAAGAGAATCGTGACATGGATATGAATAGCGCGAGTAATGTTATTTTTTCTGAGACTTGCATTTCAGCGCGTAAAGAATGACAATATCTAGTATGGTTTAGATATCCGGGTGGTTAACGAGCCGGTTATTTTGTCAAGTGTGCTGTGTGCGAGATAACACAGCCAGCCTCCTTCATAATACTGATGGGTGAATACAGTGCACTCCCTCAGAAAGCTGGTGGTGGATGAGAATGCTTCAGACTCATTCAGTGCCTATCTTCTAATATCACAGGCTGCGGTGCGGTGTGGTGTGTGGCAGGAACTAGGGGGTCTGCATGTCGCGACTCACACCACGTTCCATTATCAACAAAACGAATTGATTTGTGCTACTCCTGCACTCAGTAAAGTCAGTGACATCACAACAGGTGCAGCGCTTAAACTAAACCACACCGGTGCCATCTCAAGGTGTGTTGTGATAGTGTTGTATTGTTTAGGAGGCAACTTGTTATTCATATCTTCTGTGTTGGTTACTCTGACTGAGATCAACGCTGAAAGAGGCATTAGCGTTGTAATCAAGAGGACCGCGTGGCTCTGTAGTAGAATGCTCAGTTCGCTGCTTTAATATAATTATAATACAAGTTTGACCTTCAAGTTGTTGCGAGAGGCAGCCGTCTCGTTACCCTACCCTGGGCCTTTTGATCTCACTGCTAAGACGCCGTGACTGATTAAACTATTATACAGTACTTCACTAGGAGTGTGAATAGTGGCCTGGCGCTTTGTTGCTGTATAATCATCTATTATTGTGGGATGAACTGGAGCATCCACAACATATGACAACTTATGTGTCACCGCTCTGCATCATTTTATTGGTATCTCGTAATAATTAATTATCTCATGATTAATAGTTTGAGAAACTAATAAACATTTTAATGTTCTTCCAAATAAATAATGAGTGAAAATACTCCGATCTTTTGTCTACACATGAAGATGTGTATTGCTACATGACACGTTAATGGTTGGAAGGAATAACATTATGCATGTGTCTATTAAGGCCAGGAAGAGGCACCAGCACTGAGGAATGGTTACGCATATTCTCAAACACCGACTTCCTATTAACTTTGAATGAAGCGAAGCATGAGTCGAGACAAGACTGTTTCGTGCCTGCCGTCATCCTCTCCCCCGTCACACCCCACACCCACATGACGTCAGGCTCACTGTTGTCAGAACTAATGCGATGGAGTTACAATCCGCCACTCGCAAGCTCACTTCCTTTCTAGAACAGCTGTGAGTTAATACAGTAAGTGCCACCTCGACGCAGTGGCGAGCTGTTCCCAGGTTTGCCGTATCGTGGAATTTCGTCTGCTGGCGTGGAAATATTGTGACATCTGGCAACTGAACGTGGAATAAATAACCTAACCTAACCTAACCTAACCTAACCTAACCTAACCTAACCTAACCTAACCTAACCTAACCTAACCAGGCAGTTCACAAATTGCCTGAAAAAATAAGTCACTTTACAAATTGTCTGGATTCAGGTATTGACTGTAACATATATATATATATATATATATATATATATATATATATATATATATATATATATATATATATATATATATATATATATATATATATATATATATATATATATATATATATATATATATATATATATATATAATAGTAAAAGTAACGTTAGCTTCATGAAATTAGCATACGTTTCCCCTTTTATATTACGTAGAGGATTCCACGAAGGTGCAGAATAATATTCTACACCTGACATGATGCTGATATGATAGTAAAATACGGACTGTGTTTATCGCCTGCTCAGAGTGAAAGGTAAAAGCGTAAAACAATCCATAAAAAGTAAAAGAAAATATGCAATGCCACATCACTAGCAGCTGAGAAAAACAGACAGAACTGAATTGGTAACATTCGGTACGCCACACAGTGTTGTGTAGAAATTATGTTCCCTGCCCATCGCAACCAAGAAGACGAACAAGATAACTACCATGAAAAAACAAGTTTGCTAAAAAAAAAAAAAGGTTCTCCTTCTCCACATAGCACTCAGTACCTGAGTCTTACCTCACACGGATGGGATGAAAGCAAAACAACGCCCTCCACTGCGGAGTGTTTGTGGCTCAAGTACAGTAGACAGGAGCCACTACGTCCACCAGGCTCGCAGTGATTGTGGTTGTCATGGCACCTCCTCCAGTTACAATTCAGTGCCATGACCACCTCACCCTCGCCACAGCCGCCTCTCCACTCCATAATTGCCCTCATTAGCGAGTCCGGTTGCCTTGCATGCCCCCTGACACTGACTCCCCCTGCCGCACTCTCCGCTATTAATTACGCTCGTCACGCCGCACTCACCGCCACTCGTCGCCCCTTCCTTGTCCCACGTGAGATGCCTCGCTGTAATTGCTGCAGAGGGGGCAAGCGCACCTGTAGCTTGGGTGCATGCTTCTTTTATTGTTCCACAGGCAAGTGTTAGCGCTTCCACCTGTCACCTGCAGCGCCTCCAACACGTCAGTTCAAACCAAGGAAACTAAAGACTTGTTCATTTTCTCTTATTTCCTTGCTTTAAACCCTCCCTGTTGGTCTCCTCATTTTGTCTCGCCCTCTTGTCAGACAGAATTTTGATCAATAAAGTGTTTAAGGTTTCATTCACTAAACCCAAGTCTACTACGCAGACATAAAACTTCTATAGCTGTGAAATTTAGCATCAATGAACTCTTTAACATGTCCTTCGTTTAAAAAAAAGTCTTTTATTGCCTATCCTCATTTCTTTTATTTATTTATTTATCTTTATTTATTTATTTTTTTTTTTCTGTTGCACTGCCAGTTGTCACTCCGCACTGAGATGTGTGGCGGCGGCAGCCTCGTGGTGAGCGCGGCCATCACCTGCTGGACATGTGCGCTGAGCGTGTTGGGCGGTGGTGAATGCCAAGGGGAAAGACTCAACGCTGCAGCCATGGATCGTTGTTTATACGTCACCGATCGCGTCCACTTGTTTACTTACTGACTATTCTCTGGCTGGAGTCCTGCAAGGCGCGATGGTGTGCGAGTCCCGGCCCGCAGTAAAATTGACGTGTTTAAGGTGTTTATGAAGGTAAAGTCTTCCATGGTTGGCTGTGAACGATGACTCTCTCTCTCTCTCTCTCTCTCTCTCTCTCTCTCTCTCTCTCTCTGCAAGGGATGTATTCCAAACCCTATCCTTTATCAATGTTCCCATCAACGTATATACATACATGGATGCATACATAAATACATATATACTTACAAAAGGAAAATATGTCTGCCAGTCTTTTCTAACAGCTCATGTGATTTCAAGGCCTCTCGTGGATTACGTCGAAATAATAAATAAGAAATAACTGAAAAAAAATTGAGAAGTTTACTGTAAAATGGCCCTACCATCCGCCCTTGCTCATAGCCACCAGTACCACCACCACCACCACCACCACCACCACCCACCACCATCATTAATACCAACACCAGGACCACACCCAACAACTTGCCACCTTTACTGTCCCTAGTGCACAGTTAATCATTCCTTCTACAGACCTTCCTTCCTTTGTTCCAGCCTGCACCACCACCACCACCACCACCATCACCACAACCAGCACCACCTGTCATCTCCATCTCCACCCAGCCACGCCTTCCACCTAACCTCTCAAATTTTTCCACCTCCCGTACTACACCACCACTAGCACCACCAGCCATTTCGTCTTCACAGCGGAACTCCCTCCGTCTCGGGATTTCTGTATTGAAGCGTTTAAATTTGTCACCGCCCCGAGCAATTCTCCAGAAGCAGCAGCAGCAGCAAGCAGCCTCGAGCATCCACGGGCGGAAAAATCGTGGTGCTTTGGGATTTCCCGAGAATATCGCACTCAATGGAGATATTACTCAATACTGCAGAACCTTATCCCGCCTGTCTTCTTTTCCCCTCTCTTTCAAGGCGCATATTGATTTGACGACTCACTGCGCTTCTTCTATTTATACTTCGTCTGTCTGTCTGTCTGTCTGTCTGTCTGTCTTTATCATCGCCTTCAATCGGAAAGTTGTATGTGGAAATAGTGTTTTTTTTTTTCTGAATGTGTGATTTGAAAATGCATGTTCGTTTCCTTTCAGTTATTCAGAGAGTGTTGCCTTTCATTCACATTTTTCAAGTTCTAGTTCCAGAAATACTCCTGTAGCTTTAAAAGACAAAATCAACCATCAATTTTCCTTTTTTTTGTGTACCCATACGTGCATTTTTACTGTTTATAAATGTTCCTCTAAGCAGTAGATGGTTTAAAGAGGAAGTTCTGAATCCCTCCACAACTTGGGGTCTGCAGTGTATTCAGATTACAACAGCATGTGCGTGTGACGAGGATCCCCACTCATGGCCATCAATAATACCAGGTTATTTCCTGCACCCTTCATTGCGCGCTCGTGAATTTATTACGGTGTGTGTGTGTGGGTTGTGACAGTGTGGTATGGTTCACCTTATTACAGCGCGCACAATGGACAGCATTCCTCACTCAGCGCCATCAATAATACGAGATCACGTCATGCATCCTTCATGGCGTGTTCTTACATGTATTACTGCGCGTGTGGGTGTGTCAGTGCCCTGATCCACGCAAGCAAAGACCCTTCACTACTCCTACACAAAAAAAAAATGGATGGAAGGTGCGGGTTGATATACTAAAAATAAACGATCTTGTGCGGAGTGTACTGGACTCTCTCTCTCTCTCTCTCTCTCTCTCTCTCTCTCTCTCTCTCTCTCTCTCTCTCTCTCTCTCTCTCTCTCTCTCTCTCTCTCTCTCTCTCTCTTTCTTTTTTTTTTTTTAGGTACGACCCACGACCACCTTAAACTGACCCCCGAGTCTTGCAACCACCAAAAAATGCAGTTTTCTCACTGTCTTTCGTGCTGCGTGTGACTGACTGCTAAGTTTTGCTCTCGCCACTTTTCCTCCCCCAGTTCTTGAAGGGGCGAGGCAGTTTTCCCATCCCACACTCCGTGATACAAGTATAGCTCCGAGGACGTGTTGTGTAAACCTGCATCTTCCCAAGGGTGCGAGATAGCGACATTTTCCACGCTTGCTGTAAAAAGAATGGTGAACGAAAGCAAATTCTTTTCGTCTGTCAAACATCTCTCTCTCTATGACTTTTTTTTTTCCCTTCCAGTACGTGTCTCTTTCCCTGCAGTAAGAGTGGGGGTATTTATGTAGCGGGAGGAGGACTAGTACTTGAATGTATATTATGAGGGAGAGTAGAATACCGAACCTCGACCAAACGTACTATTAATCGGATTTACCCGCAGGTTTCATTCAGCGAGTGTTTCCGGCTCAGTAAAAGGAACTGCAAACGTTTCTACGTCAAGACAGAAATGCTTTTGATATTCAGTAAAGCGTGAGCACACACAGACAGACAGACACACACACACACACACACACACACACACACACACACACACACACACACACACACACACACACACACACATCAGATAAAGAAAATGAAGCATGAACGTAAATAAATTTGTTTCACTCTGAGCTGCATCTTAAAACTGAAGCAAACTGAAGGAAAAGCAAGTGAACGTACACGCAAGAAACAGAAAATAAATGGAGAACTAGAAATGTATTGAGATTTAACAAGCAAGGAAAGGAATAACGCGAGGCTTTGTGAGAGCTGGCGATCAAACAAATAAACATATGAGAAGTGTTTATCAGCATGTACACAAAGGAACATCTCTCTCTCTCTCTCTCTCTCTCTCTCTCTCTCTCTCTCTCTCTCTCTCTCTCTCTCTCTCTTACACACAGAAACAATACCACACATACACACTACAAATACAAACAAAACAAACACTCATTACTTGCTCCAATTATCCCATACGACTTTCCTTTACACACACACAAAAAAATAAAATAAAATAAAATAAAATGAATAAACAAAAATAAATTGATAAATAAATAAACAAATAAATAAACAAATAAATAAATAAATACCAAATATTCAACACAGGCTTACTACTTATTTAACCCGTCCCCCAAGAGGAGAGTAAGTCACGCAACTGGCAGCATTAACACTCCCCAGCACAGCGAAATACATACATATGATGCTACAATTCATTACCTGAGGCACATACTGATACAAACACTCTGCCGTAATGCAGGTAATAATTATGCACGTCAGATATGTTACCTGTGAATACCTGAAATCATGCAAAGTTTCGCTCCTGTGCTTAGGGGGGAAATGTTGCTCAAATATATACGTATGTTGCAGTATCTAACGCAGGCATCCAGGTGCAAATGCCATCTGTTAATTAGTTGAGGAACAGGTAACCGGAGCAGGAGGACGGAGTTACCTGCTGCAGAGGACCTTGAATTAGATACCTGAAGGGGGAGAGAGAGAGAGAGAGAGAGAGAGAGAGAGAGAGAGAGAGAGAGAGAGAGAGAGAGAGAGAGAGAGAGAGAGAGAGAGAGAGAGAGAGAGAGAGAGAGAGAGAGAGAGAGAGAGAGAGAGAGGGGGGGATAGGGAGGACTAAGAGAGGTCAGAAGGAAGGGTCAGAAGTTACCAGATTTTGGGTACAGAAAGGAAGGGGAGTGGAAGGGAGTGCAAAATACAAGGGTTTAGGTGCGGAAAGTAGGAGGTTAGAAGGAAAAAAAGGGACAAGACTAACAGTATTTTGGTATAGAAAGAAAGGAAATGTGTTTTGATGTAGAAAATAAGAAGTAAGAGAGAGGAAACGACAATATGGAAGTATCTGTGTATAGAAAAGAAGAATGGAGAAAGAAAACGTTTGCAAATTGACAGGACCTGGGTGTCAAAAGAAAGTGTTTAAGGAACACACACAGAATATAGCTTCAGTGAAGAAAGAAAGCATATAAGGAGGAAGGAAAAGAATCTAGCAGGGAGGGATAGAAGCTGGAACTAGCAATGTTTGGATGTAGGAAGGAGGAGGAGAGAGGAAGGGAGAGGAATTAATATAGCTGGACTGTAGAAATAGAGTATAAGGGAAGAAAGGAAAGAATTTGCAGGGCACGTTTGCAGAGAAAGAATGTAAGGGGAGGAAAGATCAGAAATAAGCAAAGTTTGGGTCTAAACAGAGGGAGTATTAGGAGAAATAAAAGATATAAGGAAAATAAGAAAAAGAAAATTGGTGTAAAAAAAATATCATGAGAGAAAAACCACCTTGGAAAAAAATGTAAATGAAAGCATAAAGAGATGAAAGGCATCAGCAGAGTCTGGCTATAGAGAAACGGAATAAGACAGCAAAAAAGGAAGTATAAGGAATAAAGTAGAAAAAAAGCATTGGTTGTATATATATATAAAAAAAAGAATATTAGAAGAGAGAGAGCAACGTCCCCAGTAAAGATGAGATTGGGAACGTTCTGAAGAGTAAATTGAGCGTAATATTCACCTGTAATTACGTCCAGAGACTAATGAGAGAGGTGATTAATGCTCATGTTGACATTTTTCGTGGCTCTATAGGGAGAGAGAGAGAGAGAGAGAGAGAGAGAGAGAGAGAGAGAGAGAGAGAGAGAGAGAGAGAGAGAGAGAGAGAGAGAGAGAGAGAGAGAGAGAGAGAGAGAGAGAGAGAGAGAGAGAGAGAGACGGAGGAAGGAGGGAAGGAAGGTAAAGGAAAGAGGAGGAGGTGGACAGAAGGAGGAAGAGGAAAGGGAAAGATAAAGGGACTGCAGGAAGGATGATAATGATGATGATGACGAGAAGGGAGAGGAAGAAGAGGGGGAGGAGGAAGAAGAAAGGAAGGAAGGGAGAGAGGAATGGTAGATAGGGGAACGGAGGAAAGTAAAGATGAGGATGATAGAGGAGGAGGAGAAGGAAGAAGAAGCATATGATGGCGACGACAACAGGAGCAGTGCTAAAAGAGGAGGAGAAGGAGGAAGAGGAGGAAGAAGCTAGAGGGTGGGAGTGACTGATGAGATTTCAGGACACTGCCCCTTGAGTTTATCTTCTCACTCCACGACACGAAAAAAAAAAAAAGTGAGGTAAATATTATGCTGAGCAAGTCCTTCTCTCACCCTCTCTCTCTCTCTCTCTCTCTCTCTCTCTCTCTCTCTCTCTCTCCCTCTCTCTCTCCCTCCCTCTTGCCCTTTTCTCTCCATCACCACCTCCTCTCCTCTCTCCTTCACTCGATCCCCTCCCTCTCTCTCTCCTCACTACTCTCCATCCTTGTTCCTTCCCTCTCATCACCTCCTCTCTTCCCTCCCTCCCTTCCTCTCTCAGTTACATTCAACATTTTCCTCCGATGTGTCTGTCTGTCTGTCTGTCTGTCTGTCTGTCTGTCTGTCTGTTATGTTTCCCAAGCGTTAGGTGATATTGCTGATCCATATAGGAATAAAATAGTATGGAAAAGAAACGACACCTGTAAAAACTATTCGTCTGGTGTGGAGAAGTTTTTTTTTCCTCCTTTTTTTTACCAGCAAATTTAAGAGAAAAATATATTTTTTTTTTTTTTTGTATGGTGTGGTGTGTACGTATGTGTGTGTGTGTGTGTGTGTGTGTGTGTGTGTGTGTGTGTGTGTGTGTGCTTGTTTGTATGTGTGTTTGTTTGTTTGAAGAGATAATGACGTGCGTGCTCGTTAAAATAGATGAGGGATCCGTGTTTACTTTGCATTTGGACTAGAAGAAAAATATTGATACACATTGACAATTGCTCGCTGCCTCGGGGACCGTCAAGTGATAGGGGGACAATCGCCGCCTGGACTCCCCGACATGCAATTATAATCAGTGAGAATGAATTGCAAGTTATGAAATTATACATTCATATCAAGACACCTCAGAAATTAAATTGGATATTCGTTGTGGTTCTTTTTTATATATATATCTTTCAGTGAATAGCATTAGAAGTCTTTTTTTTTTTCATTATTACTATTTTTTTTCTAAGGTCGGTTTTCCTATTATGCCAAAAAATGTATTAAGTGTATTGAAAAAAGAATCTACGTTTACTTGTCATATTCCCAATATAAAAAAAAAGAATACTAGAAATTTGCAATAAATTAATAAAAAGAATATGACAAAATACGATGGTTATCCACTGAAAAAAAAAATGTAAATAAAATCGTCACTACTACCACTGCCACCACCACCACCACTACTAACACCATCACCCTCACCACCACCACCACCAACCTTCACAGTACCAACAACTCAACACAAAAAAAAAAACGTTAATTACTCATAAAAAAAAAAATAATAATAAAGTAACCGACACAGGAGGGAACTGTTGGATTAAGGAAGCATGGTAACAAGTAATTCAAATGTATACTAATTAAGCCTTAGGAGGAAAAGCCTTATGATTATAATTACTTGCACTTAAATAGAGATAATGAGGGAGGGAGAGAGAGAGAGAGAGAGAGAGAGAGAGAGAGAGAGAGAGAGAGAGAGAGAGAGAGAGAGAGAGATTGCTCCCTCTCTCAACCACCTGATTACGTGATAATGACTCGGTTAATTCCTCATTTTCCCTTTTTTCCGCCTGTCTCGGCCCCAACCAGCCTCTTAACTGTATTATCTCTCTCTCTCTCTCTCTCTCTCTCTCTCTCTCTCTCTCTCTCTCTCTCTCTCTCTTATATCTAAAACACTTTCATATTTTCTTCTTCTTCTTCTTCTTCTTCTTCTTCTTCTTCTTCTTCTTCTTCTTCTTCTTCTTCTTCTTCTTCTTCTTCTTCTTCTTCTTCTTCTTCTTCTTCTTCTTCTTCTTCTTCTTCTTCTTCTTCTTCTTCTTCTTCCTCCTCCTCCTCCTCCTCCTCCTCCTCCTCCTCCTCCTTCTCCTTCTCCACTTCCTTTATTTTCGTCTTCATTTCTTCTACGTCTTCTTTTTTCTTTCACTTTCTCTTCCTCTTCCTTTCTCCTCCTCCTTCTTCTTAATCCTTAATATTATACTTCTCTTCCCCTCCTTGCTATTTCGTTTATAGTTATTTCAACAGTGTGTGTGTGTGTGTGTGTGTGTGTGTGTGTGTGTGTGTGTGTGTGTGTGTGTGTGTGTGTACTCGTCGGATAATCTAAACTTTCGACTAATTAAACCAATCTCTCTCTCTCTCTCTCTCTCTCTCTCTCTCTCTCTCTCTCTCTCTCTCTCTCTCTCTCTCTCTCTCTCTCTCTCTTCAGAACCTTCCTTTCACAAGACAAATCTTCCAGCGCTATTCATATTCTAAATCACTATTCATTCTTTTTCTTACATTATTTCTGAGTTACTTCGTCTTCTTCCATTCTTCTATCCCAGTAGCAGTGTGTTGTTTCAGCAGGCACTCTCTTTTTATGGACCAGTAGTTCTCCTGGTATCTGTTCTTCCCATGTATTATTGCGAGCGTCTTTCATAATTAGCGGCGGGAGTTTCACTTTATTGACCAACTAAAACGTGAAGCATGTGTGAGGACCATTCAGATTTTATGAAGAAAGGCATAAAAATTGTATTATATTTATTTCTTATGAAGAGTTTGAGAGTAATAGTGTATGAGAGAGAGAGAGAGAGAGAGAGAGAGAGAGAGAGAGAGAGAGAGAGAGAGAGAGAGAGAGAGAGAGAGAGAGAGAGAGAGAGAGAGAAAATTAGAGCGGCTGGCAATAAAATCCTTCACTTTCATAATAGGCATTAAAGTAGAGTTCAGAGAAAATTAACGGCAGTTGAAAGACTATTCTCTCTCTCTCTCTCTCTCTCTCTCTCTCTCTCTCTCTCTCTCTCTCTCTCTCTCTCTCTCTCTCTCTCTCATTAGCTCTCTTCACAAGCGGTAAATATCCCTCGATTTATTAGGGGCTCAGTAATAAAAGAGCGCCACCCGGTCCTCCTCCTCAGCCGCCGTGAGATATTGCTGAATAAACCTGGAGTGTGTTGGCGGCAGTCCCCGGAACGCTCTGTGACACTGGGACTTTGAACACGCGGCATATTTAAAGTGGCAAGTTTGGTTTGGTTTACGATGAGAGATAGAGAGAGAGAGAGAGAGAGAGAGAGAGAGAGAGAGAGAGAGAGAGAGAGAGAGAGAGAGAGAGAGAGAGAGAG
Organism: Scylla paramamosain; assembly: GCF_035594125.1. NCBI lineage: Eukaryota > Metazoa > Arthropoda > Malacostraca > Decapoda > Portunidae > Scylla > Scylla paramamosain. The sequence continues at coordinate 6,094,997 of NC_087154.1, forward strand.
AGCCCTCTGAACCCTATACCTGCTGCAAGAGTATTTTTCATTGTCTTCTGCATCAATAGTATTTAATTGTATAGTAATACCAAGTCTGCGAATGAAAAGAAAAGGCAACAAGAGAAAAGTGAGAAAAATAATGTCTAAAGTTATTGACAGGAAGTCTCAGATGTGAAGAGTGGAGACAACGATGACGATATTTTTAAAAAGTCAAATATGAATGGAACCGACTCAGTTATCAGGTTGTTAGTATCGAGTCAATAGAGACCTTTTAAAATATCATACGTGCTTATGGATGGGGATGACAGATGGAAAAGTTACGCATGTTTTTTACAGCGTCTGGCATATGTATAATCCGTGGCCTCTTGGAGCTTCTATTGTATGTATATCTACTTGTGTTTGTACAATAATCGGCTGCAGCTCTTTGATAATGGTATAAGAATGCAGTGAGTATGAGGCATAAGAGTATGAGGACGAATTCTGAGTTTTGGAGCACATACCGCTGTGAGAACAAAAAAACATCCCCTTATGGAAAGAACATGAGAAGAGTTACCAATAAGTGCATATATATATATATATATATATATATATATATATATATATATATATATATATATATATATATATATATATATATATATATATATATATATATACGTCAAATCTAGAACAGTGACACTGACAGAGTCCAACGAGCAGGGTACGTGGAGGCCAGCCGCTGGAGGCAACAAGAACACAGAAGCAACAGTCCGCGGAGGAAGAAAGGCCTCATCTGGTCTTTGAGCGAATACAAAAGCCGGTACAACAGGGCGTACGAACCCCGCTGATCAAAGAAGCCACATGATCAAGGCTGGCTTGGTCAAGGTTATTGTGGAAGGCTGGGACGAGCACAACTAATTCCCCCCGCCCAGTGCAGGCAAGACTGGGGAGCGGCAACAACTTCTGGGACGAGATGCTCTGGGAATATGACAAAGGATGTGATGACTTTCTTCAAAATATGGCGTACCGTATTGGCGTGTGTGTGTGTGTGTGTGTGTGTGTGTGTGTGTGTGTGTGTGTGTGTGTGTTGTATTTGGATGCCTCACTGACTGAAGCCTTGATTGATATGAGTGAAATAATTGAATTCAATGACTGACAGACTGAATCACACAATGCAAGCTTTACTGTATGTCGCAAATCTATTCACGTCTGCTGCACTGTGACAATACTGTGTTTTCCACCGTAAACCTTAAAGCAGAGGAGCGTCACCACGGCGAGGAAAATACATGCTGATGTTTATAAAATTGTCTGTCTCATTATTCCGGATAATGGCATACGTATTCAAATAGAGGGCATAAACAAGATGGGAATAAAATATATTGTTGAACATAATTTTTTGTCTATTTTACCAGTCTCTTTCTGCCATGACGAAGGCTGCATGTAATGATAAAGAATGGGAACAGCCCTTCTTTGAGTCACTGAGTAGATAAATGTTGGTTGTAAGGTAAGGATGTGCGGAGATTAATCTACAACTATGATGTCTTACTTGAATTAGGTGCAGACTTAGGTGCTGAATTAGGTGAATTAGATCGTCTTTTTACTCCAGCCACGGACAAACAAAAAGTATCACTGGCCAAAGGATGGACTGTGGAGAAGTTGCAGTACCAAGCGAGCCTGGCCTGTAAATCTGCCCAAGCTGTGTACCAAGAATCTGGGAACTAAAGACCATAAAGTGAGGCGCAGTTTTGTAACGCTGCTATAAAGTGGCAAGTGATTGTGTCCTTTTTACAAGTATAGCCCTCAGAGTCCCGCCAGGCCCCAGGAGACCCCCGCGCGGCAGCATCAGTTGCCAGGATTCCAGGGTTCAGCCAGCGGCGCCGCCCGGGGTGAGGGAACAAGAAAATGCGTTGATTGCAGGAAATGACGATATGTTAGCCAGTATAAAAAAAAAAAGAAATTGTAGCAGTACCGGTTCTGTGTGTGTGTGTGTGTGTGTGTGTGTGTGTGTGTGTGTGTGTGTGTGTGTGTGTGTGTGTGTGTGTGTGTGTGTGTGTGTGTGTGTGTGTGTGTGTGTGTGTGTGTGTGTATGTGTGTGTGTGTGTGTGTGTGTGTGTGTGTGTGTGTGTGTGTGTGTGTGTGTGTGTGTGTGTGTGTGTGTGTGTGTGTGTGTGTGTGTGTGTGTGTGTGTGTGTGTGTGTGTGTGTGTGTGTGTGTGTGTGTGTGTGTGTGTGTGTGTGTGTGTGTGTATGTGTGTGTGTGTGTCTGTGTCTGTGTCTGTGTCTGTGTGTGTGTGTGTGTGTGTGTGTGTGTGTCACAAACAAACAAACAAACACACACACAGACATACACACACACACACACACACACACACACACACACACACACACACACACACACACACACACACACACACACACACGAACACACGAACGCACGCGCACGTATATTTCCAGAGATATTTCACATGAGCTTTAAAATAATTTCAAAATGCAAAAGTCGAATCTTTATGAACATTCAATTACGACGCTAAAAATTAAACAATTTAAGAAAAAAATTAATATAAATTATACCCAATATTCGAAATTCAGTAACAGAGAGAGAGAGAGAGAGAGAGAGAGAGAGAGAGAGAGAGAGAGAGAGAGAGAGAGTTTTAAAAAGAAAATCTGAAACTTTAAGTGAATAAAATTTGTTATTGATAATGTCAATGACATTTTTATAAACTCATTAAATTTTCTTTACACAAGTTGTCGATATCATTCCTATATTTAGACCACACACACACACACACACACACACACACACACACACGGGCCTTACGTAAACAAATAGACATGCTGATATCCCCTCACATCGCTCATCTCATCTTTCTCTCTCTCTCTCTCTCTCTCTCTCTCTCTCTCTCTCTCTCTCTCTCTCTCTCTCTCGTCCCCTCACACGTGATCCATCAGAAGCGCAAGGCCTCACAAACACTCGCAAACGAAACTCGTCAACAAAACAAGAATACATCAACAGACATAAACAAACTTTAAACCTTCGCTCCCCCAACGAACTCTAGTCTCTAAACATTCCTCTTTTTCCATTTCCCATCGTCCTTTCATCCTTCTTTTTCATCTTCCTCCTCCTCCCTTATCCTTCCTCCTCCAATGTGCACACCTCTCCTCCTCGTTTTCCTCTTGCTTCTCCTCCTCCTCCTCCTCTTCCTCCTCCTCCTCCTCCTCCTCCTCTCTCTTCCTACGTATTAATTAAACCCTTGGAAAAATATGTGAGGTTTGATTTCCGTGCGGTCTGTTTCCCTGAGCGCCCGCCATACACACAGAACACCTGATAGACCCAGATTCCTTCCCCTCAGGTGTGAATGGAACGTCTCTCTCTTGTGAACAACCTTCTAACTAAACACGTTCCCACTTTGGACCAGTAAGAAAAAACAAAAAGAAAAATGCTCTTACTAATTTTTGTGTAGGAGGCGAAAACAGAGAGAGAGAGAGAGAGAGAGAGAGAGAGAGAGAGAGAGAGAGAGAGAGAGAGAGAGAGAGAGAGAGAGAATATTGATGTTGTAGATTAAAAGAAACTGGTAACGATTGTCAGTGAATATAGAACAATAACTCTTTCCACTGTTAGGAGGAGGAGGAGAAGGAGGAGGAGGAGGAGGAGGAGGAGGAGGAAGAGGAGGAGGAGGAGGAGGAGGAGGAGGGCTGCAGATGGTCGTGTTCCTCCTTCAAAAATGATGAAGGGAAGGACAGACCGCGAGTTTACTATTTCATTATTCGTGCGTCTCTCTCTCTCTCTCTCTCTCTCTCTCTCTCTCTCTCTCTCTCTCTCTCTCTCTCTCTCTCTCTCTCTCTCTCTCGCATTGTAACACAGAAACAAACTATAATATATTTACTCCGTCTTTTTTTTTTTATTCTTACATGTTTCAGTTGTAATTTAATAAGAGGGAAGGAATAAGAGGGAAGGAATAAGAGGGAAAGAAAGGACAGTAAAGGAGGAGATACATGCAGTGTGAAGGATACTATGTTGTAACACTAATTCTTGCACCATTCAAACCTCGCCACAGTCATTACCCTCCACTATTTCATCACTCTCTAAATACTAGTACATCACCACACTCCTCGATCAACTACTAATGCATCACCACCACATTCACCATTCACTTAATAGTACAACACCACCACACCATTCCCTCATAGCTCTCTCATCACCGCATTCATTACTCCTTCATCACCATACACACCCACATCACTCCCTCATTATTGCATCACATACATCAGTCCCTCATCACCACACCGCTGTCACTTTTCTCCTTCACCCCTACATCAACCACATTAGGAAAAAGACATCCCTCTCCACCACTCTCCCACCATTACCAGTCCACCACCACTGCACCACTTCCTCATCACTACTCCAGTCTGTAATATTCCCTAGACAAAGGCCAGACGTTAAACTCTTCGTCACAGGAACAGAAGTTGTGAATTTGGTCCTGTGTTGAACGTAAAAGTTATATATGCAGATGGGGACATAAAAGAATTAAGTGCTAGGGATCCAAGGGGGCGCCACTCTGCCGAATAAGTTATACTCGTACATGGGAGGGAAAAGAAATTAGCGTAGAAAAGAGAGGAGCGTCACAAAAAATGGGCGCCGTACAGTGATGGTGGGGGAAAAAAGTTAAATTTTAAGTAATGCAACATGAATTATGATGCGTCTTTCTAGTTGTATATGAGATGCATGGAGATTTTATCAAGTTTTTTATTCATTTTTTGAGGGATTATTTCAGTATTTCTTTGCCTGGAAGGAATATACGTAGAGTGAATGGTTAGGTTCTCACCCTTCAGTAAATCTAGCTCACGAAAATTATTACTTTTTGATCCTGAAAATGTTTAAACACATAATTCCATGTTCAGTGTCTTCTCCAAACTATTCACACAAACAATATTATCTTCAAAATCATATACACACATAAATAAGAATGAAATAAATGAAATAAATGAAAGTATCCTATCTTGCTCCACAACATTCACACAAACAATTTCAACATCATCTTTAAATACACACACACACACACACACACACACACACACACACACACACACACACACACACATGAAAAAATCATCCTATCTTCCTCAAAAAAAAAAAAATAAAATAAAATAATAATGATAATTCCAACATATGCTACCTAAAACACACACATAGAAAAATAAATAGATAAAAATTATCCCCCTCAAAATATTAAGGTAAATAATTTCAACACTACCTTAAAAACACACCTGAAAAAAAAAACATTTTCTATCTTCCTCTAAAAAAGCATTCCCACAAACAATTCCAACATATTCTACCTAACAAAAACACGCACGCTACACAAAAAATTCCTTTATCCCCCCAAATATCCGTGCAAACAATTTCAGCGGCAGGAACATCCTCGCTCCACAAACACGCATACAGCCTCCAGCGTGCCTGTAAACCCGTGCAGTGCCAAGAACACTCCCGCAGGCCGCGCTCCGCTGCCAAGAACACGCTCAAAATAAGCTGAGTGTCAAGGAAATTCCCGCAAGTTTCCTCGCCGCACCTCTACTGGGAAGAAAGGAAAGGAGGGAAGGAAAAGGAGGAAAAGTAGTCATGGCCGCTCTTGTTTTCCTCCCTATCTTGTACCAGCCATCAATTTCCCGCGTGGCTGCAGGGAGAGAGGCGTACCGCACCCTGGGCACGTCACACGCAGCCGCCGAGGATCACCAGGTATGCAGATCTCCGCCTCAATGCATCTTCAGGATCACGCAAAATGAGGATCACTTTTCTCAGGCTCATCGCTAAAAGGGATGATTTTTTCCCCGCGGCCCAGATTGCCTACCCTCCCGAGGTCCCGCGTGTGAAATTTGAGGTGACGGCAAAATCTTTGAGGTGTAATCTGTTAGCCTCGATCACCTTTAATCGGCTTACGTGGAATTTTACAGCACTCAAGTGGCGTAAAATGTTTGGAAAGAGGTGAAGGGAATATTATGGTAGAGGTAAAACTGGCTTAAGCGCTCGTGTAAGGCCATTTTTTCCTGGTGTAACCCATGAAGAATGGCTTAAGGCTGACTATATTAGAATTGCAAATTGTGAGGCAATAGCTTTCCTTGGAACAGCGTATGTTTCTGTAATAACGGGGCGCAGATATTCCCTCGTAAGTCTGTTATATTTTTGTTCGCCCAAAGGATAAGCAGAGTTTTATATTCCTGGAAAAAGGAAAAGATGGAAAAGTTGCTTAAGTTCTTACTTGATGTTACACCTAATAGACATTATGGCCTTGCTTATTCGCGGATCATTACGTAGAAGCGTGTGCACATGACGGCGTTCCATCAACCACCACCACTGCCCTCACTCACCACGGTGCCAAAGCAGTTCTATGCACGTGTCAGTGGAAGGTTATACAGCTACTCAGAATACTACAAAATCTCAGTTCTGGTCTTACAGGGAATAGAATACAAGGCTACATCTAAATACAACTGCCAGATTAAAAGGTTGAAGCCACCCAGAATACGACAAAATTTCAGTTCCTGTCTTACTTGTTGCGCATCAATGAAAAAATTTACAGGGAAAAGAATACAAAAGGAAGATACAACTACAAGCTTAGAAAGTTAAAGGTATACAGAATACTACATGATCTCAGTTCGTCTTATTTCTCGCACATCACTGAGGAACTACAAGGAATAGCACTACATCTAGATACAACTGCAGTACATGATCACCAGCACATCCAAATACAACTATAAAAACACCGTCACACCAGACCTGTATCCACCAGCATCACAACACACTATAACTATACAAACACTCCACCAAACACACCAGTCCCTCTTGCAACATCAGTATCTTCACAGCAACCATCGCCCGTCACCACCACCACCACCATCACCACCACCACCACACTATGGCCAGCACTCCCCAACGCTTTGCTCTCTCATCACGGCTATTTTCAAACGCCACAGAGATGATTAGCCGGGATCTCAAGAGCGTTTCTCCTGCTAATAATATGGAAATCTTGTTACTTTGTCACTAGAACCGTAAGCAAATCTTAAAAACCCGTGTAGCTTCATACAGAGCCTTTGGAAAATAGTCGGGGTGAGGCGTAGAAACTGAAACACACCACCAAACACACCTGAGCCACAGTACCATCACAGTCACCACCACTGTCACCACCACACGCTACCTTCCGTACACAGACCGACACTCTCACCTCCACAATACCTCATACCTCCTCGAGACATCACTCTTCGACTCCTCCTCGCCCCAACAAGAGGACAGGAGTGGCGTGAGGGGATGCACGGCTTAACAAAGGACCTGTTGAAAAGCCAGATGCGAGAAGCAAGAAGATTGGCAAACTTGCACGAGTGTCAGCAAGAGGGGGAGGAAAATATGTTTGTGGTTGTGTGTGTGTGTGTGTGTGTGTGTGTGTGTGTGTGTGTGTGTGTGTGTGTGTGTGTGTGTGTGTGTGTGTGTGTGTGTGTGTGTGTGTGTGTGTGTGTGTGTGTGTGTGTGGGGCGGTTTGAAAAGTAGGTCGGTTGGTTCTTCGAGAAGGTATTGAGGGAGAAAGAGGAGGAGGAGGAGAAGGAGGAGAGGAGGAAGAGGAGGTAGGAAAATATATTAAAGCCATCCCCGATTCCTGGCTGGCTCGGAATAAATAAATATGAAATACGAGGTCAGAGTGGTGGGCCTGAGTGCCGCGGTGCCACTGAAGCCATCTCGCAAGTCTGTCGATTTGCACTGCTTTTGATGACACGAGATAAGGAACAGAAATAGAAAATGAAAATATGTAAGTGGGCCAACTCTTCCTCCCTCTCCCTTTTCCCTCCCCTCTCTCTCTCTCTCTCTCTCTCTCTCTCTCTCTCTCTCTCTCTCTCTCTCTCTCTCTCTCTCTCAAGATAACGGAAGTGAGTTATACCCCACATTCGTCTCGTGACAGGCTGAAGAAAACCAACGCCCACTCCTCGCCATTCCCCGCCAGCCGCCCACCGCAGCCCACCACCGCCGCGTCTTGCCTCGCGCATGTAAGCCTGATGGGAACTTATACCTAATATTCAACCCGAAAATTCAATCTGAAAAGTGTATTGTACGTATTGATCCAAGACACTTGACACGCCAGCTCTAAAAAGGTGAACAGGGAACTGTGGTTAGAATAGCACAAGATGAGAGAGGAAAAAGGTTTAAAATTTCGCTGATGATAGATAATTTTGACTCGTGTTCTTTCAGTTAAGATTAATGAATGCGTTTATGGAAATACATAGAAAGTGTAGTATCGTAATATTCTTGCTGTATATTAATTGTGATAACGTGTTCGTGTTTATGTAATATTTTCTTAAGCTCTTTCTTCATATAATGATCGGGAGAGAGAGAGAGAGAGAGAGAGAGAGAGAGAGAGAGAGAGAGAGAGAGAGAGAGAGAGAGAGAGAGAGAGAGAGAGATACAATAAAGATACATATCAACACCTCTCCTACAGTTTTTACACCTTGAGGCCAAAAGATATAAGGTCAGAGAGAGAGAGAGAGAGAGAGAGAGAGAGAGAGAGAGAGAGAGAGAGAGAGAGAGAGAGAGAGAGAGAGAGAGAGCGCAACAAGAAATAAGAATGGAGGGGCCCTTACCTTTAATACGAAGGCTGTTACTCTCTTTACCCAAGCGATGAGTGGCGGCTCTCTACACAGGGCAGAGAAGGTAGGCTGAGGCTTCACGGAATGTAATACTTCCACCCCTTTTGTTGTCCCTTGCCTTTCTATCCCACGCCTATAGCCCCATATTCTCCTGATGTATTCCGCCCCTCCCTCTCTCGTGTCCCTAGGAGGAGGAGGAGGAGGAGGAGGAGGAGGAGGAGGAGGAGGAGGAGGAGGAGGGTAAATGATATATGGAAGGTCTACTGTACTTTTCGCTGCTCCTTCAATGGATAGAATCTTATTGTTTGGGAATCTTGTTTACGGTTCGACTGAATCTGATGATGGGAGCTTCTTGGAATGGTCTTTGCTACTGTTTCTCTATCTGCTACTGCTGCTGTTGATGTTTGTTGTTGTTTTGTTATGCTGCTATTTTTTTTCTTGTTATTATTATTATTATTATTATTATTATTATTATTATTATTATTATTATTATTATTATTTTGTTGTTTCGTGGTTTTAGTTTTCTTTATTATTATTTTTTGTGTGTGGATGGAATTTTTATCTTTACTATTATCCTTGATATTATTTTTCTTGCCTTTATTCTTTTCTTTTTTTTTTTTTTGTTTATGTCGTGTATTTTAGTGGCTTCTCTCTCTCTCTCTCTCTCTCTCTCTCTCTCTCTCTCTCTCTCTCTCTCTCTCTCTCTCTCTCTCTCTCTCTCTCACCATCATCATCATCAACACGGAAGAGAAATAAAAGAGAAGGGTTTATCTTTAATCATCTCACATTCATCTGTTAATTACGTTTCATAGATGTTAATTTGCTTATTTTCTTCACCTTTTCAGAGCCCCATTCTCATTAAAAAGCCTTGTATAGACCCTTACCTACCTCCCCTCTTCTTTTTTTCCATATATTAATTACTTAGGTTTCTTTTTTTTCCCCTCCTTTTTATACATCAAATCTACTTCCTCCCTCGAGATACAAATTTCAAAGATCAGTGCAGTCCTTGTATTTATTGCTCCTTAAGAATGTGTTTTTCCTTCTCTCTCTCTCTCTCTCTCTCTCTCTCTCTCTCTCTCTCTCTCTCTCTCTCTCTCTCTCTCTCTCTCTCTCTCTCTCTCTCTCTATGTATGTACATGTAACATTCTTCCTTTTCGTTCTCTCTTCTTCTTTCTGTCTTCGTTCTTTCGTCGCCTTTCTTCCTTATGTTTATAGGCAGGACTTTATTTTTCTCTTTTTCTGTTCGTTCTCTCTTCTCCTTTCTCTCTTCATTCTTTCGCCTCTTTTATTCCTCACTTTTTATAGGCATCGTTTTATATTTTAAGTGACTTAGAATTCCCTCATTACGTCCATGTTGCTTTCTTCTGCTTTTTTTTATCCCCCTCTTTTTCTTTCCTTCACGATGTTGATGACTAGAATTTGCACTCACACATCACATAATCTCGCTTCTTCTTCTTCTTCTTCTTCTTCTCATCCTCTTTTTCTTTCTCCTTTCCGCCTGTCTTTCTTTCATCGTGATTCTTCTCTTCGTCTCTGCCCTCCTTTTTCTTCTCCTTTTCCTCCTCTTATGCATAATATCATTTCTTTCTCTTTATGTCTCCCTATTTCTCATCTCCCCGTCTTCCTTACCGTCATTTTCTTCCATCCACCTCTTCCTTTGCTTCTTCTGACATTCCTTTTCCTTTTTCTTTCCCTCGTGTATAATCCTGCTACAGTTTTTCCCTTTCTTTCCACATTTCATCGTCTTCCTAAACACCATTTATCTTCATCTCATTCTTCATTATCGTCTTTCTGTCTCTCTGTCTTTTTGCTACGTCCTTTTCCTCCTCCTCTGTTACGATATCTTGCTGCATCTTCCTTTCTTTCTCTTCCTCGTTTTCCTTTCCATCTTCCTCCTTTTCCTCGTCTCTCAATCTTCCTATTTCACCTTCTCCTTGTCTCCCTTTATCTCCTTCTCTCTATGTCTCTCTTCTTCTTAACTCGGGCTTCTCTGTGTTTCTCAGTCCTCATCTTTCTCACCTTCTCTCTATCCACTTCTCTTTTTCATCATGAGAATTTGTCTTTCCGCCTTTTCTTAAAATGAGACCTATTTTTCGTCTCTCTCTCTCTCTCTCTCTCTCTCTCTCTCTCTCTCTCTCTCTCTCTCTCTCTCTCTCTCTCTCTCTCTCTCTCTCATGGTATTTTTCTCTCTCTCCCAATATAAAAGTGGTAGATTTTTACCTCTCTTTCTCACAACATTCAACGTATGTGCATTTTCAGCGGCGTAATTTCGTGATTTTTTTCTCCCTTCCTGCAAAGAGTGGCTGGACAAGGTGAAAAAGCCATGAGAGAGAGAGAGAGAGAGAGAGAGAGAGAGAGAGAGAGAGAGAGAGAGAGAGAGAGAGAGAGAGAGAGAGAGAGAGAGAGAGAGAGAGAGAGAGAGAGAGAAAACGCACAAATGCGTGTTGATATCTTTCACCAAAAAATGTGAAAAACTCGTGATCCAAATGGATATTTGAATATCTCTCTCTCTCTCTCTCTCTCTCTCTCTCTCTCTCTCTCTCTCTCTCTCTCTCTCTCTCTCTCTCTCTCTCTTTCTCTCTCGAATTTTTTTGTATTTTTGAGAGAGAGAGAGAGAGAGAGAGAGAGAGAGAGAGAGAGAGAGAGAGAGAGAGAGAGAGAGAGAGAGAGAGAGAGAGAGAGAGAGAGAAACTGACAGACAGACAGACAGGCAGACAAAAAGACGGACAGACAGACATATACAGACAGACAGACAGAAATAAAGAGAAGCATAGAAACAGAGAGACTGGATGGGAAATAAGCGTTGGTTGATAGAGACGAACAAAATATGAAAGGGAGGAGAGGAAAGGAAGGAGAAACCAAAGTGGGGAGAAAAAAAAATTGGTAAAAGCAGGACAGACTTGCAACACAAAACCCTGAGTAATAAAACGCTAGGTAAAATAATATGAAACCTTGCAACATGTAAACACATATGTGAAAGCAGACTAACATTCCATTACTTTGTGCAGCTACTGAAGTAAATAGAGAAAAAGAAAAAGAAAACATTATACATACAAATACTATCATCATCAAACTGAAATGGAGAGGAGCAAGATAAAATAATATCTAATGAAATGTGTCTTCTTTCCTTCATTCCTTTTTTTTTTACATATTTTTCGTCTCTCTCTCTCTCTCTCTCTCTCTCTCTCTCTCTCTCTCTCTCTCTCTCTCTCTCTCTCTCTCTCTCTCTCTCATTCTTTTAACTCGACACTCAGCTCACGACGACGACGACGTTGATGAAAAAAAAAAAAGTGAGATTATTCATATTCGAGACGCAAATCCTTTTATTTTATCATTGCTTCTTTTTTTCGTAAGTATTCTATTCCAGATTCTCTTCCCTCGGTTCTTTGTTTCCTTCATTTCATTCCAGTATTTTTCCGCCCACTCTCCCTCATGTTTATTGCTATTGTGTGTGTGTGTGTATGTGTGTGTGTGTGTGTGTGTGTGTGTGTGTGTGTGTGTGTGTGTGTTAAGAAGGATCAGGTGAACACATTTGAGCGCCACGTGAACGAGGAAAGTCTGATCCAGCACATGAATAAATGGAATACAAAGGCTACCTGATATTGGTGTTCTACTGTGGTACACTTTTCAAAGGTTTGTATTCCGGCTGACTGTCTCTTTGTGCCTCTCTTTTTCTCTCTCTCTCTCTTCCTCTTTCTCCCTCATTGACCCTCTTTCCCATTTTCCTTTTCCCTCTCCCATCTTCCAAGCACACGCAAGCATATACACCGCCTCTTTATTAGTATATTAAAACCATACATCCCCACTACAACGATGTAAACTCATTGTACCTGCACAGTAATTTCACAATGCGTTACCTTGCCTGAGAGCAGCTCATTCACGAAGGCTTGGCTGGGCTTAAGGCAGGCACGCAGGTTGGGAGATAAAGACCTGCTCTTGTGGCTTTACCTCCCTCTACTCGTGCGCTGGTGTGTGTGTGTGTGTGTGTGTGTGTGTGTGTGTGTGTGTTTGTGTAGGTATTCATGTTTCAAGTGGTGGGTTGGGATCTTTACTTTGTTTAATTCTGGCCGTCATGTTCTCTTTCCTTGACACGAGGTCCAAGTCACACTATAATGCAAGACAAAAGGTGCGGTTATGTTGGTTTTAAGTGATAGGTTGAGATTTTTACTTTGTATAATTCTGTCATGTCCTCATTCCTTTACACGAAACTTAAGTCACAGTATAGTGAAGGTCACAACGAGGCATTCAGGTCTGTATTCTTAAACACTACGAACTTCCATCATCACTATTTCCAACGATGATTAGTGTGACGCTCGAGGATGTTTTTTTTCCCCCTTTGAAGGCGAAGATTCTTTATTAAACACGAAGACACTCTCGTACGCATTAACAATTTCCAGTAAAATTAGTCATAATGAGGAGACGAAACGTTTAGGAACACGAGGAACAAAACTACGACAAGTTCTTAAGTGATGACGTCATGTATGAATTTGGAAAGAGTCCTGGAGAGAATCCAACAAAATCGGTTTTATTTATTAATTTTTTCATATCCCACAATCGAATTTTGCAAGTCATTATCATCTCTCTCTCCTTATCTGTCCCTCTTCTCTCGCTATTTCTGTCTTCCTCTCTGTCTTTCCCTTTTTGTTTTTGATGTGATGGCTCGCCTCTATTCTCATCTCCCCGTTTCATCTCCTTATTGCCGGCTGGTCCTTTTATGGGATGGGTGTTTGGTGTCCCACTAGTGAATTTTAATATGTAAAGGTACTGCTGCTGCGTCCTCGTGTGTCTGTGTGGACGAGTTGTGTTGTGTGGTCAGACTGTGAATAACCTGCTTTATTTTCTCATACCAAGACGTGTATATGTTTAAAAATAAGTCTCTCTGTGAAATAATGTGTTAATATGATTTTCTCGTATAAAATCATAACATCTTTTTTCTTTTCTTTAAGTATGTATGAAGAAGGCTTTAGATAAAGAAAATAATTGATATTTGATTGAAACACGACAATATTAAACGTAAAATAAGACATTTCTTGAGAGCAAATAAAGGAATAATCATATATCAAACTCTCTCTCTCTCTCTCTCTCTCTCTCTCTCTCTCTCTCTCTCTCTCTCTCTCTCTCTCTCTCTCTCTCTCTCTCTCTCCATGCTATTCTCCTTTCACCCTCTTTAGCGACCCTTGCCTCTTATCATCTCATATTTCCTTCCTCTCTCTGCTCCCCTTCAGAATCCTCTTCTCTCTCTCTCTCTCTCTTTACTGCCACCCGTTTCTCTTTCCTCTCTTCCATTCCTCATTTCGTGCACCTCCATTACTCTCTCTCTCTCTCTCTCTCTCTCTCTCTCTCTCTCTCTCTCTCTCTCTCTCTCTCTCTCTCTCTCTCTCTCTCTCTCTCTCTCTCTCTCTCTCTCTCTCTCTCTCTCTCTCTCTCTCTCTCTCTCTCTCTCTCTCTCTCTCTCATTCAGCAAGTTGAGGTATTCCTTCATTCCTGAGAACAGTGTCAAGATGAAATGCAATAAATGTAAGGAGAGAGAGAGAGAGAGAGAGAGAGAGAGAGAGAGAGAGAGAGAGAGAGAGAGAGAGAGAGAGAGAGAGAGAGAGAGAGAGAGAGAGAGAGAGAATAAGGACCAGGAAGCGTAGCAGATGTTAGAGAATGAAAAGATGAAGATGAAAAGATGGAGAAAAAGAATAGGAGGACGAGAAATGAAGACGAGAACAAGAAGGACGACGAGAAAGGATGATATAAAGACGAGGCCAAGGAGACAAGTCTATCCGAAGTAAATCTTTCAGCTGGTCTTCATACTAAAAATCAACTGAGAGCGAAAGGTTTGCAAGGCTCAGTTACCACCGATACCACCACCAAGACGAGGCTTACCAAGAACCTTTGCCCGAGAGCCTTGCTTGTTACCTCCCTTGACTTCCTTTGCCTTGCCTTGCCTTGCCTTGCCTTGCCCTGCCTCCAGACTTTCTTTGACCTTGTTACACTTCTTAGATTCTCCTCAGGTCTCCTTCTCAGCCAGCCTAGCTAAACGATATCGCCCACCAAACTTTCCCTGCCGCAGCCTCATCAAGACGGCAAAACCCAAAACCAGCCGAAACAAAAAAAAGTTACCTCAATTCATTTACTGTCTGTCGGGCCTCCGCTTGTTTCCCTTCGCTTGGTTTCCTCCGCTGACGCTCCCTCCTTTGGGTTCCCTTCGCTGGTTCCCTCGCTGCACCAAAGCTCCCACACGCCGCAGGAAACACGAATTTACGGGGACATCCAGAGCGTGTGACATTTATTTATCATAGCGGGATATTATTAGGGTCAAGACATTAACCTACATTACGTATACAACAGTGTATCGCGGGGTGTGGCTGGCGGTATCTGGAGCTGATTATGGGAGGTAAATGTAGCAGAAACAGAATGACATACACACACACACACACACACACACACACACACACACACACACACACAGAGAGAGGGGGGAGGGGGGAAGGGTGTTGCAGCGTTATGGGGATAGCTAGTTTAATTATAGCGAATAAATAAGTAAGTAAGTGGTAAAAGAAATAAGAAAAAAAATGCTGATCAAAAGGAAGGAAGGAAGGAAAGCGTTTCTGAGCGAAAATAGTGTGTCGCATTTGCAGGGTGGAAAAGCAATTTAAACTTGATCAAGAGAGAGAGAGAGAGAGAGAGAGAGAGAGAGAGAGAGAGAGAGAGAGAGAGAGAGAGAGAGAGAGAGAGAGAGAGAGAGAGAGAGAGAGAGAGAGAGAGAGAGAGAGTTATCTTAAACTGCAATGGGTGGATGAGAAATGAAATATCGCTTTGCTTTTTCAACTCGGAAGAAAAATTCAAGGCAGCAGCTCCTTTTAATTACGTTCAGGGCTGTGGAGAGAGAGGAGAGAAGAAGAGGAGGAGGAGGAGGAGGAGGAGTAGAAAGGTGGTAGTAAGGATGGAGGAGATGAGGAGACCAAGAGAGACTGAGTAGGAAGAGGTGGAGGAAGGAACTGGAGGAGAGATAGAGAGGATGGAGGAAGGAATAAAGGGACAGAGGAGGGATGGATGGAAGAAAGTTAGGAAGGAAGGGAAGGAATGAACAGGGGTTCGGAGAATGGAGAAAGGATGGAAGGGATGAAGAAGAGATGAAAGAATGAAGGAAGAATGAAGAGGTTGTAGGAGAGATAACAGAGGAGGCTGGAGGGAAAAATGGAGAGACTGAGGAGGAAAACGGAAGAAGGATGAAGGAAATACCTAGAAGAAGCAATGAATGGACTGGAGGAGGGAAAGAGATGCTGGAAGAAGAAAAACAGAGGAGAGACAGAGAAACAAAGAGAGATATAGAGAGTAATGAAGGGGCAAAGGAGGACGAATGGAGGAGCTAATCAGAGTAGAGGGTCTGGAGGAAAGGTGGAGGGCCTGGGGGGAAGTGGAGGAGGGAAGAAGGGACTAAGGAGGAGGTTAGCTTGGAATTTATGATGGAGGTTGAACAAGGTTGCTGCTCCCGCGAGAATTATGCTGCGCTTTATTGCTGGGAAAGGATAACTGTTTTGAGATGTAGTACTCTTCCCCCCTCTCTCTCTCTCTCTCTCTCTCTCTCTCTCTCTCTGGATTTAAATGGATTTCACCTCTTTTATCGTCTGTTCAATCTTCTTCCCTCTCGTCATTCAACTCTCTTGCTTCCTTTACTCTCTCTCTCTCTCTCTCTCTCTCTCTCTCTCTCTCTCTCTCTCTCTCTCTCTCTCTCTCTCTCTCTCTCTCTCTCTCTCATTAGTATAGGAGGAGGAGGAGGAGGAGGAGGAGGAGGAGGAAGCGGGATACATAAATTATTAGGATAAGTCTCCAAACACATGCTTTGCTATAATAATTTAGCTCTAATGTCGGCGCATAATTTTGCACCCAACTTTAATCGGCGACTGGAGTAAATCCCGCGGGAAGGTTTCGGGTTTAGGGTTTCGGCGGACGGCGGATGCAAAACGCGGCGATGGCAATTTGGCGCAACTCAGGGAGGCGGTGTGATGAATGTGACGCAGATTACGGCACCACTAAATAACGACAAGGCAATTAAGGGGTCGGCTCCACTAATGTGATGCCGTGTTGATGTGGCCACACACTTTATGGAGCGAGAAACTCCAGCCAGCCACGCCTTCTCCTATTCCTCTTCTTTCTCCTGGTCTTCCTTCTTTTCCTCTTCCTCCTCCACGTCATTCTCTTGTGTGGTGATAAGGAAGGAAAAGAAAGGAAAGTAGGTTATTACAGTAGATGCATATTTCTGACATTTTTTTCCCTCCTGCTCTTCCTTCTGCTCCTCCTCCATGTCCTCCTTTCCTGTGGTGGCTGAGTCTGGTGAATGATGATAACAACAGAAGGAAAGACAAGCAGGCAGGCTATTCTAGTAGATGCATGACAGTTCTAGCCTCCTCCTCCTGCTCCTGCTCCTTCTTCTTCTCCTCCTCCTCCTCCTCCTCCTCCTCCTCCTCCTCCTCCTCCTCCTCCTCCTCCTCTTCCTCCTCCTTTTCCAACTCCACATTCTTTTCTTGCATGATGGCCGTGTTGTGACTGGTAATAGAAGGAAGGAAGGCGGGACACGCAGACAACTTGAGCAGAGGAGAGGAGGGATAACACTTCTTACTCTCATGGCTGCTTGGAAACACAAAACATGAAGTTTGTATTATGACTGAGCGAATAAAACCACGCATCTTCCGTCTGCGTTATAAACTGAGATACCATATAACTTAAAAGATTTGGGAAAACAACTTTAGCTCTTAAAGATGTGATAGACGAGCATAATTCTAGCACATCTGTAACGAAAGACACGACTGACCGGCTGGCTATTCCTCGCGCACATCAAACTGAACTACACCTGCTCCTGGAAACGCTATATATTTAGACACCATCTTACCACTCACAGAACGAGAAACATGACAGACCGGCTGACTCTCCCATTTGAGCGATCCTGAAAACTGAACGAATTCTTGCAGACACCAGACAGCATCGGCTCTAAAGATGGAAACACAGACGCATGCACGTAACTCCTGTGAACTGAGAGGAATGGAAACAGCCAGGTAGCCAGTTTCTGATCATTCCGTGAGGGTCTGAGCACGAGCGAAACAAGTAAGTCTTCAAACGCCGCCGACGCTGCCTGCCTGCCTGACTGCCTGTGACTCTGACGGCTCGAAGAAACACGCAACATATATACACCTGGCACGGAGCTGCAGGAGAGAGAGAGAGAGAGAGAGAGAGAAAAGACGGAAGGCAATCACGTTACATCGATCTGAAGCGTGGCAGGGAGTCGGTCCATTTATATAAAAGAAAACACTTTATGGACTCGGGCAGAGAAGATCACGCCTGCCAAGCTGTGTGCCGGAAAGGAGCAGAGAGAGGAAGGAAGGGAGCTTGGCAGTCGAGAAATAGAAGAGAGCTTGAAGAGGACGGGCAATAAAGGAGGATGTGCAGCGGAGGTAGTCAAGTGTAGGATGAAATGCCACTCGGATGAAGGCGAGAGGAGCAATACTGCATTGGAATAGGGAGAGGAGAAGAAATGTTTACTAGTAATGAGGTCGACTTAAGGGAAACTGTGGAACGATACTTCTCTTGGGATAAGAAGCGAGGAGAAGGAAGAGGATAAAGGAAAGGAAGAGGAGGAGGAGGAGGAGGAGGAGGAGGAATATAAAAGGGAAAAATAGAAGACGAATAAGATGAGGAAGCTGAGGAGATTGGAAAGGCAAGAAGGAACATCGAGTTATGTATAAAAGCAAGAAACTTCCACACACACACACACACACACACACACACACACACACACACACACACACACACACACACACACACACACACACACACAGAGAGAGAGAGAGAGAGAGAGAGAGAGAGAGAGAGAGAGAGAGAGAGAGAGAGAGAGAGAGAGAGAGAGAGAACTAAGACCAACACCAAACCAAAAAAAGATTCTCATTAAACTCAGAAATGAACAGTATTCTCAGAGGTATTAGTGAGACTTAAACGAAACATCTCTCTCTCTCTCTCTCTCTCTCTCTCTCTCTCTCTCTCTCTCTCTCTCTCTCTCTCTCTCTCTCTCTCTCTCTCTATCTATCTATCTATCTATCTATCTATCTCTCTTTCACCCTTCTCTTTCACCCTATCTTCCTCCTCTCCTCTTCGAACCCTTCCACCTTCTACACCAGTGAAAAGAAATACAGACAAAAAAACTTAGCGATGGGGGAAGCAGCAGAAGATAGGAAACAAGCGGGAGATGTAAACGGGGAAGAAGTAAGGGCGGCGCTCCATCCTGTGTGGGAATTAAGGAGATGAGTTGGGTGGCAAATGTGAGCGGTAACAAGGGAGGAAATTTGATACATTGAGGATGAGCCCGAGTGTGTCTCAGAGGGAGGGAGAGGGAGAGGGAGAGGAAGGGAAGAGGGAGAGGGAAGGGGAGTCTCGGGAGGAAAGGGAAATGATATATGAGAAGGATTGTACACAGCGTAGATTGTATTAGTCGTGGATTGCAATGGTGGTTGTTGTGGGGAGGAGAGGAGAGTTTTGTGTGTGTGTGTGTGTGTGTGTGTGTGTGTGTGTGTGTGTAGTTCAGTGCAGAGGATGTCTTTTATTGTAATATTCGTTTAGTGGAGCCAAAACAGAAGCTGCAGACGGATATGAAAGGAGAAACGAAAGAAGTGAGAAAGAGAAAAAAAAACCAGAGAAGAAAAGAAAGGAATAGGGAAAGAAGGAAAGAAAGACAGACAGACAGGAATGATTGAAAGAAATATCAACGTACAAAGAAAGCTGCAGACGGAAAGGAAAGGCAAAGAAAAAGGGAAAGAAAGAAAGAAGGAAAGAAAAACAGACAGAAAGAAAGACAGATAGAAAAATACAAAAGAAAGAAAGAAAGAAAGAAAGAAAGAAAGAAAGAAGGAAATACAGACAGAAAGAAAGCCAGAAAAAAAGACAAAGAAAAACTGAAAAGGAAAGGAAGAAAGAAAGAAATAAAGAGCAATGTTAAAAAAAAACCGCGAATTGAAAGAAGTGACAAAAAGAAAAATGAAGGAAAAAAGACGGAAAGAAAGGAAAACAAGGGAAAAGAAAGACAGGTAGAGAGGAAGAAAGAAAGAGAAAAAGAAAGAAAAAGAAAAAAAGAGAAGACAGAAAAGAAAGAGAAAGAGCAACAAGAAAAGAGGGATATGCAAACTAAATGACGCGGAGAAATCGAAAGGCAAATAAAGAAAGAAAAAGGTTAAGAATTCGAAAACTCAAAAAAGAACAATGAAAGTGAAGTGAATAGAAGACAAACAGAGAGAGAGAGAGAGAGAGAGAGAGAGAGAGAGAGAGAGAGAGAGAGAGAGAGAGAGAGAGAGAGAGAGAGAGAGAGAGAGAAAAAAACCGACAAAGACATACATAAAGGAAGGAAGGTAAAACGAGACTCTTTCTTCAGTCATCCCTTCGCGTCCTCCCTCCCTTCTTTCCCTCCCAATATCGCCTTTCCCCTTCCCGCTCCCTCCTTTCTCCCCACCTGCGGACTTAGCTTGACGCTCGTGTGTCAGAAAATTGTGCACTGATCCCGCAGGCGAGAACCTAAGCTTCCGATGACGCTCTCTCTTGATCCCAGCGGCCTGGACGGGTTATCAGGGGCAGGATGGACATGTTGGCGAAGGAAGGTGCTGGGAGAGATATAGTAGAGCTGTATTCTGAAACGCTTTACTCTCTCACTACGAATATTTTCCAAGGCCACAGAGATAGTTATCTGGGTTCTCAAGAGTGTTCCTCCTGTTAATAATGTAGAGATATTGTTCATCTTGTCACTAGAACAATAGAACACCCTTAAAAATCCGTGTAACTTCCACTAGAGCTTTTTGAATGTAGTGGAGGTGGGGAGCGGATGTGTTTCAGAATATGGTCCATACTCGCTGTGTTGGGGAGAGAGGCTAGGAAAGAATACAGATCGGTAAGGAAAGGTGGAGGATGGGAAGGCGAGGGTTAGTTGAGGGAAGGTTATGCAGCTTATGGTAAGTACACATAGGGATGGAAGAAGACAAGGGATGGATGTGAGGGTAAAAGCGAGGAAGGAAAGAGGGTCGTGAGATGTTCTGTGAGGTGTACAGGTGAGGAAAGGCACAGGTGAGAATGTGAAGGAGATGCTGGTGGTGGTACACGATATGTGGATGTAGAAAAGAATATGTTATGGTATATGTGTTAATATTTGTGTGGGTTTCGTGTGTGTGTGTGTGTGTGTGTGTGTGTGTGTGTGTGTGTGTGTGTGTGTGTGTGTGTGTTCTTACTACCTGTCTGCTTATCTGTGTTTATACCTATCTGTCTGTCTGTCTGTCCGTGCGTGTCATTGTGGTTTGCAGATTTCACTGCTCCCTTCCTCTGGACTTAACTCTGAGGAATTTTAGTATTCTCCTTGTCCTTCACTTGCAGCATTTCGGCGGCAGTGTCTTGTAACCACACAATTATAATTTACACTTAACATAACACTAAGATTTCCCTGCTGTGCGTCTGTGAGTGTGTCCGCCGCTGCTTTCGCTATGCTTTGGGGCAGCGAAGAAAGGACGGAAGGGACAGGAGGGAGGAAAGCGTGCGATGTGTGTAGAAACGCAACACATGCGAGAGGAACAGGTCAGCAAAAGGAGCCCAAGAATTCCTGACTCGGAGGACATGATGACAGGGGCACAACGGACACAACGAACAAGCCTAACCCAGCCCACCACAGCCCAGCTCAGCCCAACCCAGTCAAGCCCAGACCATCCCAGAATACCACAGCGAATCGCAAACCCAAGAAAAGCGGGAAGGGAAGTGCGCAATGTGAAAGGAGTGAGAAATGGAAGAGGAAGACGTCAGAGGTGATGAAATGTGCCAGTTTTAGGACCTTCAAGGAAACAGCGTCTGAACAGGAAGCGAAGGGCGGCAACGCAGACGAGGAGAAGGAGGGAAGATGAAAGCAGAGTGGCAATAATTCTGAGTAGGCAACGGGAGGGAAAAATTGGTATGTGTGTGTGTGTGTGTGTGTGTGTGTGTGTGTGTGTGTGTGTGTGTGTGTGTGTGTGTGTGTGTGTGTGTGTGTGTGTGTGTGTGTGTGTGTGTGTGTGTAGAATGGAATAGCGTAAGACAAATCGAGTGACTTGCAGAGGAAGAGGAGGAGAAGGAAAAAGAGAAGAAAGAGAAGAAAGACGAAAAAAAGAAAGGACGTTCTTATGTATGGTGTATTCCCAGGAAAAAAAGGAGGATGTCATTATCCTCATCATCATCATCGTCATCATCGTTCAATTCACCTAATCGGCAGCTTAATATTTTTTTGTAATTACTGAATTATATAAAAAAATAAATAAATTGAGTGTTGTTTTCTTTTTTTTTACTTTTTCTTCTTCTTTAATTCTATCTTCTTTTCAATTCTGAGATTGACGGTCAGTGAGGATTTTTGAGGCAAAAGTGTGTGGGTTTGTCAGAGACAGAGAGAGAGAGAGAGAGAGAGAGAGAGAGAGAGAGAGAGAGAGAGAGAGAGAGAGAGAGAGAGAGAGAGAGAAACGGAAGACAGAGAAATCAACAAAGACTCAGGAACCAACCAGCAAACTTCTACCAAAACCACATACATTAATCACAGACTCATCATCTTCCACTTAATACATCACAACTACACAACAATCGCCACCCCTCAAAAAAAAAAAAATCATCTACATACACTCGCGAATTTAACCATATTAAACTCACAAAAAAAAAAAAAAAAACGATAAAAGAGAGAAGCGGACACGTAGTAATGAAAAGTAAATGAAGTATTAAAAAAAAAAAAAAATGCGTGAGAACAGAGAGGAAAAGCCGGCGTGGGATATGAATGGCTGATGTGAGTGTGTGACGGGC
Organism: Scylla paramamosain; assembly: GCF_035594125.1. Taxonomy (NCBI): domain Eukaryota; kingdom Metazoa; phylum Arthropoda; class Malacostraca; order Decapoda; family Portunidae; genus Scylla; species Scylla paramamosain. The sequence goes on from NC_087154.1 coordinate 6,117,406, forward strand.
GGCGGGCCAACGGAGCGCCTTCTCTATTTTAATATCCGGGCGACTGAGGACGAGGAGCATTTTTCGCTGCCTGTGGAAATACGCGGCCCCGGACTGTAGCTTGCGGGCAGCGTCACGAAGGGCCATCTCATTCGCCCATTGAGCTCCACACGACTACTTTGGCTGATGAATAGTGGTGCAATATTCCTTGTGTCAGCCCTCCTCGCCTTCCTACTCCCCATCCTCCTCCTCCTCCTCTTGCTCCTTCTCTTCTTACTGGTTCCCTTTCTACTTTTTTTCTATTCCTTTTCCTTCTTTTTAGTCTATCTTTTCCTCCTCCTCCCATTCCTCGGTTATTACACAATACCTCCTCCTTCTCTTCTTATACACACTCCCCACCTCCTCCTCCTTCCCTTCCCCCTCCTCCTCTAGCTCTCTACCCCATCCAGACCTCACTTCCTTCTCTTCCATGAATTTGACAATACCTTCTCCTCCTCCCTTTCCTCTTCTTTTCTTCTTCTTTTCCTCTCCCTTATCCTCTCTTTCCTCGCTTAACCAACCAACACCTTCATCCACGCTTTCTATCTCTCTCTCTCTCTCTCTCTCTCTCTCTCTCTCTCTCTCTCTCTCTCTCTCTCTCTCTCTCTCTCTCTCTCTCTCTCTCAGACTTCGCAGTTTATTATTTTCTCCTCAGTCCGTGCTAATGAAGTTTTACCTAATTCTTCATTCTTTCCAATCCTACTTACTTTCTTTTCTTCCCTCCCTTCTCTTCCTCCTCGTCCCACTTCTCTTCTATTTTTTATAACCTCCTCGCCCTCCTTTCCCTGTTAACAATTTATATTTGCGTCATGCTGAAAGTTTACATGATTACAAATTTACACTCACACATCTATCCACACAAACACACACACACACACACACACACACACACACACACACACACACACACAAGAAGCAGCAGCAGTGTAGCAAAAAAAGTGAGCGGTGAGGAGATGCAAGGGAAGGAAGCGAAGACTTTTCTCAAGAAACACGATACTGAACTGCGAAATTCACCTACATGACGCAGGTCACGCTGAACAAGAGTCTGCTTTTGGAATGGCACTACTGACATCTCAGTTTACGGGATCCTAAATAAAAAAAGCGCTAGTGACAGATTAATGCGGCGCTCCGGTAAGGCTGGGGTCGATGTCTGCAGGAGGGAGGAAGGGAGAGAGGGAGGGAGGCTGTCTCATTAACGCAATGACACGACACAAGACACGGGCATAAAGTGGAGGACCAGGAGGCAGGTGATGAAATGCGTGATCAAGAATAGGTGATAATCGTCGCGGTGGAAAGTGAGGAGTGTTGCCGCTCAAAGGTTCACTTAATTATAAGTTTGGTGCTCAATTATTCACGGGCAGGCAGTGTTTGCTCGGCGCTAATTCAGACACGGCCGCTGAGACGCACACGCCGCCCTGCCACCACCCTGTTAGGAGGTGCACACTGCTGCCGGAGAGGTAAAGAGCAGCTTATAATGGATGCTCTTTTCGCCCAAATGTTGGCCATTATGGGTCCATCACAACTTGAATCCATTAACGCACTATAGGGTTTGAGGAGAAAGGTTCATAATGGAGTACTAAGGCTAGGTAGTGCACGGGATTGCTGACTCACAACACGAGCACCTGTGATGCTAAAAGTTTAATGTACGATGACTGAATATTTCAATCTTAGCGTCAAACATGTAAATGGTAGAAATACTGTAGAATATTAAAATACAATGTTAAAATTATTCCTACACTGAAAATATATTTAGGGTACCTGATTGTCCCATTGGAAAGTAACAATGGAGAAAAAGGAAGAAGAGGTAGATGGAAAAATTATGACAACCATGATTATCATTACCATATCATTTTATTATTACTATACACGTTCAACAACATCTAGAAAACATTAACAAAACACCTTCACTTTTCTTGTCTCTAAATCAGCGACCTTAAATGACATCGTTGCTCTGTCACCTCAGCTTGAATTAACCAATCAATCTTTAACTCGGGTCCTGACAAGGGAAAAAAAGGAGTTGAGTGAAAGGAACAAGACGGAGAAACACAAAGCGCATCTCAACCACGTCCTGGGCATGTGAAATATGCAACACACGCCACAACACTCAGCCCAACACATCACGGGGGAGAAGAGGAAGACGCAAAGGTCACACCAACAAGCCATTGGAGGTCAGGAGGAAGGGAAAGACGAAAAACTAAGAAAGCAAAACGGAAAGAACACCGTTAAAAAAAGTAGACAAACGCAAGAAACAACACAAGAAAACGAAAAACAAGATCCAAGGACACAGTACAAGTCCACACACACACACACACACACACACACACACACACACACACACACACACACACACCAAACGCAAGTAACAAAACACTTTCATAAACAACACTTTCCTTCGTGTGTAAGGAGGAAAAGCAGGACTATGAGAACCGTTTCTTGAATGTGCAAGAGAAACAGACTGCAGAGAGAGAGAGAGAGAGAGAGAGAGAGAGAGAGAGAGAGAGAGAGAGAGAGAGAGAGAGAGAGAGAGAGAGAGAGAGAGAGAGAGAGAGAGAGAGAGAGAGAGAGAGAGAGAGAGAA
>NC_087154.1:6122500-6130000 GCF_035594125.1 Scylla paramamosain
GTTACTGCAGCACAACAACAAAGCCACGTAAGTGTTAGAAAACTTGATACAGGTAAAGGTGGAAGATTCAGAAAGGTGAAGGAAAGTTTCGTATTTTCATTTCGACACGATTTAAGTTTAGTCAAGTTTGCGTTGCTGAAATTAAGAAAATGCAAGGAACTGACTGACTGACTGACTTGTCTTCTGAATCTCAACAGTCTGGTCATATGAAGTGGATATTCGTGAAATACCACTGGAACACAAAGATCCTTAAACTATGCCACAATTAAAAAGAAAAGAAATCAAAGTAAGGAATATAAGATTTCGAATGTCCCCATTCAAGCGAATTGAACAAAGAATCCACTTTTTCATCGACTAAAACGAATGATAATGAAAGATGACACCGATAGTGATGATGATGATGATGATGATGATGATGATGATGATGATAATAATAATAGTGATAATAATAATAATAATAATAATAATAATAATAATAATAATAATAATAATAACAATAATAATAATAATAACAAGAAAAACAACAACAACAACAACAACAACAACAACAACAACAACAACAACAACAACAATAACAACAACGAAGATAACAAGAACATTAACATCACTACCACCAGCACTACCACCACCACCACCACTACAAACAAACAAACATCAACAAAAACAACAACAACAGCAACAACAACAACACCGTGTTCCCATAACTGGTGGTGGTGTCAACGCTCGTCCATCACTCCACCAATCAGGGCGAAGGTTTCCGCTCTTCCACCAATCATCACTCGAGCCATTAATTATTGCTTGCGCCATAATTGTCGTAATTGTCGTCTCTGGAAAGGGGTTGATAATTCCTCTCTATTGCTTCCTGTTTTCAATACGCTCTTTCTCTCTCTCCTTTTTCCTTTCATCATTCCGCTTCTATTGTCCTCATAAACTTTCTTCTTATCCCTCTTATTCACCTCAAATGACATTGTTTTCTTTACTTCTTTCCATCTCTCTTCCTTTGTCCCGTCTGTTTATTACATATTTTATTCATTTCACTCAGACATTCACCTTCCCCCAACCAGACAATATTAAATCACCAGGACTCATTTTTTGGCCCAATATTCACGTCTGTTCCCGCTGATGTGTGTCCGTGGCAAGGGAACACCAGCTGTGTGTCCCCCGCGGCAGGAGTTCGCGTGGTGATGTGCCCGTATTCCCCTCGCGAGCATTAGTGTCACATTAAGTGGTATTCTCAGTTGCCTCGTCCTGCCACTGTATATCCGTGAGCATTAATCAGCTTGGAAAGGATAAAGGAAGAGTTTTATCACAGCTGTCTCCTGGAATTCTTGTTAGGATGTCCTCTCTGTCTTTCTCTTGCCTCTCCATCAACACAGTTACAGACACACTCACACTCACACGCGAGGAAGACACAAGGCTGTACTCTCGGGGACTGCCTGGTGATGGTGAATAATGGAACGTACTAACACTTGTCACCTCCAGCTCTGTGTTTGTGTACGCTCTCTCTCTGGAGGTCATGAAACGAGGACTGCTCCATTTAAGGTATACAACTTATTCGTTGGCTTTCCTTAACCGCTCGGCTCCTAAATACTCGTATCTCTTAGTGTTTCGAACACTGTAAATATTAGTTTGCATGGACGCACAGAAAGAAAAGCGAATAGGAAGTTAATAGTGTTTTCCATGCTAGAGGAATATTTTAAAGAGACTATAAGAAAAGAAAATAAGTGCCTAGGAATTTGTACATGATGATGGGAAAGAAGTGAATCGCAGGGAAAGGTTACCTACAATGATTGTAAAAAAAACTGTTCACATGGATGCACAGAAAGGAGAGAGAAAATAGGAGGTTAACCATCCGTCTTTTATAGGCTAGAAAAGTATCTAAAAGATTGTAATGCAAAAATAAGTACCTAAGAAGCTGTGTATGATTATGGGAAATAGTTAAATCGCAAAGATAAAAGGCCAAAAATTTAAGTCTAGTTACTCATTCGCTACATTTGTATCTACATGTGACTCCTTCCTGATTAACAAGAGAAGAGTCTATGAACTTTAAAAATCGTAGTAATTAATAGGTTAGCTGACATCATAGAGCCCAGCATTGTAGAAAATCAATGTTTTTCTGCAGCGATTCAGTGCCTTCGCCCTCAGGGAAGTATTACATGTGGATGAGATGATAGAATTATCAGCAGTAGCATTAAGTTAAAAGTGACAATGCCAAAAAAACGTCTGTGGTAGAGTCAGTTTCTAAGTTTCAGTCAGCCTGGCCATGTTAGTACTTCAGGGACACCAGGACGCGTGAAGCACGAAGGAAATATTTAACACTCTTCCTTTTAACCTTCCCAGTCTTTCTTTATCTTGACTTAGGAAAAAAATTGCAAGAGTGCATTGCGTGGAGCTAAATACACACCTCTCTCGGAAGTAATACGATCAAGCAAAATCCCACGATAGCAAGAATTTCCTTTGCAATTTGTTAACTTTTCTCGAAACATCTCAAATGGCCTGCAAGAAGCGCTGATGATGAGCAAAGTTTGGAGGTGGAGGCCTCACAGCTGGACCGGGGCAGGGAAGCTGATCCGCCCAGATCAAAATAAAAATAAAAAAGAGCTTCCAACTTAAAAAAGAATATATATATATATATATATATATATATATATATATATATATATATATATATATATATATATATATATATATATATATATATATATATATATATATATATATCGTTCATAAAAATCTATTATTTATTTAATAATTTCTAGTGTTTTGTTTTAGTTATATATTGTATTATGTATGATTAAAAATATCAATGCACTTTTTTTTTATCAGCACTTTACACGTAGAGAATTACGCATTTCTGTAGTGTGTGTGCCTGTCATGTAGTATATTGTTCTACTGTAAAAATATTAGTACCTCTGCTTTATCTACCGAGACTTTACATGTACACTTGCAATATCTAACGCTATTTTCTGAGTAAATGAGAGGAAAAGCTAGAAACAAATTAATCAACATCACAAACCTCTCTCTCTCTCTCTCTCTCTCTCTCTCTCTCTCTCTCTCTCTCTCTCTCTCTCTCTCTCTCTCTCTCTCTCTCTCTCTCTCTCTCTCTCTCTGTGTCCATACACCTGACGGCCTTGACCTTATCTGTCGCTCACCCGACGCACATCCCTCGACAACAGCTGGGAGTGTCTGCCTAGAGTGTAGTATGGCCTCAGGTGTCCTTTGTTATCACTGAACCTTTACTCTTCAGCACATTATTATTGAGTCACCGCTCCGGGGATATTGGCACACCACAGAAGACCATCGACTCAAAAAAGAAAAAAAAACGTAATCCAAATAAAAAAGGGACATAAATTAAATAATAGTACTTAGAGTAATAATTCTCCTTTAGCCGCATTGCAACTGACCTGTGGCGCTTTGAATGAAAAATCAGGGGTCATTGCAAAGCCTGAAGCCTTGCCACACTTAGTAATATTAAGTATGAACAAGGGAGTCTGCTGGACGGGAACACATATGGATGGTAGATAGACAGTTATAAATAAACACAAAGATAGGCAGACAGATAAATAATCATAAAGGTAGACAGACAGGTAAAGAAATACACAGACAGACTTACAGGTGAAAGCACAAATAAATGTACACACACAGAGTAAGACAAACAAAATCACAAAGATACATAGACAGAAAGATGGACAGACAGATAGACAACAAGATAGACAGGTAGAGAAAGACAGATATAAGCATAATTATGAACACACAGATAGATGCACAGTGACATATTAAGAAGATCATAGAAACAGATAGACAGTGAAAGATGGGCAGACGGACAGATGAACACAAAGTTAGACAGACAGGTAGGGAATTACACAGATAAACATACAGATGATAAATAACTTAGACACACAGACAGATTAACAAAGAAATATATATATATAAAAAGATAGCTGGACACATACAGACAAGCAGATAAATAAGCACATAGACGGACAAGTATAAGAACAAGCACACGGACAAAGAGACAGACAGAGAGACAAAGATGGATATTCTTTGCCACACTATTCCGTTCAATAACACAACGTTCAGCAAGTCAAGAATGAGCGACATCCACCACCACCGCCACGAATCCGTCTGTCCTCCGCTCCCTCACTTGTCACGTACAACACAACACGCAAAAGTCATCCTCACTCGTAACCTGTGAGAAATAAATACTGAGAAGATAAGTGTTACACCTTCCTAACATTGCTCCTCCGTGCGCATATACACAAGTCTGGATGTAAATTACCGAGGAAGTAACTAACATAACTTCGTAGTGTTTGCCAAGCTCAGACAGTGGAAGAGGCCAGTAGAGTCCCGCCAGTGTGCATATTGTGTGGAGTTAAACACTAGAGTTCCAAGGAGGTTGTCGCGGTTCCTCGATGATACTGTTAGTGTTCTGCGGGGCTCTAATGTGCGGCAATGGATGTGTATGTTGGCAATCTGCGTGTGTGGATGGTGCTGCTGGAAGACGAGAGAGTGAAAAGGGGAGTTTGATAAGCTGACTAGTTAAGGAAAGATAAGGTAACGATGTACAGTAGGCTGAGGCAGGTTTAGAGTATAGGAACGTATATGTTGCTAGTCTCTGTGTGTGTGGTGTTAAAGGAAGACGAGGAAGTGGAAAGAAGAGTTTTAAAAGATGGTTGGTAAAGGAAAGATGAAGTAAGGATGTAGGCTGAGGCAGGCTGGTTGTATGATGACGAAAAGTTACTACCGGTACGTTATATCTAATCTGGTTTTCATATTTCATCAGCCAATGCCTTTTTTATTTATTATTTTTTCTTTCACTATGTATCCTTGAGTAGACGGCAAGATGCTGGCGAGTACGTGTACCCTTTATCCAGAATATAAAATAAAGCAGAACATATTGTATAAACATCCTCATAAAAGTACATTAAAAAGGAAGTCTACTCTGCCCTCTGTGAATACATCAGGGATGGTTTATACAAGAAAGTTTTACTCTTGTAAATAGTCTATCTTTGTGAAAATTCGCCTAGGTCATGGAGACATACCCATGAAATAACACAAAAAAACAAAGAGAGCTGCAAGAAGCCATCACACCCACACATGGCAATCCAGCATACCAAGGATTGAGAAGCACCTAGCTACAGTATCAAAACAGAAGAGCACACCTCATCTTATTCCTGCAGCCAAACACGTTGTTGATCTACACGAGTTCTACCAATTCAGAGAAAGACGAGGCTGGCAGATGAGCGGTGTAGCGGCGGCCCTGGAGCTACAAGGCGAGCGGTATTCACACACAACACAGCCGCCGCTTCAACCTCACTTTTCCCAGCCAGTGTGTGCGGGGAGATTTTCGTGGAGAGGAGGCATTGTTCTGTTTTACTATCCCATTATTTTAGCTTCACCTGAGCGCCTCCAGCCATGAAACAATAACACACGTATTACTTTTACCTGGAAACTGCAAAGAAAGGCTAGTGACGAGAACAGGTGAAGGGTGATTTTGGGAAGGTAGCTCCTCGTACTCGTACCTTGACGAGGAGAGAAACGAAGGATCTTTATAAAACTAAGAAGAATGATTACTTAGTCAAACTCTATAGCTTAAAGGAGATGGAGGAGGAGGAGGAGGAGGAGGAGGAGGAGGAGGAGGAGGAGGAGGAGGAGAAGGAGGAGGAGGAGGAGGAGGAGGAGGAGGAGAACATCGCCATCACCACAACTCTGCAAAATCTCTCATTATCTTAATCCACTCACGGCGACTCAAATCGATATGACGAATTTGAAAGGAATAACACACATCTTTGTTGGGCTCTCTCTCCTTCTAAACCCCCCTTCCCCCCATCGTCCTCCTCCTGCCGGTGCTCCCCACATAGCTGTCCCTCAATGGCTTCCACGATGGCCAGCAAAGAGCCGCATCCAAAACAAACACACCATCGGATGAGTCTGGAATTCATCACTTGGTTGCCGGCGGCGTGTTGCTTCATGGCGTGGAAATGTTCGGTGGGTGTTTGCCTTTGTGGACGAACAGCTCGCGCCACACAACACACGGGCAGGTGCCGCAATCTCTTGGAGTTCCCAGTGTTCGTAAAGCACCTGTCTGGCTTAACAACTGCAGTGCTACGGAGGGGAAACAACACTGAGCTGGGATACGAGGAAAGCCTGGCAGCGAGAGAGCGAGCGACGGGAATCTAAAAGCCGTTACGTTCTATTTTCCGGCGCGGCGATGCAACCTTCTCTTTCCCGATACAAAAACCACTGTAGCGATTTCTTTCATAGCTGAAGGCCACGAACACTATCTTTTTTTTTTTTCACCAGCTATCCTATCAGCTTTAATGTACCGAGAGTGATGTGAATGGTTAGATTCCCACATGCTGAGCTGCCTGGGTTCGTCTCCAGATAAAAACTAGCACCGCAAGAATCCATTAGAGATTCAGGTGATGGACAAACCAGGCAGGGTGTGGCCAGAGGGACGCGTGGGCGACACTTGGTGCAGCGCAGACCACAAGCTTCAAGAGGAGAGTGTGGTGATGCAGGCGGAAAATTTAGCTTGGATACACAACGCGAGCAAAGGGGGTGATTGTGGTGCACTGAGGGAAAGAAATATATTGTGTGCTTCTACTAAGCAAGAGCGAGAGATAGAGAGAGAGCAAGAGAGAGGGATATAAGGAAAGGGAGAGACTAACACGCACTCACCCTCCTCATCCGTGATAATAATGGAAAGGAACGCGAGGGACAAAGACTCACTGGTTTACATTGCGACAGGAGAGTGTAGAGAAATGCGGAGATGAATTTGACAGCAAGGAAGTTACCGGATTACTTAACTGCATCAGACTGAGCTTGCTAATCCCTTAAAATAACAGAATAGCTGAATTAAGTACCTTAATGCCCTTTTTATCACTAATATAAACATGTTATTACTTACAACTATGTTTATGCATTCATTCTCTTTCGGATCAGTAAAGGTAAAAAATGTATCGAATTATTCTCAAGACTGATTTTTAAACGTCATATCGAGAGAGAGAGAGAGAGAGAGAGAGAGAGAGAGAGAGAGAGAGAGAGAGAGAGAGAGAGAGAGAGAGAGAGAGAGAGAGAGAGAGAGAGAGAGAGAGAGAGAGAGAGAGAGAGAGAGAGAGAGAGAGATACAGAAAGACAAACGCAAACAAAGACAGATAAACAGAGATACACATACACAAAGATGAATAAGCAGACAGAAACAAAGGCCGAGAAACAAATACACATACACAAAATAGATAAACAGACACAGAAAAAACAAAAACAGCCGACGAACAGACACGAAGGCACAGAACAATAAAAAAAGATAGTAATACAAATTAAGTTCGGAGTCCTGAAAGGCAGAAAAAGGCAACGTAAGAAGAAAAAGACAGAAAGAGAAGGCAAAAAAGTCCCACCGTTTCTTAGTCAGAACGTCGCCAGAACTCGGCACCACTGACTCATGTGGCGCTGGTCTGGCGAGGCTGCGGCGGCGAGGAAGCGGCTCATTTAGAAGGCTTA
>NC_087154.1:6135000-6157500 GCF_035594125.1 Scylla paramamosain
ACGTAAACACACACACACACACACACACACACACACACACACACACACACACACACACACACACACACACACATGCATACACGCACACACACTGGAGCTTACTGTTCTAAAAATGCCGCCACTTTGTAAAAAAAACGACACGCGAACGAGTAAAAAGTAAATAGAAAAACGAGTCAAAGCGACATAGAAATTTCCATGAAAACGACGCTGCTGAACTAAATTAACAAAGAAAAAGTAGAAAATAAAAAAAAAAATGTGAAAAAAAATATTACAAAGGAAAAATGAAATAAAATAAAGTAAGGACCCAAAAACGAGAAACGAAGAGAGTAGAAAATTGAAAAATACACAAAAAATCCCAAAGAAAAAAAAGGAAAGAAAAAAATCCCGCACAATGTTCGCTATATTTGTACATTTACCCTTCTTTTTTTTTCTTTTATTTTACTTTGTTGTGTTTCCAGTTTTTACAGGTTTAGAAAAATAAAATACTGAAAATATATCAGAATATCACTTTCACTTTGGCGTCATTCTCTTTTTGGTCTCTTTATATTAATTTTCTGCTTGATAATTAATGTCAAGAATTATAAATACTCACATACATTATCATCATCATTATTATTATTATTATTATTATTATTATTATTATTTATTTTTTTATTTTTTTATTTATTTTTTTTTTCGTAGTGTTGGTGATGAAATTTTGAAACAATGAACAACGTGACTGCTGGTGATGGTTGATTGTGGCAGTGCTGGTGATGGTTATTGTGACATATCTAGCTGAGGAAGGTGTGACAAATGGTGAACAGCAAGCAGTGATGGTGGAAATGGTAGCAGAGAAGCTGGTAACAGTAATGGTGATGGTGGTGGTAGCAAAAGTGGCAGTGGATGTGATGGTACTGGTGATGGTGGTAGTACTGGTGATGGCAGCAGTAATGGTGAAGGTGGTAGTATTGTTGATGGTGAAGGTGGTGATGATGGTGGTAGTGGTGATGATGGTGGTAGTGATTTCAGCGCTCACTGCCTCACTAACCCAATCCTGGTAGTGTTAGGCGAGGCAGCGGCGGCTCGCTTGCTGTCAATTTACCAATGAACGTGACTATGTAGTCGGAAAAAAAATAGCATTGTCTGTGTGTGTGTGTGTGTGTGTGTGTGTGTGTGTGTGTGTGTGTGTGTGTGTGTGTGTGTGTGTGTGTGGATTTATTAACTGTAGCATCGCTGGTGGTGGTGGTGGTGGTGGTGGTGGTAGTGGCTGTGGTGGTGGTGGTGGTGGTGGTGAGGATGCTTAAGATAATGATGATATCGTCAGTAATAGTAAATACTTGTAATCAAGACGATGACAATTACTGAGAAAGATTCAAGTACCAGTTTTAATTATATTTAAGTTGCGTGCCAGTTCTTACTACAATAATAAGAAAAGCTTTCTGCTTCATTAAAACATATGATGAATGTTTTAAAAGTATTCAGTAATATTTCAGTCTCCCTCTCAAAAAAAAAAAAAATTAATTAATTAAATTAAAATAAGAGAAAAAGAAAGTTCTTCTCTCGCACGAGAAAAATATACATCACAAAAAATAGTAAAAAAAGTAACAATAATAAGTCTTCCCTAAAATCTAATGGGATAAAAAAAAAAGAAAAAATACATGCAGCTCGAGAAACAGCCTTCCAACAGCACCACGAAAGCCAAGCGTAGGGCACCCAGCGCAACACACATTCCCACCTAGCACACTAAAGCCTCGTCATCTGCAGGCTGCTCCTCGCTCCAAGCAGATTTTTCGATCAGTCCCTGACCTTGAGGAAGCAATGAAAGTCCAGTGAAGCCTGAACGAGGTCGTGGACACACACACACACACACACACACACACACACACACACACACACACACACACAGACACAGACACACACACACACACACACACACACACACATGTCCTATCAAAAGCAGAAGACTGTGAGAGGAATGAAGAGAGGAGGGCTGCCAAGATCACAGGAGTGTAGAAAGCGAAAGCAGGACGTGGGCAGTGATATTACAGTCAAGCTGCAGGCAAGGAGATAAGGCAAGGCAGGAGAGAGAGAGAGAGAGAGAGAGAGAGAGAGAGAGAGAGAGAGAGAGAGAGAGAGAGAGAGAGAGAGAGAGAGAGAGAGAGAGAGAAGAGAGAGAGAGAGAGAGAGAGAGAGAGAGAGAGAGAGAAGACCCGAGGGAGAAGAGGGGTCAGCTAAGAGAGAGGCAGTAAAAGTGAGGGAAGGAAAGAACTTAAGACTCAGTGCCGTTGGATCTCTTGTCGCTTTTTCTATGCACGCGTCCGGCCTAGCCACGCCTCTCCGTCATGCTGACAAAACTGTAAGGCGACCATTCCAATCTGGCCGACGGGTGAGACTTACTCCGGAAGTCGTTGGCAGCGGAGAGGGGCGAAGTAGACTGGCGACAGAAGACGGCGAAGAAAGAGAGAAGTGTGGGACGGGGGAGGTTGTAGGAGTGACGAGGATGACAGAAAGAAGAGGACAGAGAATGCAAGGGTTGTTTAGCCATGGGTATGTCTTCTTTGAATTTCTTTGTATCTTTTGCCATTTATAAAGAATGACTCTCTCTCTCTCTCTCTCTCTCTCTCTCTCTCTCTCTCTCTCTCTCTCTCTCTCTCTCTCTCTCTCTCTTTCACTACGAATCCATCTTGTTCAAGCTTAATATTCGGACAAAATCCACTCATTCCTCTATTGCTATTTCACCCTTTGCTTCTGCTCGTGATAATGATCTCCGGCCTGTGTTTATCATCTACTCCCTCCAAACTCCTCGTAGATGAGAGAGGAAGAGAAGGGCGACTCTTCTCTCACAAAGCCTTTAAAAACTGTTAAACTCAAACCCTATTAGAGTATTCAATTTCATCCATTAACTCATCGACAGCCGTTTCTCCATACTTCATTATTCATATGTCTTTTTCCTCTTCCTCAAACAGCAGAGACGTGACATTACGAATCAGCGAATCAGTGAACCTCGTACTGTGTTTACCTCTCACAAACTCTCTCTCTCTCTCTCTCTCTCTCCTCTCTCTCTCTCTCTCTCTCTCTCTCTCTCTCTCTCTCTCTCTCTCTCTCTCTCTCATAAAGAGCAGAGGGAGCGTCACAGATTCAGACAAATAATCAGATAACTGTCTCGCTTCATCTCATTAAGTTCTCACCTGTCAGCCTCTCAGGAGCAGGTGTTCCCGACGCCCACCTGCGCTCCTTCTTCTTCTCTCCCTTTCTCTTTTGTCTCTCTAAATGATATCACGCTCAAGTCCTGCTTCATTAAGTCGTGTGAATAGGCAACGTGACACCGGTTTTATTTAATGTTGTTTGTATCATTCAAGAGCTCTTTTAACACGCCTCTTTTTTTTTTTCTTCAAGTTCGGAGACATAAAGGAGGTTTTGGAGAGTGGAGCGCCTGTCTGTCTGTCTGTCTGTCTGTCTGTTTGTCTGTGTTTGAGGGAATTTAGTCCGTGAATGTGTTTTTTTTTTCAGGTTTAAATGTAACTTGCTGTATTTAATTGATCGCAATAGTAGTATCGATAGATGGTAACACAAGTTGCAGTATTGGTGGTGGTGGTGGTAGTGGTGGTAGTGGTGATAGTAGTAGTGGTGGTTGTGTTAGTGATGGCGACAGTAAAATGATGGGAAGAAGAACAGAAACATGAAAAGAAAAGAGCACTAGAAAAAAAAATAAGGTAAAAATCACGATACCATCAAAGGAAAGAGAAACAAAAAAGAAAAAAAAATGAAAGGTAAAATGAAAAAAAGGAAATTAAAAGGATAATGCCATCAAAAGAAGAAAAAAAGAAAACAAAAAGCGGAGAAAAAAAAGGAAATGAAGTATATCTTTATAAATATGTGAAAAACGAAAAAAAAAATGAAAATGAAAAATAAAAATAATTTACAGAATTCTAACAATTAAAGCAAAAGAAAACGGGGAAAAGGAAGAATGAAAAAACTATAAATAAACAAGATAATCATAAATCACCACATCAACACCACCAGCACAAGCACCGTCATCAATAACATCACCTTCTTTTCACCTGATAACACCATGACACACCCAACACCTACATCACTTACAACACTGAGGACTACATAGGCAACATATACCAAAGAAAATCAAAAGTATGATCAAAGAACACAAATTAAAAACAAAAACCCTTTCAATATGCCGGTCCAAGAAGGTACATTAACCCTTTTCCCCTTTAAAAGTTAATGGCAATCTGGCACTTGTTAATCTGTATGAATAGCTCTCCGTATTAAGCGAAAACAAGACTAAAGGCGCTAAAAGGTTTCAACTACTACTGTGAATTGCTCTTTTGGCAGTCAGTGCTGTAGTTCAAAAGCATATTACAAACCTGCGCTGTACCTTTTCATTACTTCCCTTGGTCTATGGCCTTCCTGTACTTCAGAAGCGTAATCCACACTTGCACTACATTGTTGCATTAATCTCTCTACACAGTCTATCTTTTTTTTCGTTACCAACATTCACGGGACTAAAAATTGTTACTTATTTTAGTTCTTATCTTTTATAATGTCAACAATTCATTCTTAATACTGATGCGATTTTGGTATATAATGTTTTATTTATTGATCTTATCGTATATTGCGATTTTATGATGGACTAACATTGTCCATGCTCCGTGTCGTAATGATAATAATGTATCCTGTTGTGGTCAATAAAATAATAACAACTAAACACTAAAAGAGACAAAAGGAGGTTACCTTTATCACCCCAAGCCGATGAACGTATTTAAAAGACCTTACTACAAAAAAAAGTGTTTAAAAAGTTGTAAGGGATGATGAGAACAAAAGTGTACACCAGAGAAGGGATTAAAGTTGAGTATAGACCATAGCAGTTATCATCATCTTCATTACCATCGCCTTCATCATCATCACTCTCACAGAACAAAAACTCGGTATATTATCCCTCGTTAAGGTTGAGTAGAGACCAGAGCAGTCGGATTCACATCACCATAACAGCAGCAACAGACACTACCACAGGCAAAGGGAGGGGAACACAGCATTGCCCCTGAACACGAGCCGACCAGACACCACCGGACAGCAACGCAGACGCAATACGAAGCCACATGATGAGGGAAAAACACAGCCAATGTATCATGGAGTAAAACATCACAACGAGGCACAACACGAACTCACGAGAAGGGTTTTTATCTCTCTCTCTCTCTCTCTCTCTCTCTCTCTCTCTCTCTCTCTCTCTCTCTCTCTCTCTCTCTCTCTCTCTGGATCCTCCCCTTCCTTTTTTCTTTTCTTTTTGCACGTCTCCTAATGCGCGCTGGAAAATGAAAGAAAGAAATGAAAGAAAAGATTGGGAAACGTAAGAGTTAATGGACACAGGTAAAAAGAAAGAAAAGGATAGAAAAACATTGCAAAACACCATAAACACGAGGGGAATGGAGGAAAAGAAAGAGTAGAGAAAAAGAAAAGGAAAGAAAACTTGGGAATATCAGAGTAAAATAGAAAGGAGAGGAGAAAACGGAAAATCTTGCGAAATGCAGAAATAAGTAACGTAAAATGCAGAAAGAAAGAAAACATAAAAGCATAAAATAAAATTAAATATAAATAAAATAGCCACAACTAAATAATATGAGGGTTTTTAAGGTATTTCATTTACGTATTCGAGCATTACACATTTTACTCTTACCTGCAATGCATTTCCCTGAACAAAATACGAGTATATTCACGATTAAACACGGACATTATGATACTTGGTTGTGATGTCCGTAATTTGTTATCAATAAGAAAAATAAAAAAGTAAAAAAAAATAAATAAATAAAAGCATGATTAAAGACCACTCATACCCTTACACACGAAACAGGAACAAGAATAAAGAAAGAAATGCTCAACCTTCAAAAAGAGGATGAGAAAAGGGAGGAAGAATAAAAAAAAAGAATAAAAACCCATTTCTCTCTGATATAAACCCTTCCCGAAATTTTTAACCCTCACCAAAACCACAAACTAGAACGAGAGAGAGAGAGAGAGAGAGAGAGAGAGAGAGAGAGAGAGAGAGAGAGAGAGAGAGAGAGAGAGAGAGAGAGAGAGAGAGAAAGCGAGGTTACAGCGAAGAAAAGAAAAATGAGATGGGGGGATGGGTGGTGGAAAAAAAAAAAAAACTCTTATCTTTGCTCTTCCTTCAACCTTTTTCGTTGGCGGTCATAAATCTCAGCGGCAGACTGAATACCTTGCAGAGAGCGACCCGCATCCCATGTTTGCTCTGTTTTGACGTCCGGTGGTAGTAGGTGGGGAGGAGGGGGCCGGTCCTCTCCCTTGTTTTTCCTTCCTGGCGAGCTATTCAGGTGTGTGGGAGCCGCTCACACCTGGTTGACTCAGCTGGAGCGGCCGAAAAAGCGGGGAGGGACATGGGTCGAAGAGGAGTAAGAGGGGAAACTGAAGTGGCATCAGCCGACCGGGGATCAGCTGGAGGGGAAGTGAAGGAGGAATATCTGCCCCGTGAAGTGAAGTAATCTGTGAGAGAGAGAGAGAGAGAGAGAGAGAGAGAGAGAGAGAGAGAGAGAGAGAGAGAGAGAGAGAGAGAGAGAGAGAGGGGGTTGATAAGGACCCGGAGAAAGAAAAGAGCGGGCGTGCGGGAGAGTGGAGAGGAAATAGAGGAGATAAGAAGAGTTAAAAAAGAGGAGTGTGCTGTAACCAGAATGAAAAAAAAAGAAAGAAAAGAAAGGAAGAAAGAAAATATCAGCTCAAAGGAGGGAGGAACGCACAAAGGAAGAAAAGCTTGGAAAACGAAGAAGCGAAAAGCGAAAGATGACGAATGAGAGGGAAAGAAAAATGAATGACGAATGTCGAGTAAAATAAATGAACGAATGAGACTGAACAGAAAAAAATAAATAAATAAATAAAGAGCCACTATGACCCGGAATTAGTATGTGGTTTTGAATAAACACACAAGACTGGATGATGATTGTGGAAAAGAAAACGTAGCAACAACGAAATAAATAGAACAAAATCGAGTATAAAAGAAAAAAAAGAAACAAAGAAATCGAAGAAAAAAAAACGCACAATAAGACAAGCGGAAAGAAATCAAGTGGATATTAAAATTGAAAAAAAAAAGAAAATGTACAGTAGGACAAACAAAACAGCACATCCCAGCATTAACAACCAAAAATTACGAGAAAACCAAAGTGCAATGAAGAAAACGAAGTGTAAGACGAAAAAAAATAAATAAATAAAATAAAAAAATAAACAAGATCCGGCGCCAAAATAAAAGCCACGCCATGACCTTAACAGAAAACACTGAGCCACGTGAAGGACGGTCCGCGAAGAGGCAGCCGCCGCCACTCACCTCAGCCGGCGGCCAGGAACACACCCTCGGGGGCCCTCAGCGGCACTCCGAGGCGGCCCAGGGAGGAGAGAGGGACGCGTAAAACTAATTAACGAGCAGGCATGGCTGACAAGGGGAACAAGACACGCCACGCGCCACGAAACACAACCATCCCTCATATCCTTTATATAATGCAGCTGAAGCACTGCCACCACCACCACCACCACCAGCATCCCGCCTCGTTTTCTGAGTAACCCATTTTCTTTCGCTCTGAATTCACAGGAGACTATAAGACTTTTTTCACTTCTTTTTATTATACATTAACTTTTCTTGCCCTTACCGGAGGCAGCGGAGTGAAAGAGTCACCTTCACACCAGTTCCCTAAACGGACCTAGAGGAATCTCAGAAAGGGAGGGAGGGAGGACGCGAGAGGGGAGGAGAAAGGCCCTGGAGGCACTGAGGAAGGGGAAAGACAGCGAAGAGAGCCAAGGCAGTACAGCCTCACGAGTTCTACACTGCAAAAGAGACTCGCCGCGCCTTCCCTTTGAGTGCGTCTCCACTCCATTGATTGCATTACTGCGCTGCTGAGGAGGCCCAGAGCAGGAAAGGGAAACGTACTGCAGATTAAAGTACAGCAGGAATAGGCGAACGGACATGAAATATAATGAAAAGTGACGTTCATAGTGGGAGGAGAAATAAAAAAAAAAAAATCGTGAAAAGTAACGACCAGTGGGAAGTTTAAACATATGAGCCAGTTGAGAAATCTTGGGCACGGCGTAGTACAAAAGAGAATCACAGAGTAAATAAATCATCACTCGTTGTCTGTCGGAATGGTGTGTGCTGTATGGAATCCAAACAGGACAAACATACATGATAGAAAAAAAAAATAATAATAATAATGAATGAATAATAAAACAAAATCGCATTTTTTTTTCTTTTTTGTCCTAGAATCACGCTTCAAAACAATAACTTCAAGACTTTTTATGTCAAACAGACTGCCTCCACAAAAAAAAAAAAAGAAAAAAGAAAAAGAAAAAAAGCCTGCTCAATTTGCCGCTCCCAAAAAGTTAATTAAAGAAAGTTACCACCATCAGAAAAAAAAAAAAAATATCTCTCATTTCTGCCTTTCTAATGACGGACATAAGTGACGTCTGAATCGATAGCGTCCTCAGCCCACACTGACTGTGAAACCTAACTCATGTCCTCCTCCGCCTTGAAGGAACAGAACCTTGAAACAAAACAAAGGACTGCCTGGATATAAGCGTAACTTCACTTGCAAAAGCTTTAAACGAACTTGACTTAGCCCCTTGTCTTTTCAATAGCTAGATACGTCGCTACCCTGTGTCCTTGTTAGGCTTAGGCTGTGTTTGTACTAATTCACCCCATAAGCTCAGTTGAGAGATATTAAGCCTATCCTTGCACATACTTCTAGTGAGAATGTGTGTGTGTGCGTGTGTGTGTGTGTTCGTCAGCTGGTTAGGCCTACAAGAATCCTAAGTTATGGGAGTTATTGATAAGAGAGAGCCACCAGACAGCCTTCAGCACCACCACACAAGGCTGTCACTGCGCGGGCCGTCACCACGTGGTCTCCTCCGCCCCAAGACTCCACTGACCGTCCCTGATAAGACTCGGAGTTCCCATTCAGAGGCCAAGATGGAATTTTGGAAAGCAATTAAGAGTAAAATCAGTATCTGTTGGTTTGGATCGTACCGTCTGGAGTTTTGTTTGTTTTGTTTTCTTGTTTTCTTTTTTTTCTGTTCTTTCAGCTTTTCTTTTCTTCGTTTACTGTGTTTTTTTTCTTTTTCCTACTTTTTACTTCTTTCTTCGTCTTTTCTTTTTTCTTCTTTTCTTGTTTTTTTCTTTCTTTTCTCCTTATTTTCTTTATTTTACTGCTTATTTCTGTTTCTTCTTTTCCTTCTTCTTCTCCTTTTTCTTCTCCTTATTCATTTTTTTTCTCCTATTCTTCCTCCTCCCTCCCCTCCTCCTCCTCCTTAATCCTCCTCTTCGTCTTCTTCCTTCTTTAGTAAGTTTACCAAAATTTAATCGAAACAGTTATTTTGCACTTTTTTTATAATTTGTCTAAAGTAGAGAAACTGTACAAAAAAGTTAATTAATATCAATGTTCAGAAAAAAAAAGACTTTACGACAAATGCTCTCAGTCCTGGAAATGAAATACTAAATGAGAAAATGTGTGAAAAGTTTAGGAGTCATTATGAACGTAAAAAAAAAAACGATACAGAACATTAACGAAAGAAAACTCATTAGCAACTGTCGAGGAAGAATGTGTAGGCTTTCTTTAAAAAAAAAAAGGAAGAAAATACGCAAATGAAAGGAGAACACAATTAGTAATGTATATTTGTTTTTTAGGAGAACATGTAAAAAAATCCAAGAAAAAAATTTTAATCCGACTTCCCGGACGATTACTTGTGTGTGTGTGTGTGTGTGTGTGTGTGTGTGTGTGTGTGTGTGTGTGTGTGTGTTACTGCCTCCCTAAATTACGTAGCAAATGTCTTGGAAATGCCTTAATACTACAGAAAACTGTGACATTCTTACCATGTCCATCAACAGGCAACAGATAAAAGTGAATCCACAAAACCAACAATTCAAAACCACAAATATAATTAATCTATATTTCCTTCATTTTCGTCATCCAAAGCGTTTCAGATAAATATTTATAAGGAGAAAGATATTTCCTCCGTAAACCAAAAACACTAAAGATAAATACGAGTACACCAATATTTGCGTCATATATATATATATATATACATATATATATATATATATATATATATATATATATATATATATATATATATATATATATATATATATATATATATATATATATATATATATATATATATATATATATATATATATATATATTTCCAGTCTGTTTCTCGATGCGTGACCCTAGAACTGAACTGAAAACACACCACCGTGACAGCAGCGGAGTAGCAGAGGACAGATGGTGGACAGGGGAACTGTCTGTCTGTCATTCCATATATTTTTTTTTTGGTCCCTGTGTGTCAGTCAGTTAAGGAGGCAGGAGCTCACCACTATATATCGTGTGTGTGTGTGTGTGTGTGTGTGTGTGTGTGTGTGTGTGTATGTAAAAGCCCGACAACTAGTATGAGAGTCTTTTCCACAATTACAGAATTGTTAGCATATACCTATTAAGTACTTACTAAAACTAACACTAATATTAATACCAACAGTAACACTAATACTCGCACTGCTAACAATATCACCACCACCAACATTACCTTTACATTCTTATCTCCTTCCCACACCCACCATATCATACTTTAACTCTGCCTCCAAACATTACCTTTCCTTATTTATCTTTTTTCTCCCCACACCCGCCATAATATATTCTAACCCTTTCTCTTCCCTTTCCTCTCCCACAGGTCGGCCTCCTCCGAAGCTGACATGGTGGGCGGGACACAAGGAGGTGCGGGGTGAAGTCAAGGTGACTTCCAGCGAGGTCATCAACACCCTGACGATACCTTCCTTGCAACGGCACCACCTCCACCAATCCTTCATCTGCCACGCCAACAACTCAGACCTCGCTGTCCCCGTCACCGCCGCCGTCACCGTGGACATGACACGTAAGGACTTCAGTCTCACGTTGATTAGAAAGTTACGAAGGACCGGCTGACATGAATCTACGTATAGGAAACAGGAGTGACAGTAACCACATAAGCAGGAAAAGAGGGGAAGTAATAAGTAAATTATTTACAACTACAAAACTGATATAAAGTAAAATACAGAAGACATGACACGTAAGGATCTTGTTTACACGTTAATGCGAATGGACGTAGAGGGAACAGGAACGACAATAACAGCATACACAGGAAGAGAGGAAGTAATGGGGAAATTAATAAGGAGGATTACAAACTATCAAAAAGTAAAACGCTTACGTAACAGATACACATTCATTAGGTTACTAAGAGTCGATTGATGTGAATGTACGTACAGAGAATAGGAATGACAGTAACACTATACACAGAGGAAGAGAGGAAATTATTAATAGGGAGCACAGCGAACCAACAGAAAGTAAAGTGTTGACATAACACTTAAGTAACATATTTACGTGTTCACTAGTAAGTTACGAAGGACCAGCTGATGCAAAATTGGGAATAGGAGTGACAGTAACCATACACACAGAAAAAGAAAGGAAGTAATAGGGAAATCATGAACAAGCACAATGAACCAACTTAAAACGTTGATATGATAAGTAAAGATCTTATTAACACGTTCATTAGAAGGTTATATATGACCGACTGATGCAAAAGTGCTAATAGGAAGTAAGACTGACAGTGACCATATACACAGGCTCAACGAATTACCATGAAGAAAAACAGGAGCTATAGAGATTGTGGAGTAAATAGAAGAAAAAAAATGTTAAGAAATATATAAGTAAGAAACCAATCCTGAAAACATGCAACATTAGCAACAGTGAATGCAGAGGAGGAGGAGCAAAAAATACAGGAAACTTTAGCAGTTATAAATCAACGAAAAGAAAGAAAAAAAAAAACAGAACACGGCAGGCTAAAGCTAATAACTAAGTACTCTAGTGAAAGGTGTAGTAGCAAGGCTGACTGGAGGTAGTATACCATGCAGTAGAGTAATCAATAACTGGAGTGGCGTGGTAAAGGTTAGAGGTAAGATCAACAAAAGCAAGGTCCGCTCATTCCAGTCAGAAGGGTTTATCTGTGAAGCCATCAAGGTGAATCACTCCCCATAGGATATACATGGGACGCGCTGTTAATTGATTGGAGGGAAGCCTTTGTCCTGCAGCGGAGTCATGGAGGTTGATTACTAGGATGATGATGAAGATGGTGATGAATGATTAAGTGCTGCAGTGAGTGAAGGGGTATTGGGTGCAAATTCAGATGGAAGTATCGTGTGGTATTAGTTTAGTATTAGTATAGTAAAGAGGAAAAGGGATGATAATACTGTGTTTCTCCTTACGTTTTGTTAATGGTTAGCCTTTTTGTATGGAGTAATTTCATAGTATGAGGAAATGGTGAATATTATACTACAAACGTAAGGCATAGATAGAAAAAAAAAAGTAGACAATAATGATTATTCTCGCACGTTTTTTTTTTTTTTTTTGCTAGTTGCTACAAAAGAAAACCACAAAACACGAAAGAACATTTAGTTATGTAGAATTAATAGTATATGTATGTAATTTTCTTCTCCTGAGATGCTGTTGAGTATAAACCATCTGGTAATCCCTACACACACACACACACACACACACACACACACACACACACACACACACACACACACACACACACACACACACACACACACACATACACATACACACACACCACTCACCATCCTCCATACAAGTCAGTAGCATACGTCTTTCCGCCAGTCAGCAAGAGATCAGCTCCTCCTTTTACTCCTCTTTTTCCTTCTCCTCTCCAACTCGCCACTAAACAAATAGAGCTTAAAAGAAAATTAAAGAAAGAGACGGAGAGACAACATTCTGAGGCGTCTCTCTAAGCCGGAAATATCAGCAAACTTCCATAACTGTAGAGAAAGCTTCGGGATTAACTTCAGAGCCGTCAGTGTAAAACTTTAGTGGATTATTATTAAAGGACCCAGGCTGACGGACGCGGGAGAGACTGACACATCTGGAAGAGGCGGAGGAAGAAGAGGAGGAGATGGTGGTGGCGGTGGAGGAGGAGCTGGATAGAGGTTTATATTATAACTCTCTTGACTTTCTCTCTCTCTCTCTCTCTCTCTCTCTCTCTCTCTCTCTCTCTCTCTCTCTCTCTCTCTCTCTCTCTCTCTCTCTCTCTCTCACGCACAGACAGCACAGGAAATTTTCGTCTTAGCTTGCATAACATTTCCACAGCAACGCAATTTACCCACTAACAAAACACGCGCCATGACACACAAACCTTTGCTTCCATTTCCGAACATCACCCACACTCACATTCCTCTCCCCGCAGTGCCCCCCATGTCCATCAGACTCCTCGGGGTGGACGGCCCGGTGTCAGCTGGCGTAGGCGTGACGCTGGTGTGCATGGTGGTGGGAGCGAGGCCGGAGCCCACAGTGACGTGGTGGCTGGACGGGCGGCCACTCACAGCCCGGGATGAACGCATGCTGCAGAACAACGTGACGGAGAGCCATCTGGTGCTGGTGGCCACGCCGGAGGACCAGGGCCGCTACTTGTCCTGCCGCGCCGAGACTCCCGGCCTCCTGCAGTCCTCGCTAGAAGACGGCATGAAGCTTGTCGTGCACTGTGAGTATTGGTACAGTATACCCTGGAACTTCCTGCCTATTTCTGCGTTTTCTCCTTCCTATGACTTCAACTCTTTCAAGAGGGAGGTTTCCAGACACTTTTCCTTCAATTTTCGATGATATCTCTTTTGATATCTCTTTTGGGACTGGCACCTCAATAGAAATTTTTCCTCTTTTTTTGGGGGGTTATTCTTGGCCAGTGACCCTCATACATAAAAAAATAAATAAATAAATAAGATAAAAAAAAAAACATTCTGAAATACTTCTACCAGCACCTTGACTTCTATGAACATGCTAGTTAGAGTGACATGGGGTTTTTAAAGGTGTTTTCACGATTCTAATGACAAGGTTTCTGCATCATTAACAGAAGGAATACTCTTTAAAGCCCGGATAACGTCTCCGTGATCTTTGAAAGTAGTCCTGGTGAGAGAACAAAACGTTTCTGAGTACGGGTCTTAGTATTAGTGAACTTTCAAGACACTTTTCTTCCAATTTTAATGATCTTCTTTGACCTGTGTTTAGGGACTGGCGCCTCAGTGGGCCTTCTTCAGTTTCTATTCTTTCTGTTGCTTACAGTAATTTTGTACTGTCGTTAGAGGAAAAACACCAATGAGATTCCATATTCGTAAGCTTTGAGAATAGTTCTCGTAAGAGCTTAAAATTGTTTCAAAATACGAGTCTTGGATTATGTTTCAGTGCTGGTAAATGAAAAGAACGGAAAGTACTTGTACCATAAGGCTTTCTTGAGTCCAATATTTCTTTCTTATTTTATTTCTTTCCCTTCGTCCTGCTTCTTGAATCCACTGTTTTTTCCTTCATTATTTTCCTCTCGCATCTTGTTCAATCACTGCTAAGTAGGAAAAACGCCAAGGAAGGGCAATGGAGCGGTGCCTTTCCCCTCAGCTTCTCCTCTCCCTCAGCCTGGAGCATTATCATAAAGAGTGAGTGACAGACTGGTCAAATTTACTTGATTTGAACAAACAAACTCATATGACGTGAAGTTAGATGGACCGACCCTTGTGTTAATGATGACTGAATTAGTAGAGGTGAGAGGTGGGCTGAAAAATAAGGACGTAGACTAGTGCAGAGCAAAAATAATGTACTAGGTTCTTACAAATAATTAGAAATGTTAAGATAGTGCAGGAAATGAATGTAAAAAGTAAATGGAGAGAAAATAAAGTAACATTTCAGTACTATTTGCATATTAACTGTTTTTCCTTCCGCCATCTAACTACTCTATCGTTCCAATTCACCCCCTAATCTTTGGCCTTCACGCTGCCTCGCATCTTTCCATGAATAAACAGATCAATGTCCGGCTCGTTTTAGCTTTGCGTCTCCCGCTGAACACTTTAATCCTGCACTGCTGTCCAGATGTGGAATACTCTGATCCCGATATCCCGTTTTCTCTTTCGCATCCTTTTTTATTCCGCCAGTATTTTCGCCTCTCTTGCATTCTACCTTCTTTCTCTATTTAGTGTATTCATTCCACCTTTCACTTTTTCGTCTACAGTACTGCACTCACATAATTTGTCTCTAATCCTTTACACTTATTATACTGAATCTATGTGCTCTGTATTTAATGTCTTAAACTCTCACTTAGATGACTTCTATTATTATTTTCTGATGTGTACTTGTCTGATTAATAATGTAACATGAACAGTTTTTTTCTGACTTTTTTTTCCTTCTTACCATCCATATTTGTGGTTAATCTTAGGTATATATAATAATTGTCTGTCTGTTATAAGAATATAAGAACAAAAAAAATTATAAAAAAAAAAAAATATGGGAAGAAGCTGCAAGAAGCCATCAGGCCTACACTTTTCTATATATTTTGTCCTATCCTGCCTCGTCTCCGCCCAATCCATGTCAAAATTAAATTGGCCATCCTTCTATTTCTTTTAGAGAACGGCGTTGTGGGACGGGTGGCTTTTTTTATTTCTTATTATATATATATATATATATATATATATATATATATATATATATATATATATATATATATATATATATATATATATATATATATATATATATATATATATATATATATATATATATATATATATATATATATATATATATATATATATATATATATATATATATATATATATATATATATATTTTCCCTAGGTCTCCCTAACATGAAAAAGACAGCTCCATCTTTCACTTCCCTACCACACCCAGTGCCGTCATCCACATCTAGTGCCCTCAACAACATATTTTTAACTCCTCCATCTCTTATTTCACTCTCTAAAGCACACGTTATCTACTCTATCTCTCACTCCACCCTCCTCATCCATACCACGCCCCATTCTGTTCCATCTCCCACATTCCCTTCACGCGTATTCACAACCAAGGTCATCAATAATGCTCCTTATCCTCTCATCCTGCTCCTACTAGTCATAATCCACGTCTTCACACACACTCTCATAGAAATAACTTGATTCTTCTGGTAAAACATGTTCTTTCTTCTTGTTGTACTGATTTTTGTAGGCAATCTGTAGGTGAACGACGGAGCACCAGACAAATGATCAGTGTTATTTTTGTTTTCACCACGATAAATGCTTGTTTGCTGTTTGCGATACCTTTATACCCTGCTCGGGGTTTGTACGAATAAAAAAAAAAACTTTCGAATCTTTCCCTCACTCCTCTTATCAACCATCAATAATCATCAATGACACACTTCATTCCCTCATCCTGGGCCTTTTCCGTCATAATCCACGTCATTCACTCACTCACTCACTCACTCACTTCTCCAGCCAACATTTCCGTACATATTCAAAATCATCAAAAACACACTTTATTCCTTTATCCTGTAACTCTTCCTTCATAACCCACTTCCTCATGTAGATTCACTCACCCACTCCTCCTGTCCACTTTCCCTACAGACGTGCCGAAGGTGACCCTCTCGCTGGACCGCCACATCAAGGCCGAGGACGTCAAGGAAGGGCTGGACGTGTTTTTCACCTGCGCCGCCGATGCTTTGCCCGCTCCCTCCGCCATCCATTTTTATCATAACGTAAGTCTTGTTGTTTGATTATCTCTGTGTATGAACCCTTTTCTTTGTTTCTGTCTTAGTGTGTCTGTCTTTGTCATTCTCTCTCTCTCTCTCTCTCTCTCTCTCTCTCTCTCTCTCTCTCTCTCTCTCTCTCTCTCTCTCTCTCTCTCTCTCTCTCTCTCTCTCTCTCTCAATCCATTTTTGTGTGCTTTGTTTTACCTGTTTGTTTTTGTCTGTCTGTGTTCTTTTCTTCACCAGTCCCACTCTCTCTCTCTCTCTCTCTCTCTCTCTCTCTCTCTCTCTCTCTCTCTCTCTCTCTCTCTCTCTCTCTCTCTCTCTCTCTCTCTCTTTCTGGTATACTACACCTCACACATGTTTATTATTCGTGCTAACAGATTCCTTTCTTTGCCCGCCTCCTGTCATCCTTCTCCCTTACTCCCTCTCCTCCACTTCCCCCTCTCAGCCTCCCTTGCACCTCTCCTTCCCTATCCCCGGCCGTTCTCCTCCCTCGGCCACCCACCCCTACGGAGGGAGAGGTTGCACTTAAGCGGAGATCCCTCTGAATCAGGCTCATTTATCTAAATTCTCAGGTCCTGCTCAGAATCCAAATGAATGTGTGGAAATTCAAAGCCATTTACCACTAGTGAGAGGGAAGGTGCATAACGTCCGTCTGTCTCAACATACCATGCTGCCATTGTCTAGACACACACACACACACGCACACACACACACAGACAATATCGTTTGTGCTTGATTTTCTTCACGTTTTAAATTGATATAGGTTTTTTTTTTCGTTTATGAATAAATATTAATACGGGAACTATGCAATGTACAAAACAATTACTTTCTTAACCATTTCTTTCTCATTAATTGACGAATGCATCATAGTGAGTTGTTTTCTATTGTCTCTTTTGGTCCATGATTCTGTGACGCAATTACGAAACTGAAGTCGAGGAAAACAAAGAGCCGTACAAAAAAAAAAAAAACCCTGCCTAGAGATACATCAGATTACAAGTCTTTCCGTGTCAGATTCCTCCCGGTTTGCACTTTTTCCTATTTTGTTGTCTGTTCCATAAATACACAGCTGAATACCACCACAATACCTCGTTAAACACTCACCCACACACCCACACACCCACTCAGAGACATAACACAAGATCATTCGGCTAGGAATATGTTTCAGTGTTTGCGTTCAGGCGGGAGGGAAACGAGGATAATAATAATAATGTAGGCCTTAGTGGTGCCCGAGCCGCCGAGAGAGGAGGATGAAGTATTAATGCCGCGCCTCGAGAGATGGATCACCCGATTCTATTTCCATCGAATTGTGGAGGGAGACATGATGGCGATACATGGAGGAGTAGTGTAAAAAGTCTATCACAAAAGCTAGCGTGTTTGGGTAAGGGAAGTGTGTACGTATTTATCTTTTTTTATGGGTAGTTTGCTTATTTAATACTTTTTATTCACTTGAAGGATGCAATCTGAAGGGAATAAGGGGAATGTTATGGTGTATTATTGGTAGTGATGGTGGTGGTGGTGGTGGTGGTGGTGGTACTTACTGGTTAAGAAAATATATTGCTCTTTTCTTTGTCCAATCAGCCAAATCCAAAAAAAAAAAAAAAA
The DNA here is from genome assembly GCF_035594125.1 of Scylla paramamosain. Taxonomy (NCBI): domain Eukaryota; kingdom Metazoa; phylum Arthropoda; class Malacostraca; order Decapoda; family Portunidae; genus Scylla; species Scylla paramamosain. The sequence goes on from NC_087154.1 coordinate 6,153,187, forward strand.
AAAAACACACAATAGTCACACCTAAGCAAAACACACAACACACGACTATAAAAATTGACAAAAAAAAAACCGCACACAACAATAAATAAATAAATAAATAAATAAATAAATAAATAAATAAATCGTTAAACAAATAAATAAATAAAATACACAAATACTTCATAATGTATCCCCCATGACATCATTAAACATAATCATCTCAAGTCCAGGAACCTAACGTTAACTTCTGGCTGAGTATTAAGTTGTACCTTCCTGCCTCTAAGTTTATCTTCCTTCCTTCCTTCCTTCCTTCCTTCCCTCTTTCTTGCTTGCCTACCTGCCTTCCTGCCTGCCTGCCTGCCTGCCTTCCTTCCTTCCTTCCTTCCTTCCTTCCTTCCTTTTCGCAACTTTTTAGGGGAAGAAGAAAAAGTTTGAGACGGCTAGGTTTTCAACGATCACTAATTATATTGCTTCGTCTTCTATTCCTAACTGTTCTATATTTTAAGTAGCGGTAACCATGATGATATTCTTTCCAACTAAACATCCGCGTTCAAATTTATCATAAAAAACACACGTACCAAATTAGCTTTTAATTCTCTGACTTTTAAACGTTTGTTCTCCTATAACGCTCCTTTTCTTTATTCCATTAGCAATATAACCTTGTGTTCTTATATACCTAAATAAGAAAGAAAGTATACCTTGCATAGTGAATTCTCAACATAGCATTGTGTTCTTATATGAGTGAACAGGACAAAATGTATCTTCCACATGTCATTCTAAACATAACATTGTCTTCTTATATACGCAAGTATGGAAAAGAAGAATCCGAAGTCTATTCAAAGAGAACAAAAGGGCAAAGAAGAAAAAAGTCATCTTATAACATCGGTAGGACCAGAACGCATAAATAAGTAGTGATATCTTCTTTTCCTCTATAAATACACACTGACAACATGACCTTGAGTCCCAATATACGTGACATGCGCGCAATACATTCTACACAAGTTCATTCAAAGGAAACAAAGGAGCAGAAACCACAAATTTTATCTTTTCTAAATTACCGGAAGATATAAAAACAAGCAGATGTAAGTAACTTCCTTTTCTCTCTAAAATACACATCAACACGTCTGGCAGCGACGTTTTACCTTCCCCCCTCTCTCTCACCCTTGCCGCTGGAACTCGCCACCAACCTTCAGCTAAAATAAATAAAGGACGACACTTACCTAGGAGGAGGACCCGGTGGTGGTAGTGGTGGTAGTGGTGGCGGGGTGGTGGTGGTGGTGGTGGTGTGAGAAGGCTGCGTTTTCTCCACCATTTGCTTGCCTCCCCCGCGGCGCTGAAATAAATGCACAGACCAAATGTTACTCTCCAAAGTCTCATCAAGCTTCCTTTTTCTCTTACTGACTCTCCACTTCACTAATTCACGCTCCCTCCACTCGCTAAATCTCCTTCAGTGCTCTCTCTCTCTCTCTCTCTCTCTCTCTCTCTCTCTCTCTCTCTCTCTCTCTCTCTCTCTCTCTCCTCCTCTCTCTCTCTCTCTCTCAGTCACCTCTATCAAGTCAATTCCTTAAACCTACAGATTGGAAAATGGTTTTGAAAAGAACGGACATTTGTAAACTTGACTTATTTTTCAATATTTTCATCATTCAAAAAAAAAAAAAAAAAAAAAAAAAAAATATATATATATATATATATATATATATATATATATATATATATATATATATATATATATATATATATATATATATAAAAAAATATATATATATATATATATATATATATATATATATATATATATATATATATATATATATATATATATATATATATATATATATATATATATATATATATATATATATATATATATATATATATCTACGTTTCAAATAATTGTACTTCCCCTTTATATGTTTCTTTTCTCCTCGTCAATGGCCACTCTCTATTTCACCTGAATATTTCCACAAGAGGGAGAGAGAAAATTTATAGGACACTTGCCTGCATATTTGCCCGTGAAATATATGCATTTTTTTTTAAGGACTTTCCTAATGGCCGTGGAGGATGCGACGAAACTTTTACATCTTTCTCTTTATGTTTCATGTGATTCGTTCGTTTATTTTATTTTAGTTTTTATCTGCTTTCTAAAAGGAAATATTTGCGTACGTTTAAATCGAAAGTTTTCGATTCGCTTGGGAAAGGTTGAATATTATGGGGTCTCTTATTTAGTGTGTGTGTGTGTGTGTGTGTGTGTGTGTGTGTGTGTGTGTGTGTTTCTACGCACTTTATTTACCTAATAATTTATTTATTTGTAAAGTTTTAACAATCTTTTGTTTTATGGAATTTTAAGAGATGTTCACATAAATAAATTGTGCTTCCTACTTAAAAAGACAAAAAAAGTCAATGCAAATTGTGAATGCAAATTGTGATTACTATTTTTTTACGATATATATATATATATATATATATATATATATATATATATATATATATATATATATATATATATATATATATATATATATATATATATATATATATATATATAAATATATATATATATATATATATATATATATATATATATATATATATATATATATATATATATTCTTTTTATAAGGTATTTAAGATCTTTTTTTTTTTTTTCATAGCCTTCAAACTGATGCTCATCTAACTGAACTTTACCTCTTACTTTTCAATATTCCTCCTCTGACATCAATGTTTCATTTCACTCCTCACATTACTGCTTTCCTTTCACAGTCGTGACTCTCTGCGTCATGCCCATTCTAAACGTTGCTTTCCCATGCGTTCCATGTATATATTCATCATCTCATTTCTCTTATCATAACAAGTCCTCCTTTTCCTCTTACCCTAATTATTTTACAGTACTTAACAACTCTCACTTTTAAAAACTACCTTCTCCGCTTTCAGTCTCACTCTTTCGTCTTACAAACTTTTTTACTGCTAAACGCTGCCCCTGAACACATCTTTTAAACAAATTTTTCAACCATTTAACGCGGTTTTTCTTCTAATTTAATAACATCCTTAACGTCTTCCTCATCTTCGTCGTTTTTGTTCTCCTATTCCTTCTTCTTTGTTCTCGTCCATCCCTTTCTTTACTTCCTTTCTTTCTTCATCACTGATGTTATCACCATTTTCACCATTCCTCTTTCTTTTCCTGTTTCTTCTGACAGTCTCTTTCTCATGTTCTTTCTTGCCCTCATCCTCTTCTTTTAATTCCCCCTTTTCATCATCATTATCGTTATCATCACCATTTCTTTCTTGTCCTCCACCTCCTCTTCCTTCTTCATCTTTCCTAGTTTCTATATGTTTTAAAATTCCAACACTGTTCTCTTCTTGGTTTTTCTTTTCTTTCCTCTCTTCTTCATTCCACACTTTAGTACATACCACATCTCATCTTCCAAGTCTTGCAACACATTTCTCCTCTCTCTTCCTTCTCTCTTCCCTCTCCTTCACCTCATATCCATGTCTCGCAAGACTTTTTTTTTTCCCTCCCCACCACAGTCTTAACACTCTCCTTTACTTTATTTTACTCCTCTATATCATCTTCCTTTACCTTCTCCCCCACTCTCCTTCATTCTGAGGTTTAGTAACATCTTTTGTCCACGACTTGCAAGACTTTTTTTTTTTTCTCTCTCTCTCCAGCATTCTAACTTAGCACTTTTTCTTTCCCCTCCTGCTGCTTCCTCCTTCGCGCAGAACAACCACATCAGCGTCAACAACACGGGGGGAGTCCTTCTGTTCAACACGACGCTGGTGCTGCAGAAGATTGATCGCTTACTCGTCCGGGAGTTACTCGTGCCGCGCCGTCAACACTCAAGGGGAAGGAGTGTCCAGGCCCATCAACCTTGACGTGAAATGTGAGTTGAATTGTGTGTTGTGTGTTGTGTGGTGTGTTGCGTGTGAAGTTCTTGTGTTGCGTTGCTGGTTTAAATGCTTGCTTACTTGTCTTTCTTCTCTTTCCTTTTTGCGTTCTTGTTCCTCGTAGTATTTTGCATTTTGTCTCGTGTTTCTTATTTTCTTGCTTCTGGAGTGCCTCTGTTTCTGTTGATGTGTTTCTCAACCGGTTTCTCTTATGACCTTCTTTGTCTCTTATCCTTCTAAGTGTCTGTATTCCCTCTCTCTCTCTCTCTCTCTCTCTCTCTCTCTCTCTCTCTCTCCTCTCCTCTCTCTCTCTCTCTCTCTCTCTCTCTCTCTCTCTCTCTCTCTCTGTATAAACATGTCTCTCTGTGTTTGTTTGTCTACCTGTTTTTTTCATCATCCCTATATTCTCCTTATCCCAAAATCTTCCTTAGCTGTTCTCCTTAACATCAC
>NC_087154.1:6160000-6165000 GCF_035594125.1 Scylla paramamosain
ACACTGAAAAGCTATAATAATAATAATAATAATAATGATGATAATAATAATAATAATAATAATATTAATAATAATAATAATAATAATAATAATAAAGATAATAGTAATAATAATAATGATAATAATATTGATCATAATAAATAATAATAATAACAACAACAATAGTAATAATAATAAAAACAGTGATAAAATACAATATCAGAACACTTTTAATTGCCATCCACCTCATAAACCTGCTCATTAAATGTCTCGTTTGCCGCACCCTCCTCCTCCTCCTCCTCCTCCTCCTCCTCCTCCTATTCCAATTCCTCCTCCTCTTCTTCTACCTCCTCCTCCTCCTCCTCCTCCTCCTCCTCCTCCTCCTGCTCCTCGTTTTCCGTCTCTTTTATCACCACCACCTTCTTACTGTCTTTCTACATACCATCCGCTCTTTTCTTTTCCCAAACATTTTTTTTCCTTCAACTTTCCTTTCTAAACTCTTCTCTATCCAATCCAATCCTTAGTCCTTACCTACCATTTTTCTTTTTTCCAGCCATACCTTTTCCTAACTGTATTGATCATAACCAAGGCTTTTCCTTTCTAACCTTGCCTTCCTATACACAGCAGCCTCGTCTTTTGTCAAAAATCTCCCTAACTTTACCTTCCCAATGCCGTCTTACCTTACCAAGTCCTTCATTCTCCTGAACTCCTAATTCTTATTTTATTTTCATCACTCAAACATATCCCTTACTTCTTCACCTGTCTAACACTCTTTTTATATCAAGTCCATCATTTTCCTTAACTCGATCATACAAATTCTATTTTTACTTTATAAATCCGTCTTATCTTTGCTCTCCTCAGTAACGGTCACTCTGTATCACTCCTCACTAACACCCATCCTCTCTTTCTCTCACTCGTGGCCACAGACTCCCCAGTTTGCCGCACGGGACAGAAATGGGTGTACGGCATTGCCCGGAACGAGATGGTGCACGTGTCCTGCCAGGTTGACGCGCATCCCAAGCACGTGAGCTTCTCGTGGAAGTTCAACAACTCCGCTCAGACAACGGACATCTCCGAGGCTCACATCACCAGCAACCTCACGCTCAGCACAGTAAGTCCCCACCAACCTTGTATATATGTCATTGTTAAAATCTCAAAAAAAAAAAAAAAATAATAAATAAATAAAGCAAACATTCATTCTTTCAGCACTGTAAGTTTCTAGCCACACTTATCTCTGTCAAGCTACTCGTATTCTTCCACCAATGTTCTATTTATCATAACGTTCAAGACGCGAAACGCAAGGATAAAACAGCCATTCTCTCAATAAAGTAAGTTTCCAGCCTCACCCACAGACCTGTTTTCCCACCAACGCTCCATGTAATGTGATGTTCAAGCTGCGAAAAATGAGCCCAGTAGTCTCTCTCTCACCACTGACACTCGCCAGTGCTGCTCTCTCTCTTGTGTCTCTCCCTCGCCGCTGAGTGATGTTGCGGTAATTTTCATAACTTTACGTTTATTATTGTGATGTTTAAGCTTCGAAAAATGAGCAGATAAGTCGGGGATTTACTTCTAAGCGGGGAAATACAGCCATTCAGTTGCGTGACAAAGGAAGGTTACTTTTTGATGTTCTTATGTTCTTTCGCTATCAGTTTGTTTATTTTCTCTTATATCCACGCGTCTATACCTTTAAAAGAGAGCTAAGTACATTTGCTTTCCAACATGGATATAAAGAAGAAAAGAATATGCGATTAATTTAATTTCCTTAATAAACTACAAAAGTACGTATTTTAGGGGAGTTTAACATTTTTTTTTTTTTTCAAGTTATAGATTATTATGGGGAATGATTGACAAGCAGTAAAAGGATTAACTGACTGAGTGCACTGTAACAAGGAGATCATGTGGTGTCGTGCATTAGAACATTAAACACTATAAGAGATAACAGGAGAAGCAATACAGTCCAATCTAGCACAGCCAAGACTATTCCAGTCTACGACACCTCAGTCCAGTCTATTCCTTTATAATATATTTTTTTTTTCAGTTAATAGCAATTAATTCCACTTCAGTTCAGTTAGTTCATTACAGTACAGTCCAGGCCAATAATGGTCGAGGAATTTGTCTTGATATCGTTTCCCACTTGTTGTTCCTGTTGATTAGTTATTTTATGTTTGCTTATGTATTGTTAGTATAGATTAGCTAATGTTCCTTTAATTTTCCATACTAAATCTTTTCTTTTTTTATAACTTGCTGATATTTTTTTTTTGTCTTAATATCGCCTCCCACTTGCTGAAATTCGTAGATATAAGTCTTTTTGTGTTTTGCTATTCATATACTTTTACTATAAAGTTCATTATTGTTGCTCTAATTTTCCATACCAAATCCTGATTAAATACACCTTTCGTCTTCTCCATATATCGTTAACAAAATTATTTCTAATAATAATATCTTCCTGGTGAGTAAAGGGACGAGCACAGGTTCATTTTTCCATGTTATTACATCTGCTACATATACAGCTACACGGAAGCTTGTATAACATCCACCTACCCAATGTCTTCCTAGTGTGTTGAGGAATGAACAATGGCTACGTTTCTCATGCTTCTTCTCCTTGTGTGGAAGCTTTTACATTATTCACTCACTTGTCTGCAATTGTTGTTCCCGGAGGCGTGTCCTGAGAGAAAGAGATGGAAGTTGGTTGTCATGGGGTATCCAGCATGAGGAAAGACTAAAGGAAAGGGAAAGGTTTTATAGTGAAAGGTCAGACGCTTGGACAACGACGTGATAACAGCAGGTTAGTTTGAATACAATAATTTTAACATTCTTTGGTAAATAAACTGATACATATGCTTATGGACCTGATGGGGTCCCTCCTATTTTTCTCCAAAACTGTGCCTCCGTGCTTGCACCTTGCCTAGTCAAACTCTTTCAGCTCTGTCTGTCAACATCTACCTTTCCTTCTTGCTGGAAGTTTGCCTACATTCAACCTGTTCCTAAAAAAGGTGACCGCTCTAATCCCTCAAACTACCGTCCTATTGCTTTAATTTCCTGCTTATCTAAAGTTCTTGAATCTATCCTCAACAGGAAGATTCTTAAACATCTATCACTTCACAACCTTCTATCTGATCGCCAGTATGGGTTCCGTCAAGGCCGCTCTACTGGTGATCTTCTGGCTTTCCTTACTGAGTCTTGGTCATCCTCTTTTAGAGATTTTGGTGAAACTTTTGCTGTTGCCTTGGACATATCAAAAGCCTTTGATAGAGTCTGGCACAAAGCTTTGATTTCCAAACTACCCTCTTACGGTTTCTATCCTTCTCTCTGTAACTTCATCTCAAGTTTCCTTTCTGACCGTTCTATTGCTGCTGTGGTAGACGGTCACTGTTCTTCTCCTAAATCTATTAACAGCGGTGTTCCTCAGGGTTCTGTCCTGTCACCCACTCTCTTCTTATTATTCATTAATGATCTTCTAAATCAAACTTCTTGTCCTATCCACTCCTACGCTGATGATACCACCCTGCACTTTTCTACGTCTTTTCATAGACGTCCAACCTTTCAGGAGGTAAACATATCACGCAGGGAAGCCACAGAACGCCTGACTTCTGATCTTTCTAAAATTTCTGATTGGGGCAGAGCAAACTTGGTATTGTTCAATGCCTCAAAAACTCAATTCCTCCATCTATCAACTCGACACAACCTTCCAGACAACTATCCCCTCTTCTTCAATGACACTCAGCTGTCCCCCTCTTCTACACTGAACATCCTCGGTCTGTCCTTTACTTGTAATCTGAACTGGAAACTTCACATCTCATCTCTAGCTAAAACAGCTTCTATGAAGCTAAGTGTTCTGAGACGTCTCCGCCAGTTTTTCTCACCCCCCAGCTGATAACTCTGTACAAGGGCCTTATCCGTCCATGTATGGAGTATGCTTCACATGTCTGGGGGGTTCCACTCATACTGCTCTTCTAGACAGGGTGGAATCAAAAGCTTTTCGTCTCATCAACTCCTCTCCTCTAACTGACTGTCTTCAGCCTCTCTCTCACCGCCGCAATGTTGCATATCTAGCTGTCTTCTACCGCTATTTTCATGCTAACTGCTCTTTTGATATTGCTAACTGCATGCCTCCCCTTCTTCCGCGGCGTCGCTGCACAAGACTTTCTTCTTTCTCTCACCCCTATTCTGTCCACCTCTCTAACGCAAGAGTTAACCAGTATTCTCAATCATTCATCCCTTTCTCTGGTAAACTCTGGAACTCCCTGCCTGCTTCTGTATTTCCACCTTCCTATGACTTGAATTCCTTCAAGAGGGAGGTTTCAAGACACTTATCCACCAATTTTTGACCACTGCTTTGACCCCTTTATGGGACTGGCATTTCAGTGGGCATTTTTTTTTATTAGATTTTTGTTGCCCTTGGCCAGTATCCTTCCTACATAAAAAAAAAAAATATTAGGAGTAATTGAAAAAAAAAATATATATATACATGGACATATCAAGGTTCTTTAAATATAGAAGATAAATTGGAGTACTTATTTACTTAATGTAATAGTCTGTGAGCCTTCAACGTGATTATTAAAAAAAAAATATTGCCAAAAAAACACTCATATCGAGCTTATATAATTAAATATATAGGTCACATGGAATACGCAGGAAGTTAAAATAATTTACTACGTACATTCAACGATTTTTTTTTTTTTTTTTTGCTTTTTATACGGAGTAAGAGTACCTGAAAAAAATGTCCTCGTATCGGAGTTCTATGATTAATAGATATGATATTTTCTTTAATTTTTGCTTTAATAAACGGTGAGGCAATTCTCTGAAATGCATATGTTCGTGAGCCAATGAATAATACATTTTTACGTTTGCAATTAATGTTCATGTTCATAAAAATAAATATGAATAAATAACGATAACACATCACTGCACAAGAGGGAAAAAACTCATCAACTGCGCATGAAAATTGTAAAACACACACACACACACACACACACACACACACACACACACACACACACACACACACACAAAAAAAAAAA
>NC_087154.1:6172500-6177500 GCF_035594125.1 Scylla paramamosain
AGTTATTTTTTTGCTAATTTTTTTTTTCCTGACATTTTTCTTCCTTCTCCCCTTCCTTCTTCCTTTCCTTTTTGTTCCTATTTCTTTACTTTTTCAGAATCTTCCGCAAACATTCCTCTAATCTTTCCTCCTTTCCTTTGTTTAAGTTTCCATATTTTTTTCTCCTCCCTTCTTTCTTCCCATTTCTCTCTTCATTTTATCATTTTTTTCCCATCTTTCAGTTTTCTCTTGCTCACCACAACATCCCCATCCATTCTTTGTTTTCTTCTTAACTTTCTTGTTTCTTTTTTTTTCAGTTCTGTCCTTATATTTCTCCTCTTCCGTCTTCTCTTTCTACCTCCGGCCTGCAGATTCCTTCTCTTCCTCTTCTTTTTTAGTCTCTTACTTCTCACTTACCACATTCGCTCTTTTACTTCCATCCATCCTGTTTCTTTTCCTCAGATCTTCCTCTATTTCTGCCCTTTTTTCCTCTTTCCCCTCCTTCGCTTGCCATTTTTTCCTTCTTTTCTTTTGCATCTTTCACTTAGTTCAAGCTAACTACATTTTTCCCTCTCCATTGTTTCCCTCCTTCATTTTTGCCCTCCTCCTTTTCCATCTGTTTCCTCCTCTTCCTTCTTTTCTTTGTATCTTCCACCACATTCTTTTTTTCCCTTCAGTCCTTTCTTTGTTTCCTCGTCTCAGTTCATAACGTCTTTTACCTTCCCCACTTCTTCCTTCTTCGCTCTTCTCCTTCTTTCGCTTGCTTTCATCCTCTCATTGTTTCTTCTCTTTTTCTTATAAGCCTCCCTTCCTCTCACATCGCCCAGCACGACCTCATTCTTATCACTCCCCACCTTCCTTCACTTTCTTTCATTCTCTTCATTGTTTCTTCCCTCCTCTTTCTCGCACCTCGTTCACCACCTCGCTACAGCTCCCCCTTCCCGTTTTCTCTCTTCTTTTGTATCTCCATCCCGCACCTCCTTCACCTTCTCCTTTACCTCCTTCGCCCGCTCTCTTGCAATGGTATCTCCCTGCGTCTCTCAAAGGAGGAAACCAAGAGTGTGGAGTAGGAATGTTCGCCTTAAAAGTGAAGGGCGCGCCATTAGCCAGACCCAGCCACCCACCCAAAGCAAATTAGGCAACATTTCACGGAGTAATTCTCATAAATGCCCCGTCTAAATTCTGGCAGGTAAAGCCCCCAAGGAGAGAGAGAGAGAGAGAGAGAGAGAGAGAGAGAGAGAGAGAGAGAGAGAGAGAGAGAGAGAGAGAGAGAGAGAGAGAGAGAGAGAGAGAGAATGTATCCTACTACTAAATCACTCCAGTCTCCTTATAAACCTACTAACTGTCTCTTAGCTTTTATTCAACTTTTTTTTTTTTTTAACGTTTAGTGACATGAGACTCCTGGAACACACGAGGCTCTATTTCAAGTCACTTAGCGCAAGGCGAGACTCATTTCGACTTGTATTTTACCTGAACTCTTGCAACTTTGGTCCAACAAGGGGTGGAAGTTTAATGAAATATTGCCCCAAGTTTCAATAAGTCTGCCTTGATTATTTCCCGCCGCACATACAGGCATTCACACACACACACACACACACACACACACACACACACACACACACGCATACACACACACACAGTCCTCCTAATATGTATACATTCAAAATATCCAAAATTTCCTTTTTATTTCATTCGTTTGTACAAAAAGTTTCTCCCACGATTTAAATTTACTTCTAACTCACTATCCACTTCCTTTCCATCTCTTCCTTTTCTTCCTCCTCACCATAACGTTTTTTTTTTCTTTTATCCCCCTCCTTACCTTCTTTCACCGCATTTTCCTCCTCATAATTTTCTTTTTCTTTCTCAAACCTCTTCCTCCTCCTCCTTTTTCCTCCTCTTCCTCCTCTTTATCACTGTCTCCATTAACACCCTCATATACTTTCCTGCTATTCTGTTTACCCTCCATTCGTTTCCCAGTTGCACATTTTTTGCCTCTCATTAATCTTTCTATCTCTCCTTCCCTCCCTCCCTCCTTCCTCCTTCCTCCTGTCGTTTCTTCCCTCCATCAATTTTTCTTTCTTTAATAATTCTACTTGAAAATAGTTTCTTTAATTTCTGGAATTGTGTGGTTACTCTTCTACTTTTTACTATGCATTTTTCTTATAACTTCTTTGTAATCTTTGTTTCATTCATATCATTCATTCATTCATCAATTTTTGACCACTGCTTTGACCCTTTTATGGGACTGGCATTTCAGTGGGCATTTTTTTTTTATTGGATTTTTGCTGCCCTTGGCCAGTGTCCTTCCTACATAAAAAAAAAAAATGGAAATATTTAATAAGTATGAATAAACAGCAAATTCTCTCTCTCTCTCTCTCTCTCTCTCTCTCTCTCTCTCTCTCTCTCTCTCTCTCTCTCTCTCTCTCTCTCTCTCTCTCTCTCTCTCTCTTTTCCTCATTTCCTCACTCACTGACAGAAAACTTTGGCCAGTCTCTGTCTCAACTTTTCTTCCACGTCGATATGAATTTTTTTTCTGATGGACCTTTGTCATGAGAGAGAGAGAGAGAGAGAGAGAGAGAGAGAGAGAGAGAGAGAGAGAGAGAGAGAGAGAGAGAGAGAGAGAGAGAGAGAGACATGCAGCGTTAAGAAAAGAGAAAAAAAAAGACGAAAATATGCAGTAGTGAACGAGTGTGCATTTTTTAAATACTGAAACACACACACACACACACACACACACACACACACCCACACACGAGACGGAGCGAAAGAGGGGGCAGGAAAAAATAATGCAATGAAAGAAAACGAACAGTGGGAACAGTAAAAAGAAAACGGAAGAGAATTAAACACTGGAACGTGAAATAGTTTGGAAAACCTTGTAACAGTAACATTCATTTCCCACTCTCTCTCTCTCTCTCTCTCTCTCTCTCTCTCTCTCTCTCTCTCTCTCTCTCTCTCTGTCTAAGTATCATTACCCACACCTCCCACGACCTTGGAGGAGAAAAATGCACCACCTTTCTCCTCCATTTCCACCTCCTCCGTCTCCTTCTTCTCCTTTTCCTCCTCGTCGTCTTCCATCTTTCTCGTAATCTCATTTTTTTACCCCACCTCCTCTCCTCCTCCTCCGCCTCCGCCTCCGCCTCCTGATGTTTCCTCGCTATACCATTACTCTTTGTTTTTCTTGCATTCACACTGCATTTCCATCCCAGCTAACGACAACGGACTCGGGAGTAAATCTTGAGGTGTTGGGGGGAAGGTGGGAAGGAGCAAGAAAGAGTGGGAAGCTGTGGGGTGAAGTGGGGTGGGGGTTCTTGAGGGTAAACGGAGGGGAGATTACGGCGTGGGAGGGAAGGAGGGAAGGAACGGAGGAGTCTTGAGAGGAGAATGGGGAAGAAGGAATGAAGGGAGTAAAGGATAATGAGGCAAACTAAGGTAAAAAAATGTGGGAATGAATTTCACAAGTAAAAGGCTGGAGGGTGTCCGTATATCACGCACATACGCACGCACACACACGGTCATGGAAACACACACACCCACACATGGAAAGAGAGAGAGAGAGAGAGAGAGAGAGAGAGAGAGAGAGAGAGAGAGAGAGAGAGAGAGAGAGAGAGAGAGAGAGAGAGTGGAGGGGGCTTCCATGAATCGCTTGATATTTACAATTGCATGTACACTTTATATTATATGGTAAAATTACTCCTTTATCCTTTCTTCCTCTTTTTTCTTCTCTTTTTTTTCCATTCTCTCCTGTTTCGATCCTACAACAATAGTCTCTCTCTCTCTCTCTCTCTCTCTCTCTCTCTCTCTCTCTCTCTCTCTCTCTCTCTCTCTCTCTCTCTCTTTCAATGCAGCGTGTATTTTTCTCTCCCTTTGCGGACATTTTATATACACATACATTTATTTCCTCTCTCCCCCGCCTCTGATTCGAACATTCATGCCATTTCCTCGTGGATTTTCTCTTGCTTTAATTTATTTCATCTTTCTTTCACTTATATCCAATGTATTTCCCCTCGTTCTCTCCCTCCCTCCCTCTTTTCCCCTCTCCCTGTTGCACTTCTCCAATTATTATTATTTTTCTCTTCAATTCCTCGTCAGGTTATGAGTCTGGGAAATGACAGGAACGTAATGTCTACACGTCTTGTTTCATTTCCTGTCCAGATGGGTGACAGGTAATTAAAGGTAGGCAGGCAGGCGGGCGTGCAGGCAAGTGGGCAGGCAGGTGGGCAGGTGGGTGTGTGGTGGTGGGCGGACGTGTTTGCGGCAGCCACCGTCATCACACCTCTCCGTCCTTCACCTGTACATGTGTAATTAATTAATGATACCTGTCACTTGCTATTGGTTACAATTCATAGTTTTGGTGTTGATACTCATAGGCAATTAACTCATCGCGGGCAAAGGCAGCGTTCCAAAGCGTGAACAGTGAAGAGTTAGCGTGCGTTGGTGGTGATCTCTGAAGCGGTTTTATGCTGTGGTGCATGAATTAATTTACATATCCCTCTGTTTGTCTGTACGTATGTCCGGCTATCTGTCTGTCTGTCTGTTTGTCTGTCTGTCTGAATAATTAGCTAACTCGTATGCTTTCTGTTTCTTTGTGTTTTTGTGACTGTCTGTCTGTCTGGGTGTGTGGATGATTTGTTGTCCTCTCTCTCTCTCTCTCTCTCTCTCTCTCTCTCTCTCTCTCTCTCTCTCTCTCTCTCTCTCTCTCTCTCTCTCTCTCTCTCTCTCAGTAAAAGCCCTTGTCGTCGCCTGAATTATTCCGTCCCTTCTATCTTCACATATTTTATTCACGTGTGCCGATAACTCATTCTTTATAATTTCCTCGCGGCTGGACACAACGTCATAAAAGGAAATGATGGGCGCCTATCTCACTCCTCTCTCATCTATCATCCTCATCTCTCTCTCTCTCTCTCTCTCTCTCTCTCTCTCTCTCTCTCTCTCTCTCTATTTATACAAATTTACAGAGTTGTTATACATATATGTCACACATTTATTACAACAATTTAGGCTAAAGAAGTCACTGTTAATGA
>NC_087154.1:6182500-6195000 GCF_035594125.1 Scylla paramamosain
GTAGTAGTAGTAGTAGTAGTAGTAGTAGTGGTAGTAGTAGTAGTAGTGCAGTGACAATTCGTGTTTTGATAATGGTGATGATAGTAGAAACAAAAGAAGTAACAGTATTAAAAGAAGTAGCAATACCAAGAGCAGTAGCAATTATAGTCGTAACAGCACAAACAAGCAGAATCAGTAGGACCAACAGTAGCAGTAACAGCAGTAGCACCAACAGCAGCACTACCACCACCACCACCACCACCACCACCAGGACAGCCCCGGCAGAAGCGTTATCGTATTCCATAAACAAAGTGTCAGCACGTCCATTATTCCTTTTATATGTATATGCGAAATACTTGTGTCCCTAAACGAGCTCTTTGTTTGCATGTGTATGTGTAATGTTACGACCATCCATGTTACTCGCTGCGAATTTCCTACAATGTATATGTATATATTTCTTTTGGTGCGTGTCTATTCCCATTATTTCCATACTTTTTTCTTTTTTTCCATTTCCCTACAGTGTATAGAGTTTGCTGGGTAAATAGCTTGCTATGCGTTTGCTGTATTTTTTTTTTTTTTATTTGTGTATATGTATATTTTTCCTCTTTGTTCTCATTATTTTCCGTACTCTTTTTCCATTGTTTTCCATGATTTTCTTTCTGAAATTTCCTTAGTGCGTAGAGTTTCTTGGTTAAATGTGTAGTTTGTTATGTTCCTGCTGTATTTGTTATTTTCTTTTCTGATCGTGTATATGTATATTTTTTTCTTGTCTTTTCTAGTTATTTTGCATTTTTTTCCCATTTCCCTACAACATAGAACTTTTCTTTTTTCGATAAATACTCTCCAATGCTTTGACTGTATTTGTTGTTTTAGCTGTGTGTTTTCTTTTTTTATTCGTATATATGTATAATTTCTCTACCTACTCAAACTATTTTTCATATTTTTCCCCTTTTTTCCAATATGTACGAGTATAGCTTGTTGGGTAAATAGTTAGCTACATTCTTGCTGTGTTTGATGTTTTCTTCTCTGCTCCATCCCATTTTTTCTATCTATTCTAATTATTTGCCATACTTTTTCACTATTTCTCTAATTTTTTTTTTTTTTTTTTTTTTTTTTTGAGTGGGGAGGTAAACAGTCTGCTACATTCTTGCTGTAACTGTTTTTCTATCTTCTTTCACTCGCGTTGCTGTTGATATCTCATGTTTCCTTTCATCCCGCGTCCCTG
This sequence comes from Scylla paramamosain, assembly GCF_035594125.1. NCBI lineage: Eukaryota > Metazoa > Arthropoda > Malacostraca > Decapoda > Portunidae > Scylla > Scylla paramamosain. Next base: position 6,183,705 of record NC_087154.1, read on the forward strand.
ATTGTCAACACTGGAATTTTCCTTAAACAGAAGAAAGCTTTTACTGAGCGAAAACAGAAGCGTTCCTGGAAAACTAAATAAAAAGACAAAGACAATATTGTTGGAAGAGCACGTGAAGTGTGTAAAAGAGAGAGAGAGAGAGAGAGAGAGAGAGAGAGAGAGAGAGAGAGAGAGAGAGAGAGAGAGAGAGAGAGAGAGAGAGAGAGAGAGAGAGAGAGAGAGAGAGAGAGAGAGTTTAAACAAATATCAAAAAGACGAACGATACATACGAACAGGGAGACCTACAGACACAGAAAATTAAAAGAAAAGACACACACACACACACACACACACACACACACACACACACACACACACACACACACACACACACACACACACACAAATAATAAATAAACAAATAAATAAATAAAATAAAAATAAACAAAAATCAGGTGGGGGATAAAATTAATGACTGAAACTGCAAGAGAGAGAATTAATGAAAACGTAATGAGAGACTAATAAAGAGAGAACAGACAGCTTTTTATAATGTTCGTGATAACTTTTTTTTTTTTTTTATCTATTTGCATCTAATATAAGTTGAATGGTATCCACACACACACACACACACACACACACACACACACACACACACACACACACAAACAAAACACACATCTGCCCTCCACCACAAACCATATATAAACAAAACAGACGTAACAACAAACACTTTCATCTTGTCCTCCCTCTACATAAAATCCTTCTTCCTTACTCATCTTCCTCCATCATTTCTTCCTTTCCCTCATTTTTTCGCCCCCAACACAATTTATCCCACCCGCATCGTCTTTCTTTTGCCATCTCTTCGTCCCTCCAGCCAACTGACCAACCTTTCCTTTCTTCCTCCCGCAGCTGACCTACACGCCTAAGACAAAGCTCGACTACGGCTTCCTCCTCTGCTTGGCTACCAATTCCGTGGGCCGACAACGCGAGCCATGTGTCTTCAAAATCTTTCCCGCTGGTGAGGCTTAAGAATATTTCCCTCCACAGAATTTCACCACCACCATCACCACCATCGTCACTGCTAACACGATCACTGCCACCATGTTTTAGTAGTCCTGAAATTGTAGTATGTTTTTTTTTTCTTTTTTTTTTTCGTTTGTAATTGGCCCATAAGTGGAGTTGGTTATGTTATATTATTCTAGAGGTTGTTATGAGTTTGCATGTGTTTATTTATTTATTTTTTTAGAGGCGGGTTTCTGAAGTGTGTGTGTGTGTGTGTGTGTGTGTGTGTGTGTGTGTGTGTGTGTGTGTGTGTGTGTGTGTGTGTGTGTGTGTGTGTGTGTTGCTAGTGTACGTAAGAGTATTATGAGAGGGTTTTGACGCATTAGAATAACCACGCACACACGTACACACACACACACACACACACACACACACACACACACACACAAATAGTAGCAGATTTTTCTGATATTTGTCTTCTTTTCTCTATTGTTTTCATTCTCTATACATATATCTTATTCTTAAACATTCCATTGTCTTCAGTGTCTGTCTGCCTATCTGTCTCTGTCTCTGCCTGTTTCTCTCTCTCTCTCTCTCTCTCTCTCTCTCTCTCTCTCTCTCTCTCTCTCTCTCTCTCTCTCTCTCTCTCTCTCTCTCTCCCTCCCTCCCTCAACGCAAACAAGAAATTTTCCTACTATCAGCATATTATACTATGTCATCAATACACATGTTTACCCTCTACTCTCCGCCAACAATAACATCAACATCAACAACAGCAGCAGCAGCACTGTCACCACCCCGCCACCACTGCCTGCCTGCCTGCCTTCCTGCCTGCCTGCCTCCAAAAACTCTTGACATTGGACAGTGAACGATGCTCTCTGAAACTCAAAGGCCGCAACAGCAAGGGTGGTGCATGGGAGTGAGCGGTGATCACTAACTTGTGGGAGGGTGGCTGATAAAGCTGGGTCAAGCTGGGAGGCGAGGGGGGAAAGAGAGAGAGAGAGAGAGAGAGAGAGAGAGAGAGAGAGAGAGAGAGAGAGAGAGAGAGAGAGAGAGAGAGAGAGAGAGAGAGAGAGGAGATAGAAGAGAAGTGAGGGAAGTTAGGAGAATGAAAAGAGGAAAAAGTAAGGTAAATAATGTTGTTGTTCGTTTGTATTCGTTCTAGTTTCCTCTTCCCTTGGTGGTGGTGTAGGTGCTGGTGGTGGCGTTTCCATTGTGTTCTTTACTGGGTACACGACACTTTTCTTCTTTGCCCATTTGACTTCCATACTCAGGAATTCTTCGCCTTGTTCCCTTTTCCTCGCCTTCTCACGACTCCATTTTATTTTTCCCCATTCGCGTCTACATTTCGTCCTTTTATTTTTTCTAACATAACATATCAACATAAGTTTTCTATTTTTCCCTCTTGACTTACGTACTCTAAATTGGTTGCAGTATTTCCCTTTCCTTCACCTTTCCACGACTTATTTTTACTCCATTGTCGTCTAAATTGTCCTCTTATATTTTTTCCAACATAAAAGGTCAACACAGGTTTTCTACTTCACCTATTTGACTTAATACTCTAAAGTAGTCTCTTTCCTTCACCTTCCCACGACTTACTTTTATTCCATTCTCGTCTACATTCTGTTCTTTTAATTATATTCTCTAACACAAAGGAGCAGTAAAACTTTTCCTCTTAACTTATTTGACTTGCATACTCTTTTCTCTGCACCTTCTCATGACTTAATTGCAAGCCATTCCCACCTCCATTTTGTCCTTTTCATTTTAATTCCCAACATACAAGAAGGGCAAAGGTTTTCTTCTTACTTAACTTGCATACTTTAAATGTTGTCCCACTTCCTCTTACGAGTATATTTTAACCTACTGTCGTCTGTGTTTCATTGTGTCGCCTTTTCATTTCATTTTCTAATACACAATAAGAGAGTAGAGATTTTTTTTTACTTCACCTGCTATTTGGCACATCTTTCCTCCATTAGTAATCAGTCTGAGACATCATTACTTGTTCTACAGCCACCTCCATTCTTTAAACTAGGTGCAAAATCTATTCTTTCTCATCTTCCTTGCAGATGCTTATAAATATTTCACGCATTACTTCTGGTGCTGTTAATTGTCTCGTATCGCAGTGAACTCAATCTCATGTATATCCTGGTCTAACAAAAAACCCAGTACAGTTTTCGTCCTTTACCAATTCAACTCGCATATTCTGAAACTGTCCACCTTGTCTTCTTTTTCTCCACATTCCTGCGACTTAATCTCGTGCAGAAGGGCGGAGTATCAGGTCACCTAGAAGTCAAAATTGGTCCCTGTTCCTTCCACTTTGGCGTAACTTTAACTCCTGCAGGAGGAAGCGAGTATCAGGTCGCCTCGGGAACTCAAATGGTTTTCGCCTTTTGTGACTTTTAACTCCGCTGAAAGTCGAAGGAAGATTCTTTTTGTCCCTATGTTGGTATTCTATTGTTTGTTTGTTTTTTTTCATTATCTTTCTTCCTGTATTTATTGTTACTGGTCTCAATTTCTTTCCTGGAGCTTTTTGTACATATACATCTCGATCTTGTGCTCTATCGAATGTACGTACATGTGTTTATCAATCTATTTTGCTCACATATTCATCTGAAGTTAATTTCTTTTCTTTATTTTTTTATGTAACTGCTTAATCTCCATTCATTAATTAAACAACATCAACGTGCAAAAAATTTAGCCTACAATTGTCTTTTACAAACTCTCCCTTCTATTTACTTTTCTCCTTATATTCCAACCTGCCTTCTCTTCCCTTCCCATCTTCCTCTCTTCTCTTCCAAATCTTCTTCCTTTCCTTTCATTCTCTTCCTTATACTTTCCTCACCATCCTCACGCCTCTCCTTTCTTCCCTATTCTTTCATTTCCTCACCATTTCCTTCCTTCCCTCACATTTCCTTTCCTTCTCTCACTTTTCCTTTCATTTCCCTCTCTATTTCAACTCATTCCTTTCTTCTTTTCTATCTTCTTACCCTCTAACTTGCCCGTATCATCTTGTTCAGCCGTGGCACTGGAGGAGGAGGAGGAGGAGGAGGAGGAGGAGGAGGAGGAGGAGGAGGAGGAGGATCTGTGTGTCTCCCCTTGAATGACTCAAAGTGACAAAAATATCATACGTCCGCTGAAACGCAGATGCAGGTAGACAGGTCATGGGAGAGAGGGAGAGAAGGAGGGCAGGGAGACAGGAAGGGTGTCTGGCAAACCTGAGAGGAAGTCTGCGAAGATGAAGTCGAGGGAGATTCAAGCGGGAAGACGAGAGAGAAACACCTGAGAAATGGTGAAAAGAGGCGACTTATTTTTTTTACTCGCAACTATGATGTGTGTGTGTGTGTGTGTGTGTGTGTGTGTGTGTGTGTGTGTGTGTGTGTGTGTGTGTGTGTGTGTGTGTTTCGTGTGGTTTGTTTGGATATAAGGGGTAAAGACAAAAATTATTGCATCAGGTTTTTTTTTCATTACCATTATTATTATTATTATTATTATTATTATTATTATTATTATTATCATTATTATTATTATTACTATTATTATTATTATCCTCCTCCTTATTACTATCCTCCTCCTCCTCCTCATCATCATCATCATCATCATCACCGTCTTCACATTACTCTTTACCAAATTAGGTAAACGAACGATAAACTAAGCTAAATTCTTCCTTCAGTAACACAATCCTTTCTTGATAACTTGAATGAAAAAAAAAAGAAACACGTAAAATCGCTTAACAAAATAATATAAAATAGTTTTTGGGAGAGCAAGAACCATAAATATCGAAAAATACGTTGGTTTTGCCCCCAGATTTCCTATCTTAAAGAGTTAGGAGATGGAAAGGAAAGGAGGGAGGGTGGCTAGGAAGAAATGAATGGAGGAAGGAAGGCAGAGGAAGGGAGGAACAAGGAAAGAAAGAAGGAAAGAGTAAGAAAAACAACAGGTCGTTAAAAGGAATCAAGAATTAGACGAAGGAAGGAAGTAATAAAGGAAGGAAGGAAGGGAAGAAGAAAAGGAGTGAAAGAAGAATGAAATGAGGGAATGAACATGAAAAACAAAAAGTAGTTAAAAAAAGAAAAAAAGTAAGGGAGAGAGGTAGGAGGAAAAAAAAAACGAACAAACGATAAAAGGAGAGAAGAAATGAGTGGGCATGTAGTAAAGCAAGAGGCAGTTCACATGAATGATGGAAGGAAGGAAGGAGAGAAAAGATGAAAGGAGAGAGTGAGCTACGGACGGGAGTGAAGGGGTAAGGAAGACAACAGACCATTCGTAAGAAGAAAAAAATAGTAGTAAAAGAAGAAAAAAAGGAAGGAAACAAGGAAGGAAGGTGCGCCCCAAGACCTCGTACAGGAAAGAGTTAAGTCGCAAGATCGAAAGGAGGAAGGAAGGAAATAAGGAAGGAAAAAAAGGGAAGAAAGAGTATGGAAGGCGACAGACCGTTCAGAAGCTTTCCCTCGTATTTTATTTTCGTCCCTTGTTTCCGCTCCTGGTGCTGCTGTCCCGGGGAGGCTGGATGAGGTGCCGCCCAAGAGACTGAAAACAAAAACACGTGTGATTTTCCCGTGGGTAATGACAGACTTAAATAAAAAAATAAAAAAAACGCAAAAGAAGAAAAAAAAGTATACCATTAAGTGAGAAAAATAGGATAACAAAGACGAAGGCTCCTCCCCGCCCACCACTCCCTCCAACCCTCCCTTGAGTGATTATTTCCGTGGATAATGACAGACCTGAATATGAAGGCAAATGAACACAAAAGAAGAACGAACAGTTGATCATGCAATGCGAGAAACAAGATAGCATAGACGAGGGCTCCTTCCCATTCATCACTCCCTCCAGCCAAAGCTAGCAGGAAAAGAAGAAATACCACAGAATGTAAAGAAACTACATGGATGTTTTATAGAACAGAGATAAAACCAACACAATCGCTTATTCTATTCCGAGCCTGGTGACCAAAAGAGGAGAGAAAGAAAGGAATACTAGACGAAGAAATGATGCAAATAAATGGACGACGTGAATAAATGGGCATAAATTAGTGAAATTCTAGACAAAAGAACGCAAATAAATGAAAGCAAACATCGTAGAACGCAATACAACACAGCGCATCCAAGAGAGAGAGAGAGAGAGAGAGAGAGAGAGAGAGAGAGAGAGAGAGAGAGAGAGCAAATGTAATACACGAACTAAATATCATCATGACAGTAAGAACGATAAAACTTGTCAAAATTACACTACTCAATTCAGTAATAAAAAGAACAAAGGAAGGAATCTCCTGTACCGTAGTTTCTCTCTCTCTCTCTCTCTCTCTCTCTCTCTCTCTCTCTCTCTCTCTCTCTCTCTCTCTCTCTCTCTCTCTCTCTCTCTGCTACAGCCTCAAGGGAAAATATTGGTAAATGTATTATATAATTTTTTTTTTTCCCCCGCGCCTTCCCTCGCGCACCGGGAAGCTGAGCGACAGATTTACGAGGACAAGTGAGGGCCATTCTTTTCTCGCTCTACTTTCCTGAAGACTAAATTTCCTTCGAGTTGTGATTTAGTTTTTTTTTTCTGATACGCGAAGGTGAGGCATTAGTAATCTGTCTTTTCTTTCCTTTTCTTTTGTCTGTTATTTTTTTCTGTTTTTCTTTGACTCTTTTCCTGTTATATTTTCCTGTTTTGTCATTTTTTTCCTATTCATCCTTGTCTCTTTTCTTATTACCGAAAGGAACGAGAGGTATTGGAAATTTAATGTTTTTTCCTTCCTTTGTGAATTACCTATACATTTTTCCAATCGACGTTTTATTGATGTTCCATTTCTTATTTCGCATTAATAGTTTTTTTTACTAGTTATCATTAAAAAATCGTAAAAATCATGAATTATTTACATTTCTCCCTCTCCAAGCATATACATTACTTTTTTTCCCCCTCCAAAGATCTATATTCTTTATTTTTTTTGTTTAGATTTTTCAAGGATATGATTTTTTTCCCTTTCCATTACCTTAAATAACACAAACACTCACATACAAAACACTCAGAGAAAGTAAACATTTTGGTATAATTTTTCTTTTATTTTCCTTCTTTTCTTACCCTCCCCGATCACTTTTATTACCAATACTTCTTTCCCGCGATAACTTTTTTTGTCCCCGTTACTTTTTCCTCGGCGATAAAATATTATCTTTCCCTGGTGGGCGATATTTTTCCCAGTCTTTAATATTTTCCCAAGTACAATTTCTAGCCGTGTTGCATAATTCAGGAGGCTCACCCACGCTTACCTCGAGACGACCCTCTCTCTCTCTCTCTCTCTCTCTCTCTCTCTCTCTCTCTCTCTCTCTCTCTCTCTGCATCTCTTTTTTTTAAGCCTGTTTATATATGTAATTTTATATCTTTCATCTGTCTACTCTCTCTCTCTCTCTCTCTCTCTCTCTCTCTCTCTCTCTCTCTCTCTCTCTCTCTCTCTCTCTCTCTCTCTCTCATTATCCAAGTCAATATAATCTCTTTTTCTTTTTTTGTATTTATCTATTTACTTTATTCACTTTCGATCTCTATCTTTCCCTCTGTCTGCATTTGTCTGCCTTTTTATCTGTCTGTCTGAGTTTACTTCTGTCTAATTAACTTTCTTTATTTGTCCATATATCTTTCCCTGTCTCTGTGCATCTTTGTATGTTTATTTCTGTATTTGCGTCTGTCTAGTTGTCTGTCTGTTTGTCTATATATCTGTTTTGTCAATCAGTCTGTTTCTGTCAACCTGTATGTCTGTCTGCATCTCTCTCTCTCTCTCTCTCTCTCTCTCTCTCTCTCTCTCTCTCTCTCTCTCTCTCTCTCTCTCTCTCTCTCTCTCTCTCTCTCTCTCTCTCTCTCTACACGCCTCATCCCAATGAAACACAGTCCTCGGCGTGATACCATCCACACAATCGCACCCAAGTGAAATAAAGTCATCGCGGGACTCACTCGCCTTATCTACTTCCCAAACCTTCTTTCACTTCGACTTTTTTTTTTTTCTGAAGCATTCATCCTCCAGATTCGTTTTTCCATTTTTTTTTTACTTTTCTTTAGTATTTTTTCACTGGCAAGTAATTTCCTTCCAACATTTTTCGCTCCACAACGATATTGAAGTTGAGTTGAGCCCTTCTTTACCTCCCCTCCTCCTCCTCCTCCTCCTCCTCCTCCTCCTCCTCCTCCTCCTCCTCCTCCTCTTCCTCTTCCTCCTTCTCTATGAGCATTACTTGAAAGAAGAGGGAAGGGAGGAGCTCGGGTGGGAACGGGCTTTGAGGAGGAAGGAGAGAGAGAGAGAGAGAGAGAGAGAGAGAGAGAGAGAGAGAGAGAGAGAGAGAGAGAGAGAGAGAGAGAGAGAGAGAGAGAGAGAGAGAGAGAGAGAGAGAGAGAGAGAGAGAGAGAGAGAGAGAGAGAGAGAGAGAGAGAGAGAGAGAGAGAGAGAGAGAGAGACGGGAAGATTAGAGGAAAGAAAGGAGGAAAGAGACCAACTGATGGGAGTTACAAAAGAAAAGTTAGAAAAATAATAGAAAAGAATGCAGAAGAAGATAAAGAACAAAAAAAGGCAGAAAAAAACTGAGGATAAATAATGAATACGGAAAAGAAAGGGATAAATGAGAGACGTATATTTTTAATGACGAAAAAGCTTTGGAATTAAATTAAAAGAAAATATAAAAAGGAAGAGAATGAGAGAGATAGAAGTAGGAAAAACTGATAGGAGGAGGAGGAGGAGGAGGAGGAGGAGGAGGAGGAGGAGGAGGAGGAGGAGGAGGAGGAGGAGAAGGAGAAGGAGAAGGAGAAGGAGAAGGAGGAGGAAGAGGACCAAACAAAAGACTACATGACACATTAAGACCTAAGGCGATGTTGTTCTTCCTAAAGGAATTTGAAAGAATGGAAGACTGTGTGTGTGTGTGTGTGTGTGTGTGTGTGTGTGTGTGTGTGTGTGTGTGTGTGTGTGAGAGAGAGAGAGAGAGAGAGAGAGAGAGAGAGAGAGAGAGAGAGAGAGAGAGAGAGAGAGAGAGGGAGAGAGAGAGAGAGAGTGTTATTGTCTTCGTTTACGTTTCCTTCAATAACCATAACATTTTGGTGAGTAATGCAAAGTATCAGACACGTATTATTTCTCTCTCTCTCTCTCTCTCTCTCTCTCTCTCTCTCTCTCTCTCTCTCTCTCTCTCTCTCTCTCTCTCTCTCTCTCTCTCTCTCTCTGTGTGTGTGTGTGTGTGTGTGTGTGTGTGTGTGTGTGTGTGTGTGTGTGTGTGTGTGTCTCTGTCACCGCTATCACTATCGTTTTTCACCGCTCCCTCTTTCCTTCTACCCTAAACTTTTCTTCTACCTTTCCTCCCCACCTTTCTTATCATTATTTCTTCCCTACACACCTATCCCCTCCCCCTCTGCTCACACTCACTGCCCACCACTCCCCCTCACTTACATCCCTCCAGTGGCAATAAAACATCTCATAAAATACTCACAAACTCATTTCTTTTCTATTCCCGTTAAAGGGATAAGTGAGAGAAAGGAAGGGGTGAGAAAGGAGGATGAGTAACAGAAGGATGAAGGGTTGGATGCAAAGAGAAGAAAGAATGTGTTTGTGTATTTGTTTTCTGCTGTTTTTTTTTTTTATTCTCTTTGTCATGTTGATATGTGATTTGTGGTGAAGGACAGGTGTGTGTGTGTGTGTGTGTGTGTGTGTTGAGGTCAGTGACAAAGCAGTCAGCGGGGGAAAAAATAGAGGTGAAAAAAGTATATATTCGAATGTAGAAGAGAGAAAAAAAGCAGCGACATACACAGGAATAAACAGATATAAATAAAGTTGGTGGGAGTGAGATAAGAAAATAAAAAAAACAAAGGCAGACAGGGGTGGCAGACATTTTCTTTGAATATTACTGTGCATCAATGCTTTATGCATATGAATATTTTACTCTCTCTCTCTCTCTCTCTCTCTCTCTCTCTCTCTCTCTCTCTCTCTCTCTCTCTCTCTCTCTCTCTCTCTCTCTCTCTCTCTCTCTCTCTTGTACTATCTCAATACCCTCGAACTTTCTCCCCATTCTTGTCAAACGTTCTCCTTTATTCACCATCAACTACCATCCATTCTGAGCCGCCTCCCTCACGCCCTCCCCCACCACCATCACCACCACCCATCTACATCCATCCCTCCCACCCATTACGCTCCCTTTCCTATCCCTTCCTCACGCCCATTGCACCCAGCTCACTCCCCCACCTGCCAATCATGCTCACAACTCTATCCCTTCCGCCCTTCACGCCCATCACACTCACCTCTCCCTCACTCACTCACTCGTTTCGCTTGCCCATCACCCCGTTTCTTTGTCCAGTAATACCAGTCCTGCTCCCCTCCTCTCCCTCTCCTCCCCCTCTCTCTAAAGCACTAGCTCACGTCTCCCTCTCTCTCTCCCTCTCCTCCCCACGCGCCGCCAGGACCCCCAGACGCCCTCAAAAACTGCACGGTGTTGAACGAAAGCACGGACGCGGTGCAGGTGAGCTGTGAGGAAGGTTTCGATGGGGGCCTCCCTCAGAGCTTCATCATGGAGGTGTACGAGACGGAGGGACACAAGCTCAAGGTCAGTAGTAGTAGTAGTAGTAGTAGTAGTAGTAGTAGTAGTAGTAGTATTTGTTGTTGTTGTTGTTCTTGGTTGTTGTTTTGTAGTTCGTTTTGTTGTGACATGTAATTTATTGGTTGGTTATTTCTCCTCAGGGTGTTTTATCATTATTATTATTATCATTATTATTATTATTATTATTATTATTATTATCATTATTATTATTATTATTATTATTATTATTATTACTATTCATCTTCCTTGTGATATTTCTCTCACCTTTCAAACTTTTTTCTGGGCCCCCCCCCTCTCTCTCTCTCTCTCTCTCTCTCTCTCTCTCTCTCTCTCTCTCTCTCTCTCTCTTTCATCGAGTTTTCCACTTCCTACCTTTCTTCTTTCCCTCCCTTCCCAACTGACTTTTCCTTTGTATTTCCTATTTTGTTTATTATTCCTTTCTTTTCCTGTTATGTGTTGTGCATATTTTTTTCTTTCCTTAGATCTGCTGCTTTTTTTTATTTCCTATATTTATTTTTCCAGTCTCTCTCTCGCCCTCCTTTTTTTCCTCTCTCTTTCCTGTTTTCTTTATTTCCTTCCCTTGTTCTTATTTTTGTTCGCATTTTTCTCTCCCTCCTTTCTCCTCCTATGGTGCTGTCCACTTGATTTGCCACCCCCAGTTCCTCTCTCTCTCTCTCTCTCTCTCTCTCTCTCTCTCTCTCTCTCTCTCTCTCTCTCTCTCTCTCTCTCTCTCTCTCTCTCTCCCTGTCAAGTTAAACCTTTGCTGTGTTTGGTTACGGCAATGAAAG
>NC_087154.1:6197500-6205000 GCF_035594125.1 Scylla paramamosain
TCTCTCTCTCTCTCTCTCTCTCTCTCTCTATGTCGCTTATTTTTATTTTTCTTCTTTGTCTCTTATCTCATTGACTTTCTTTATCTCTTTTGCTCTAACCTGTCTTTCTCCTTTTCATCCTGTCTCTCTCCTCCCTTCTGCTTCCGAAAGGTCTGTTGCTGTTTGGTTCTCCTTTGTAATCCTTATTTACGTATCTCTCTCTTCTCATTTCGTTAATTTCTTTTTCTCTTTTTCTATCTAGTTTCTCTCGTTCAGCGCCTCAAACGGAAGCACTTCAAACCAACTGACTGAGTGACTGACATGTGCCTTTCTCTCGCCTTCAGTCTAACGTGACGAGCAAGACTCCGATTTTCATGGTGCGTGGGCTGCCCTCCGGCCTGGCCCTCACCATCCGCATCTACGCCGCCAACGCCAAGGGCCGATCCGATGCCTCAGTCCTGCTCGCCAACACTGTGCCCGACCCGGCGGAGAAACACATCCAAGGTGGGTTGATCTATGTACTATCTCTCCCTCTCTCTCTGGGGGAAGGCAGGTCCTCGCTTCTTCCCTTCCTGTAAAGAAGGTCCCGGTTGGCCTTTTTGTTGGCGGTTCCGGGAGATACGAGGGTTCACAGCGGGGTTCTGGGTCTGAAAGGAAATGAAGGGAGTTTACGGAGTTTACAGCAGTCCCCCGGTTGTCTTGTAAGGCTACGAGACGTTGTGAGGGTGAGATTTACACTGCACGCTTTATTTTGATGGAGTAAATGTGTATGGAGAAAGCTACATCCGGCGACTTCAAATTCCTGCTGTAGTAACAGGAAAAAAAAACGTTAAATTGTATGTGAATAGAGCTGGACTTGTACAGGTGTGATGATTAGGAAGTATATACTGCATGCTGTGGTTTGATATCGTAAGCGTGTATGAAAAGTGCAATATTCACTAACTTGAGACTCCGTATGTATTACTGGAAAAAAACACTTAACTTTATGTGGGTTTACTTAGAATTTCGAGTATCATTTGTTTTTTGTTTATTTAATATTACGCCACAAAATTATCAACGTTCGTGTCTGCAGAGTACAATTTTACAGGATTTTCCGAAGTATACTTGTTGGTCTAGTGTACTTTAACAAAATGCATGGATGGTCATGGAATTTACGTCGTCTAGTTGGAAGCAAGGAGAGCATATACTTCCTTAAACACAGCTATTTATATGCAACAAATACTAAAATTACACGAAACTAATAAGAACATATTATAAAAGAAGCTACGAGAGGCCAGTGAGTCTACAAGTGGCAACTCCGCTTCTAAAACACACATATCTATATCCACCCATCACCCTTATCCATAACCAATAATTCCTCTTTTAATGGTGCGTTTCATCGACTGCCGTCAATAGACACATTCACTTTATACTGAATTAATCCACGGTGCAAATTTTCCAAGGTTAACAATGCACAGCGTCCTTCTGTAGACCCTTTGTCACACTGGGCACAAATATTTCACCTTTAGGTACGGCTTTGGTCATCCCTTTCCTTAGATATTTCCTTTGACTTCCCTTTGGCTTGATATAGAAAAGACGCCCCCCTCTGACAAAAAATTTTCAAAAATCGGGAAGAAAGAAAACGAGCCGCACATCCCAGGAAGAACAAAAGAGGGCAGTGGTTCTTATCTTTCTCCATTTGTGTGGGGAGGATTTCTTTTTTCTTTCCTATTTCGTTCCTTTGACTTTTTTAGGGGGGAGGATAGGGGGAGGAATCTGTGAGTGGTTGTTATTTATACGTTGTAAGGATTTCCGTTTGTTTTCCATCCATATGAAGAATTCCGATTTTTTTTTTATTAATATGACAACCAATGTATTCATTTCCCAACATTCACAACGTTTGGGTCAGGTTAGACTTTTGTTGCTTGCTTGTCATTCAGTCATTCAATCTACCTGTCTGCCTGCCTGTCTGTCTACTCGTTTGTCCCTTTGTCTATCTGCCTGCCTGCCTGTGTGAATATCTATATCCTTTTAAGTGTATGTATTTCTCTGACAACAATATTACCTCACGAAGTAAAAGAAAATATCAAAATATGTATCAGCTATCAAGTCTCTCTCTCTCTCTCTCTCTCTCTCTCTCTCTCTCTCTCTCTCTCTCTCTCTCTCTCTCTCTCTCTCTCTCTCTCTCTCTCTCTCTCTCTCTCTCAACATATACCCATTATAACTACAAACACTTCAGATACCACCTCCACGCCACAACGTCAATACACCAACACATCTATCCTTACAATACCCATGCTCCTATCTCTGTTTCACCTTCCAATTCCCTCCAGTAACCTCTGCAGCACCTCCTACTCATACACGGGATAGGGAAGGCCAGCTGACGCGCGCTACTTGAAGGGAGAGGAACAAGGGGAGCAAAAAAATTATATAGCATCACTTGTCCACGAAAGTTTGGTTGGGGCAGAGACACATGAAGGGTCGACTTACTGAAAAGCAGCTAAAGTGGTGTGTACGTAGCCGGAGGAGGAGGAGGATGAGGAAGAGGAGGAAGAGAAGGCGGAGTTATATAAAAGAAGAAGGGCAAGATAGGCGTTCCTTTTATCCCATGACATTCTCTCTCTCTCTCTCTCTCTCTCTCTCTCTCTCTCTCTCTCTCTCTCTCTCTCTCTCTCTCTCTCTCTCTCTCTCTCTCTCTCTCTCCTGTCCCACACAGGAGCAAAGTTACCTCCCATTAGTTCTCCCTTTTCCTTCCACGCAAACATCACTTTTCTTTTATCCCTTCGCCTCCCTTCCTTACTTTCCTCCTTCCTTTCCTCCACACTCCTACTTCTCCCTCTCCTCCTTCTCCTCCTTCTCTTCCTCCTCTTCCTCCTCCTCTTCCTCCTCTTCCTCCTCCTCCAGGTCCGCCCTTAAAGCCACTGTTCAAGGGAATATAAACCACTCTGCAAGCAAAACTTTTTCTCCTAAATTTTAAGGAAACATGATTTCCTTTCAGTATTTTCCACCGCCTGGGGAGAAGTTGGTTCGTGTTGGAGAATTTGTGGCCGCTCTCTCTCTCTCTCTCTCTCTCTCTCTCTCTCTCTCTCTCTCTCTCTCTCTCTCTCTCTCTCTCTCTCTCTCTCTCTCTCTCTCTCTCTCTCTCTCTCTCTCTCTTTTCATTCTTTACTACCGACATCTTCTTTCATTTATTGAATTTGCCTCCTCTTTTTATGCTCATCCTTTTTGGTCTTTTACACTTTGAAGAGAATGTTTGACTCTTTAATGACCTGAGGAAGAAGGACGCCTGGAGGAGGAGGTTAAGAAGGAAAGGATGAGGGAGGAGGAGGAGGGGGAGGAGGAGGAGGAGTGGGGTGACCAGGAAGCGAGGGAACAGGGAGAGAGAAGGAAGGGAGAGGACACGACAAGGGAGGAATGGAATCAGAAGAATACAATACAGAGGTGAGAAAGAAGACACAACGTCAGTAGCACGCTATTATGAGGGAAGGCAGGAGTTTCGTGAGTAAGTTAAGGTGAGGGTGATAAAAGATGAAGCGAACGAATGTGGGTGAAGGGAAATAAACATATAAAGAATGAGAGATGCTTGTTGGTGAGAGGCGGATGAAAAGAGGATAAAAGAGGCAGAGATTACGTATCTAAGTGGGTGGAATGTTCCTGGAAAGGCGGGAATAATGTGAGACTTAACGACGTAAATGATATAGTAGTTAAGCGATACACGCACGCACACACGCACACACACACACACACACACACACACACACACACACACACACACACACACACACACACACACACGAATATTTACGAAGATACACATACATATACACAATTCTCTCTCTCTCTCTCTCTCTCTCTCTCTCTCTCTCTCTCTCTCTCTCTCTCTCTCTCTCTCTCTCTCTCTCTCTCTCTCTAACACCTGTTTATATCTGTGCTAATTATCTCTATTTCTTCTCCTCATCACCTCCTTTATGCAATCAGGAGCAGGACGGGAAGAAGGGAGGAAGGGAACCATTCAGGGGACTAACATCGACTGTAACTTTAAAGGCCAGTGTGGAAATTTATACTTTGTCGTCTAATGTGTTAATTATTACCCATCCACAGCGCTAAATTATCCATTAGTAAGACATTAATGCTTCCTCCACCTCTTCCTTCCTGCTGGTGGCGGTGGTGGGGGTGGTGGTGCTGGTGGGGAGAGTAGGAGGGAAAGGATTTGGGTAGAGGGATGGGAAAGGGAGGGAGGGAGTGAGGGAGGGAAGAGAGGTGGGGAGGGAAGTGCAGTGGGGAGAGGTAGAGAGATTTTGATTGATTGATTGATTGATTGATTAATTGATATTTATTACCAGTGGAGAGAGAGAGAGAGAGAGAGAGAGAGAGAGAGAGAGAGAGAGAGAGAGAGAGAGAGAGAGAGAGATTTACTAAATAATACTCCTACATATAGTCTCGCATCTTTCAGTCAACACATGCATTTCTATTATAGAATAATTATGCAAGTCATCACTTCCATTTAGTCATTAAGGTAAGATAAACTTTGCCTTCAATTAGGCGATCCTCTAATCGAGAAAAAAATAATAAATTTGTTGACTTCAGCACCTCATTTCCTCTATATCATTAATGGGTACAAAATTACAGCAATTATTGAGAAACCGGCAGAGGTTATTGTTCCTTGCAAGTTGTGAGTGGAGTGGAAGCGACTTACTTGATAATCTGAGTCCTTATTCAGAAACGCTTTGCTCTCTCGCTTTAACTATTTTCAAATGCCACAGAGATGATTGGCCGGGTTCTCCTTTCAATGAAATAAAAATCATGTTAATTTGTCACTGCAACGGTAAAAAAAACAAAACTTAAAAACCCGTGTAGCTTCAACTAGAGCCTTTGGAAATGGTGGAGGTGTGGCACAGGAGTGTTTCAGAAAACGAGCTCTTAACACTGACTTCATGGCGCGGCAGATGCTTATCCCGAAGAAATACGGAAGAAAAGTTAAACACATAAACAAAGCGAAGAGAGTAACGTCGCTGTCAGGAAAATGCTAGGATGTCCATTATGTGCGTCAAAAGAAAACAATCAAATGTATTGTGAATGTAATGCATTGTGAAACGTGCAGGCTGGAATATGAAATATTATTATTCTGAACAACCTTATGTTCTGTTCGCACACCAAGGAGGAAAAAAGAAACGATTCCAGTTCAGTCTATTACAAAACAAATACCATTTCCCTTCGTCAAAAGTTTGCTGCGTCTGAGCTATTACATAATTGGCGTTAGGTTGCCTCTCACTGTGATAGTTACAATATTGGCAAAATCTGCGAAGCGTATTCTTCAATTATTCAAACACAGCACTCGCGATGATTAAAAAAAGAAATCAGTGAATGGAAAAATACTATTTTCTTAGTACGCAGTGTTCTGAATGTGAGGTTAAAGCGATGCATGCAAAAGAACACATCTGTCTGCCTGCAGTCTTTCAACAGATGCTAAAAATTTCATATCAACAAGGATTTTCAGATATCCTGTGTCCTGCAATGCCCCGGGTCCCTCCTACCTGTGTGTATATGCAATGCTTTCTTCCTGACACCACAAGGACTGGAGTGAAAAAAAAAGAAGTAAAATTTCTTTTTAAGCGCCGTCTAATTCAACGAAGAAAAATATTAGTTTCATTAAAAGTCCTTAATTACCCTCAGTCAAAGAAAGAAAGTTTTTTTAATGCTAATTTTACAAGTTGGAAGAAACAGCTCAGTCCTCCGTGTGTGTGTGTGTGTGTGTGTGTGTGTGTGTGTGTGTGTGTGTGTGTGTGTGTGTGTGGATGGGTTTGTGCGTGGGTATGTATGTTGTGTGGTGTATATAGGGATAGGTGAGAAGTGTGCAGATTTCTTTCTAGTCGAGTCACTGGAACACTATACTCGGTTATTTTGTTCGCAGTGTTTGTGTGAAAACACCATCGGAGTCCAGCAAGTTCCTCCGATATTTGAAACTTAATCCCCTGTTCCTTGCAAGCTGCAGTGGAAATAGTTCAGAAATCTTACAACAAACAAACCTTTCCAACATTTATATCAACACGTGAGAGAATAATTTTATGACCTCCGATATACCGCTTCACAACACTTGTTACGTCATGAAAAAAGAATATATATACATATCAACATAGCCGACACACGCCTTATATCCTTATATACACACACTAAAAAAAAGTATCGTTACTCATTCAGCACGATACAAAGTGACATTGATAACACACTACACATGTTGACATTCCTGTGTTTGTTTAGTACAGCTGCAACTGCATGAATCAAGTGAGAGGTACTCGTAAATAAACCAACAGGATTTTAGCTGCCACATTAACGCTTCACAAAACACACGTAAACTCTTAGTTGAACACGCTTCCCAACCTTGGCGAGACTACCGGGTTGTTCACTGCGAAATTCGTCGGATCCAACTGTAATGATGCTATTTCAGTGTGCGTACGTATATTAACACCGCCCCTACCAAGGTGAGCGGGCCTAGAAACTTCCGCCCATTCCAAACCTCGCCCAGGTAATGCATTAGATAAGCACAGGTGTAGTGGCAATATCAAATACTAACCAGAATTGAAGACCAGCACACCATCGGCTTTATTGCTTAGCTACGCCAGAGAGAAACCTTACTGTCAGTGGTGCATGTGCCGCTTCAGAATACGATCCTCTCTGCACTATAGATTTAAACAGCTAATTTTTAAAACTAACTGAAGGATTTTATTTTGGGTTCGCTGGGATCTTACATACAGCAGTGGCATTTCCCATTAATCTGGCATTGCTGCACTTTTAAGGCGCAGAGAGAGAGAGAGAGAGAGAGAGAGAGAGAGAGAGAGAGAGAGAGAGAGAGAGAGAGAGAGAGAGAGAGAGAGAGAGAGAGAGAGAGAGAGAGAGAGAGAGAGATGCAGGGGCACGCAGACAGATTCATACAGTAGTAGAGAGAATAACAGGCAGAGAGACATGGGAAAATGAGACGAAAAATAAACAAAACAAAAAAAAAAGCGTAGAATGAAAATGGAATATACTGACGAAAATTAAGAGTGGAGACAGAACACACTAAAGCGAACACCAATGACACTACGACATTTAGAATACCAGGAAAAAATAAATAACAAAAAAATAAAAATAAAAAACTAACAAAATAAATAAGTAAATAACATCAATACCAGGACTAAAACAATAAGATAACACGCCAAGAACAGCAACACAACGAAATAATTAACGCGTGTTCAAACAGGTACTAAACTTTGCTAAAAGGTGGAGACGAGTGGGAGAAAAAGGAGTTGATTTGTCCCTCTCTTAGTTAAACCTTTCACTACCAAAACTTCTCAACTTTTAGTCTGATACAAGTTTAGGCAACGATTTTGAAGGACAACACTCATAACGAAAGGTACCATTAAATATATGCCTTCTTTTCAGTATTGTTCTATGTGTGATAAGTAAAACTGCTTAGAAATACTAAAAATAAAATCATATGTACTATTTGCAGCTCATTAACACCTGTACCACGAGCATCAGTAACTCCACAACACCTGCACTAAC
>NC_087154.1:6210000-6215000 GCF_035594125.1 Scylla paramamosain
GTTTCAGAATGTTCTCAAATCTTTCTAGAATACTCTTGAACTACTTTAGAATATTCTGAATCATTCTAGATAATTCATGTAGATTCTAGAAAATTCTTGATACTTCTGCATATTTCTACTCTATTCTAGAAAGTTCTAGAATATTCTGGAAATGTTTACATTGAATAGAATGTTCTAAAATGTTCTAGAAACTTCTAAAAGTGTCTGATAGAACATTCTGCAAAATTTGAGATTTCTGAAATGTAAGTAAATTCTTCTAAATATGAGAAATTTCTTGCTAGATCTGGACAGTTCAAGAATAATCTTATTAAAAATTTAAAATCTTTTGAACAGTTTATATTCTTTCTTTCACTGTTTTAACTTATTTGCAGCATTTCAAAAGCAATTAGATAAGCAATTGAGATTTTGCAAAGGTCTTTACCTTACATAAAAACCAATAGTAACCCATACTATAATGAAATAAGGCAAAAATGTAAATTCATTGTTCTAACCACAAAGGCAAAGTTTTAGGATCAAAATAACTTTTTTTTTTTCCTATTCTGATTAGATGGAAATAACTGGAAAATTATGGTTTGGGGACAAGGGACAAGACAAAAGTGAAATTGTGTTACATAGTGGAGAAATGTACCAAGTAGCAGTCATCACAGAAGAAGCAAAATGTAACTAAATAATTGAGGATGAAAACTACTAGGCATATACACAGTCAAAGTCACGTAATTATGAGAGTCAGCTAAAACTCTCATGCATTTACGAAATCAATAACCTTACGAAACCCGAGGAGCGAATGAGCTAAGGAATGTGTTGGAGTTATGATACTAGCCCCATTTATCACAGAGATTACGATGTTATTTCCTTTGTTTCATGTCATTTTAACATTATCAGCAGGTAATTAATACTCCCTATGACTAAAGTGGTTGGTGCTGATAGTAGTGATGGTGGTGGTGATGGCGGTGGTGGTGATAGTAGTAGTAGTAGGAGTAAGAGTAGGAGTAGTAGTAGTAGTAGGAGGAGGGTAGTAGACACCTGCCGAAACGATAATTACTCCCAGTGAGGTCTAAAGCACTGTTCAGGGGGTGCTGTGAACTTATCATTAAACCCAGCTGTGACCTCACTGAAACGTTTCCCTTTGTGTCTCACAACACAAGGGGGGTAGTCACAGCCTGCCCTCTAAAGACAACTCTCTTCCTCCACACAAAACTACAAGCACCTAATAACACACACACCCTTCACTCCAAAAATTTTAAAATCATGGCGACTCCTACACCAGCCTCGGAGTCCCCATCTGGGGAGGGGACCATAAATGTCCCCAGGTCGGACTGCCTTTCCGTCGACGACCCTAAGTGTCTTGACACCCCCCTCAACTTTTTCTTCATTAACTTCTGCAACATTCGCGGTCTAAGATCTAATTTTCAATCTGTAGAACACCACCTCTCCTCTTCTAAACCTCATCTTCTTTTCCTCACTGAAACTCAGGTGTCTGAGGCAACTGACAGTAGCCCCTTTTCTGTTCCCTCCTACTTTCTCTATCCTCATTTTCGATCCAAAGCTGGATGCTGCGTTTATGTGCGCAATGACTTAACCTGCTCTCGTGCCCACGCTCTTGAATCTTCCGAGTTTTCCCACCATCTGGCTACGACTACAGAGTCATTCTCATACTAAATTTATCTGTGCTGTATACCTCTCTCCTAACTCCTCTGACTATAAGAAATTCTTTGACTACTTAACTTCCAAAGTGGAGCACATTCTGACCCTCTTCCCTTTTGCAGAGATCTCCATTCTTGGAGACTTCAATGTTCACCACCAGCTTTGGCTTTCCTCTCCCTTCACTGACCATCCTGGTGAACTAGCCTACAACTTTGCTATCCTCCATGACCTAGAGCAATTGGTGCAACACCCTACTCGTATTCCTGACCGTCTTGGAGATACGCCCAACATTCTTGACCTTTTCCTGACCTCTAATCCTTCTGCTTATGCTGTCACCCTTTCTTCTCCGTTGGGCTCCTCCGATCACAATCTCATATCTTTATCTTGTCCTATCACTCCAATCCCTCCTCAGGATCCCCCTAAGCGAAGGTGCCTCTGGCGTTTTGCCTCTGCTAGTTGGGGGGACCTGAGGCGGTATTTTTCTGATTTTCCTTGGAATGACTACTGCTTCCGTGTCAGAGACCCGTCTTTGTGTGCTGAGCGCATAACAGAGGTGATAGTGTCTGGCATGGAGGCGTACATTCCTCACTCTTTTTCTCGTCCTAAACCTTCTAAACCTTGGTTTAACACAGCTTGTTCTCGTGCTATACATGATAGAGAGGTGGCCCACAAAAGGTACTTAAGCCTTCCTTCACCAGAATCTCATGCACTTTATATTTCTGCCCGGAACCATGCCAAGTCTGTTCTCCAACTAGCCAAAAACTCCTTCATTAACAGAAAATGTCAAAACCTTTCAAGATCTAACTCCCCTCGTGATTTCTGGCATCTAGCCAAAAATATCTCCAATAACTTTGCTTCTTCTTCTTTCCCTCCTCTACTTCAACCAGATGGCACCACTGCTATCACATCTATTTCTAAAGCTGAACTCTTTGCTCAAACCTTTGCTAAAAACTCTACCTTGGACGATTCTGGGCTTGTTCCTCCCTCTCCTCCACCCTCTGACTACTTCATGCCTCGTATTAAAATTCTTCGTAATGATGTTTTCCATGCCCTCGCTGGCCTAAACCCTCAGAAGGCTTATGGACCTGATGGGGTCCCTCCTATTGTTCTCCGAAACTGTGCCTCCGTGCTTGCACCTTGCCTAGTCAAACTCTTTCAGCTCTGTCTGTCAACATCTACCTTTCCTTCTTGCTGGAAGTTTGCCTACATTCAACCTGTTCCTAAAAAGGGTGACCGCTCTAATCCCTCAAACTACCGTCCTATTGCTTTAATTTCCTGCTTATCTAAAGTTTTTGAATCTATCCTCAACAGGAAGATTCTTAAACATCTATCACTTCACAACCTTCTATCTGATCGCCAGTATGGGTTCCGTCAAGGCCGCTCTACTGGTGATCTTCTGGCTTTCCTTACTGAGTCTTGGTCATCCTCTTTTAGAGACTTTGGTGAAACTTTTGCTGTTGCCTTGGACATATCAAAAGCCTTTGATAGAGTCTGGCACAAAGCTTTGATTTCCAAACTACCCTCCTACGGTTTCTATCCTTCTCTCTGTAACTTCATCTCAAGTTTCCTTTCTGACCGTTCTATTGCTGCTGTGGTAGACGGTCACTGTTCTTCTCCTAAATCTATTAACAGTGGTGTTCCTCAGGGTTCTGTCCTGTCACCCACTCTCTTCTTATTATTCATTAATGATCTTCTAAACCAAACTTCTTGTCCTATCCACTCCTATGCTGATGATACCACCCTGCACTTTTCCACGTCTTTTCATAGACGTCCAACCCTTCAGGAGGTAAACATATCACGCAGGGAAGCCACAGAACGCCTGACTTCTGATCTTTCTAAAATTTCTGATTGGGGCAGAGCAAACTTGGTATTGTTCAATGCCTCAAAAACTCAATTCCTCCATCTATCAACTCGACACAATCTTCCAGACAACTATCCCCTCTTCTTCAATGACACTCAACTATCCCCCTCTTCTACACTGAACATCCTTGGTCTGTCCTTTACTTATAATCTGAACTGGAAACTTCACATCTCATCTCTAGCTAAAACAGCTTCTATGAAGTTAGGTGTTCTGAGACGTCTCCGCCAGTTTTTCTCATCCCCCCAGCTGCTAACTCTGTACAAGGGCCTTATCCGTCCATGTATGGAGTATGCTTCACATGTCTGGGGGGGTTCCACTCATACTGCTGTTCTAGACAGGGTGGAATCAAAAGCTTTTCGTCTCATCAACTCCTCTCCTCTAACTGACTGTCTTCAGCCTCTCTCTCACCGCCGCAATGTTGCATCTCTAGCTGTCTTCTACCGCTATTTTCATGCTAACTGCTCTTCTGATCTTGCTAACTGCATGCCTCCCCTCCTTCCGCGGCCTCGCTGCACAAGACTTTCATCTTTCTCTCACTCCTATTCTGTCCACCTCTCTAACGCAAGAGTTAACCAGTATTCTCAATCATTCATCCCTTTCTCTGGTAAACTCTGGAATTCCTTGCCTGCTTCTGTATTTCCACCTTCCTATGACTTGAATTCCTTCAAGAGGGAGGTTTCAAGACACTTATCCACCAATTTTTGACCACTGCTTTGACCCTTTTAGGGACTGGCATTTCAGTGGGCATTTTTTTTATTAGATTTTTGTTGCCCTTGGCCAGTATCCTTCCTACATAAAAAAAAAAAAAAAAAAAAAAAAGTAGTAGTAGTAGCAGCAGTGACACAAACTCTTTCACGTTCACTACTGGTACTAGCACCACAAACACTATCACCACCACCACCACAACTACCACAATCACCACCACTTCCACCACCACTACCATCATTTTTTTTTCTCAATCTGTCCAGCTTTCATTGCTCTTCCCTCCCTTCCTTCCTCCCTCCCTCTCTCCCTCCCTCCCTCCGTTCTTCCTTCCTTCCTTCCTTCCTTCCTTCCTTGCCTCTCTCCTCGTCTAAGTTGTCCCCAAAGATATGTTTTCCCCGTTTCACTTTATTTTCAAGAAGCAAACACGCGCCTCCTTCCCACGCCACACCACTCCGCGAAACTAATTAATTTTGGCTCTAGCACTAATCAACTCGCACAGCAAATTGGTATACTTTCCAAGGCTCTCTGATTTAAATGGAAAATATTTGGTGTGTTTTCCTGCGTTGGCAAGTCATCGAAGGAAACATAGCAGGAAAAACATAAATATATCATCAATTACTTCATTTTGTTTTATTATATTATTTTTTTTCATCCTTCTTCGGTTACAAGCATTACAAATATTCGGAGCGTTTTCCTGGATAAGTAACTCTGCGACAGGAAAATAGTACAAGAAAAAAAAATTATATCGTCAATTACTTTGGTTATTTCTTTATTTCTCACATATCATTTA
>NC_087154.1:6220000-6222500 GCF_035594125.1 Scylla paramamosain
TCCGTTATCTTCGTAGCCTTCCCACTTATTATTTTTGTTCTACTTCCTCTAACAAAGCTCTTCCTTCTTTCCTTTTCTCTCTTTTTTTAATATCTTCTTACTTTTCCAATGTCTCATCCTTCCTTTTTATTTGGTCTTCTTCATCTTCTTACTGCAATTACTTTTTATCCTCCTCCTCCTCCTCCTCCTCCTCCTCCTCCTTCTCTTCCTCCTCCTCTTCCCCTCCTGGCAGCCTTCCTCTTCCATCCTCCGTACCTCAGCAGGTCACAATTTCCTCCTCGGCTCATTAAGGGAAGTAACACGACTCAAACGCATCCACTTTTTTCCCTTTCGTCGTCACTTTTCTTCCCCGTAATTTCTTTCCTTATATATTTCCCCCCTCATTCCACACTGTTGGCAAGGCGCTGAAGTGGGCTCTCTCCTCCTCCTTCTCCTCCTCCTTCGTCCCCACCTGCTTTCACTCCTGGCTCTTCCCATCCTTCCCCTCGCCTCCTTTATCCTAGCCTTTTTTCCTTCTCTATTAGTACTCTTCCCTCGCTTTCCTTCATATAAGATAAAAAAAAAAAACATAAGAAAATTTAAGCTGCAAGAATCCCTTAGGTCTACACGTGTCAGGCCCTGTATGAAATGTATCTATCAATTGCCACTTGTCCTCATCTATATATCTGTCACATGTTTTCCTTTCCAAGTACCTAAGGCATTCCGTAAGGTAGGCACATTGATTAGGTCGGATTCGGAGGGTATACAGTGCACATGTGTGTCTCGTCTGGAGTGCTGTGTCTCCTGTGTTGACTGCTCCATCTCGCTGCGATACAAGGGGCCTTCTGGAAATGTTTCTGAATATTTTGTAAGATATGTAGCTGATTGTGGTTTTTTTTTTTTTTTTTTTTTGGCATATATGCATA
Source organism: Scylla paramamosain (assembly GCF_035594125.1). NCBI lineage: Eukaryota > Metazoa > Arthropoda > Malacostraca > Decapoda > Portunidae > Scylla > Scylla paramamosain. The sequence goes on from NC_087154.1 coordinate 6,220,906, forward strand.
ACCACGGTTCTGCGCGTGTCCATGAACGAAGTCTGTAAATCAGTCTGGAATCCTTAATAAAGTGTCACGATTTAGCAGATAACGATGTCAATTAAGGCTACATATACAAGTTTCCATACTACCAATATTGAGTTACCGAGTCTATCCAGTAACCACACCTGCAGAATCGACAAGCAAAAAAAAAAAAAAAAGCTTCCTAGTGTCCAAATAAAGCCTTAAACTCTGAACTGAAGGTAAAACACCCTTACAACACACCAGTACAATAGAAAACGATGCATAATGACAAAACAGAGACAATTCGATGCTTCAGTACATGGCGAAGGAAGACAGATAAGAATGCCACTAACAAACATGCTCTATGTCCACATGCCTGACTTGGGAATCAAAGAAAGGTCAGGGCACTCAGTCATCAGACAGGGAAGGGAAAGGCGCGGAGAAGGACATAGGATTATTGGGACTCGTAATAATAATTTGTATCCCCTTCGTCTGTCTGAGGGTATGTTGAGGGTCTCTCTCTTTCTCTCTCTCTCTCTCTCTCTCTCTCTCTCTCTCTCTCTCTCTCTCTCTCTCTCTCTCTCTCTCTCTCTCTCTCTGCACTCAAAACTCAAAGAAATACACAGAAAGAAGAGGAAAGAAATCACCAATTCTGGCACAAGAAAGCGCCAATAACTCCCGCCACACACATGAACTGAGCCTCCTCCACCTCCTCCTTCTCCTCCTCCTCTAAGCCTCCTCCAGCTCCTCCTCTTCCTCCGCCTCCTGCAGCAGTTGTTACTCCAGGCAAAGCTACACGAGAGGCTGCACGGGAGGGGGCAAAAGTGCTAAAGTCCGTGCGATTGGAAAAAAAGGAAAAGGAAAAAAGTACACGTGTTGAGAGTCCGTTAGCGTGACGGCCGCGGCGATGCAAAAAGTGAACAACCCAAAGTGTTTCACAATACCGTCGTTACGGGTTTTTTCTTCCCATTTTTTCTGTTGTTTTATTTTTTCATTGTATCTTTTTGTTTTGGAATTTTCACTTACCGACTGCATGCGCGCACACACACACACACACACACACACACACACACACACACACACACACACACACACACACACACACACGCCAGGAGTTGGATATTGGAAATTGTATGTTTTTTTTGTTTTTTTTATTTATCTATTCACTTTTCTTTATAAATTTTACTCTAATATTCACGTATTTTTTATATATATTTTTTCTTATATCTATTCGTATTCTATCTTTTTGAGTCTATATTCCCGTAAGCTCTTAATCATTTTACAAATTGGAATATTTTACAGACTGAATTAAAAACAGATGGATGCAGACTAATAAGTTAAGGCAGTTAAGATGTAAGAAATGATTTCACATGTAATGAAGTGTGAAGGACACAGGGAAGCATGATAACCAGACTGTCTCGCTGCTATACATATAAATAAACGAATAAATAGATAAATAGATAATGTAAACTCTGATGCATACTTCATAACACATTTTTTTATTCACAATTTAAGAAGGCAAAACTCAAATGAGCTTTTTTTTTTTTTCCAAATGTAACAGCATTTCATCAGCCTCTTCTACACAAAAATCCGAACCTTTC
>NC_087154.1:6227500-6242500 GCF_035594125.1 Scylla paramamosain
AAATGGGCTCATGCTTGATGACGTTAAGTCTTCAAGACAGTCTGGCTTTTTGCGGCTTATATTCTTACAGTCTTATGTCCCAATGAAATCAGTGCACCAGATTAGACTTCTCCTAATTACCTACAAATCAACACCGCAGTAAGGACAGACGGGTATCCGGCATTCCCTCCCAGCCCAGATGACGGTCAGGCATCACAACTGTCACGATCGTCACTCTTCCCGTTGCCGTCACCATCACTGTACCCCCAGCACCGCCGCTCGTAGCCAACTCAAATTTAAGGGAGCATTACAATAAAAATAAGAATGGGGGGTTCATACGGTAGAGGTAAAATATTGCAGCCCATTCAGAGCGCAGTAATGTGGCCATGTGTATCCAGCCTGTTTAGCGAGAGCCATTCGCTATGTGCTAATGAGAGGGAATTTCTGCAGTTAATTTTGCAATGCTCCTCGAAATTTGCAGTCGGATGTGTTTCCCCGCAGTTGTTGTCTTGCATTTTAAAGTTTTTTTCCTTACTTTCTCACCCCTCTCTCTCTCTCTCTCTCTCTCTCTCTCTCTCTCTCTCTCTCTCTCTCTCTCTCTCTCTCTCTCTCTCTCTCTCTGCCACGAGGAGTAGGAGGAGGAGGGAAAGCTTAAGGGATACACAAGGTACTTACGGTGCTCCTCGTGTATTCGTATTTTTTCCTCCCACTTACACATCCACGCTCCCTCAGGTCTTGTTCCCTCTTACCTCCCCGCGCCGCCACACCTCCCAAACACAAACCGTCCCTCCTTTCCCTTATTACACAGTCTGTCTCGTACATCACAACACACCCCCATACCAGGCAAATTAGTGGACGAGTTATTTCTCACCTCTCTTTCCTCCTCCTCCTCTTCCTTCTCCTCCTTTCTTTAGTCTCTTTCTTTCTCTATTTAATCCACCGCCTCTTAAATCTAACTTCTTTGGTGATTTTTTTTCCTTTTCTCTTATTCTTCCTTGTGTATTTCCTTTCTCATTTTCTGATTTTTCTATCCTCCTCCTCCTCCTCCTCCTCCTCCTCCTTCTCCATCTACTTCTTATATGTTTACCTGAATTTAATTTGATTAGTAAAAGTTGTAAGCTGTCTTCTTGCTCATTTCCATAAGCTGTATTTAATGGGTTAAGGATAAGAATCTCTCTCTCTCTCTCTCTCTCTCTCTCTCTCTCTCTCTCTCTCTCTCTCTCTCTCTCTCTCTCTCTCTCTCTCTCTCTCTCTCTCTCTCTCTCTCTCTCCTACGTTCTTTATCTCGACACAAACACTCAAGATGCAGTACAGCTGTTTCTTTTGTCTTCCTTGGTTTCTTTCTCTCTGCATCTGCTACAATATCCAAGCACTTAGTCTGCTGCAGATTCCATAGCGAGTGAAAAAAAGTAGTTTCTTTTCATAGAATGTGTTGATGTATCTCACGCAAAGAGATTCTATATATGATTTAGCAATACCTACGTACATAAAGGCATGTTATTCTTTCCTCTCGGGCCCACTTTCTTATTACAATGCCGAAAATCAGTTATCAGTCAGTCAATAATTCCCAACTCATGCTCATCTCCAGACTTATAAATCAGTCATGTACAAAACTATACAGTACTTTAATATGCTTGTGGGCACAGAATTAAATGCAAAGGTAGAATCCAAAATTATATAGGCACAAACCTGAACATACTCAAGGGCAAAGATAGCGACTGATCTTCAAGGTCAAGTTAAGAGCGCCTTGTTATGAAGACAAAAGGCGATAATCTTGTCTCGATGAGCTAATAGACGTAGCTACTCTATACAAAAAATAAATGAATAAATAAAAATGAATAAATAAATAAATAAATAAATAAATAAATCACTGCATAATGAGGAGAACATTTACGAAGAAAACTGCTAAATATTAAAATTACACATCGAACTTTATGCACTCATGAAGAAAATCAATGAATGAAGATCCAGTCATACTTAAACTCGTCCCTAATCTCCAAATTGCGTCATTCATCAGGAGCCGCGCCGCGCAACACATTCATCTAGTCAGCCAGTCAATCTCACGACGCAGGATTGATTATGAAGTGATTCCTCATCAAACTTTTCCCCCACGTCTTCCTTAAATCCCCGCAGTGAGTCAGCACAGATAATTCAGGGCCACGTAATCAATTCAAGGCACAATGCAGCGGAAGATAATGCTCACTGTCTTACCTCCATCGCCATTGTAAGATTAGTAGTAGTAGTAGTAGTAGTAGTAGTAGCAGTAGTATTTCTTCGTCTAATTTATTGTTTCTTCCTTTCGGTGTTTTTTTTTTTTCTCGTATGATTCTTCTTTTTTCTAGCTATGCCATACGAGACACATTAGCGCCTGTATTGAAAGTCCCATTTTCATTGCTGGGACAATCGATGATGCCCTTGTTCAAATTTCTTTGCTCCCACACAAACAGTACTGTCCGCGCTCAAGACTTCACTTTCCCTAACATAAATACGCGCAAATTAACAGTAATACTCGTAGTAGTGTCCATCTGTCCTTTCTTCTTACTTGCCTTAATACTGCATGTGCGTGAATATACTCCAGCCAGCTTCCCTTCCCGACACATACGACCAAACACCTGCTGGGGATGTCAAACACAAGGCGCATGTAATATACCTCCTTGTGTCACCACTCCTCATCTGACCATTACCAAGACCTGCTGGATGTGCTGGCATCAGATTACAATGGCGACTACGCTTCTGTCCTATCCGCTTAGAGTGAGATAATCGTGTCAACTGCTTACACTCAGCGTGGGTGGAGCCAGAAGTTATACTGCTACACAACCTTCCTCCGCTGTTGTTTCTTGTTTACCTTCTTCGTTCTTATAATAGAAATTGGCTTTTCCTAACTGTGAATACATGACTGACTGGCTACCACAGGAGAACTCGACTCGACACATTTTCCATCCAGCCATTAAGGGAAGTTTGTGGTCGTACATCATCTAAAGGGAACAAGCCCACATCTCCTCTTCTCCTCTTATATGCCTTACGTAAATTTATCCCTTCCCTCTCCCTCTGACCATTCGTCCATTTCTCCATTATTCCGTCTGTACCCGATTCTGCCCTTCCCTTCCTGTCTTCTGTCCCTCCCTCAGTGCCTCTTAGAAAACTAACAAAATAAACTGGCAAATTTAGGTTCCATCTAAACCAATTTATCTTTGTATCAATTATTAACTCATCTTTGTAAATCTGCCTTTGTGTTCCTCTTCCCTTCTTCTTCCCTCCGTGAGTGTTAACTTAAAGAAATAAAAAAAAGTATATGAGCAATGTTGCCCAGTCTATCCCAATAACGTCCCAGGCTTCTCTAATTAACTCTGCTTTTCATCCCTCCTTCTTTTTTCTTCTTCTGTCGGTGATGCCTTAAATCCAAATAAATAAATAAATTCTTGTTGAATATATGACCAATGCAAATCAATATATTTCTCGATCTTATTCACTTGTGTATGTAACAGTGCCTTTATATTTCCCTCTTTCCTTCACGCCCTTTAATCGGTAATACCTTGCTAACAAGCTAAACTGCTAAATGTATTACCAATGTAATCAGTTTATTGTTGTACCTTTATTCACTTGCCTATCTAACTCTGTCCCTCTACCCACCTCGCTCCTCCCTTCATCGGTACTCCCTAAGAACCTAACAAACTTAACTGGTAAATGTTTGACCAATATAGATTCATTTATCTCTCTACCTTTATTCTGCCCCTCTATGTCGCCTTGCTCCTCTCTCCCTCCTTCAATAACACCTCAAAAACGATTTAATCTCCTAATGTATGGCCAATACAGTTCATTTATCTCTATATCTTATTCAACTGCGTATGTAACTCTGCCCCTTATCCCCCTCGCTTCCCATCCCGTCCTTCAGTTCTACCTCAAAAACCAGAGAAATAAACTTACTAATATAGCTCATTTTATCTCTATATCCTTTTCACTTGCGTATGTAACTCTGCCCTCTATCACCCTGGTTCCTCCCTCCCTCCTTCAGTGTTGCCTCGAAGACTCGCGGACTCCTCGGGCACCAGCGAGGAGCCGAGTAACCTGTGAGGGGTCGGAGGTCCAGGGCTCCCAGACACCCCCGCCCCGGGCCCATGACTCCCTCTGTCCGCTCCATCTACTAGGTAGGCTTCTCCCTCTTGCTTCTCACTTAGATCACCTCCCTTTGCCCTTAAATGTCCCTGCAATGCTTATCTTTGCCTTTATATTCCATTCCCTTGCTTTGAAATCCCAATGAATTACTTTCCATAGCCCTTAAATTCCCTTTAATTGCCCCCCGTTTTGCCCTTAAATGCCCTTGAACTGCTTCTCTTTACTCACAATTATTCTTTTTGTCTCTTAGTAAACTTAGTTTTTCGTTCAAATTCCGCCATATAGTTAGGTGTCCCTTTACCCCTCTACATTGAAAGTCTTCTCATTAAAATTGCGTCAACGTGTCCGTAGATTATCCTATTTTTTTTTTTCTTTTAAACTGCCTATTTTTGGCCTTCACATGCTGTCATTATCCTTAACATTACTCCTTTTCTGCTTGGTCTTTTTTTCCTTACTGCCTGAACTTTTTCTTGGTCCTTATTTCACTCCTTTTTCCATCAAACGTTCCCTCTGTGTGTCTTTAGATGCTCTCCTTCCGTCTTAGATTAGCTTCATGACATTTACTTGTGGTCTTATTATAAAGTGGTATGTAATGGATTCTTTGCTTTGTTTATTTATTTTCAACTGTTTTTTTTCATGTTTTTTTCGTCTCTTTGTCTGTCTGTTTGTCTGTATATTTGCATGAATGTATATATGTATGTCTGTGTGTTCGTGTTTGTCGATTCTCTCTCTCTCTCTCTCCTCTCTCTCTTCTCTCTCTCTCCTCTCTCTCTCTCTCTCTCTCTCTCTCTCTCTCTCTCCTCTCTCTCTCTCTTGTCGCTCCTCAATCACCATCACTCAATATTTTCTTCTGGTATTTTTTTTTTTTTGTAATATCTTCTTTGAGGGGAATTTATACAAACGACACGAAAAAAACAACGCGGGTAGTAGATGCAAGAAAACAAATACTTATTTTCGTGGAAGTTTAAAATTGACTTTGTAGTTCATTAAAATTCCGTAAATTGCCTCTGTGACTTTGAAGCTTCTAAAAATATTTTCCGCCGTACCCTGTGCATGCTCTCTCTCTCTCTCTCTCTCTCTCTCTCTCTCTCTCTCTCTCTCTCTCTCTCTCTCTCTCTCTCTCTCTCTCTCTCATCTCTCTCTCTCTCTCTCTCTCTCTCTAAAAGTGAAATAGCATGTTTTCTTCACTTATTCCCATTTCTTTCCTTACTTATTCCTTTACTTTCATATCATACCTCTTATGTTTTCATGCTTTTTTTTTATCGTGTCTGAGTTATCGAAACAAAATTATTCTCTTTGGTAATAATATAAAAATACTGTCATTTTCTTTTCTTATTTACCTCACTGAAAAGTTCAATTAGTCCTTATCACTACAGACGTATGGTGCTTGGGTACAGAAAGAGAGAGAGAGAGAGAGAGAGAGAGAGAGAGAGAGAGAGAGAGAGAGAGAGAGAGAGAGAGAGAGAGAGAGAGAGAGAGAGAGAGAGAGAGAGAGAGAGAGAGAGAGAGAGAGAGAGAGAGAGAGAGAGAGAGAGAGAGAGAGAGAGAGAGAGAGAGAGAGAGAGAGAGAGAGAGAGAGAGAGAGAGAAAAGCAGCGTATCGCCACTCCAAAGCAAAGAAAAGGCACTGGAGTTCCAAATAAGCAATTCAATTTAGCCTCCTGATGTGTCCTGATACTCCCTTCCCCTCATGAAAGAGTCCAAGCTGTAGCAAGGTGGAAAAAAACAGGAAGCCAGAGTGTTGCACAGCTTACCAAGGAAAGACTAAACGAAAAGAAGTGAATATGTGATTTCCGCACGTAGAATTGTGCGGAGAGAGAGAGAGAGAGAGAGAGAGAGAGAGAGAGAGAGGAGAGAGAAGAGAGAGAGAGAGAGAGAGAGAGTGAGAGAGAGAGAGAGAGAGAGAGAGAGTTAGTTTTGGCCATTCTTTCCCCCTTGCTACTCGTCACCCCACCTTCCTCTGCGCCTCCCACAGGCAGCCGGGCGGATCTGCTGGAGCGGCGCGGCGCGTGGCTGACGTGTCCCACCATTTACGGAGAGATGGTGGGCGGCACACCACGGACGCCAGCCACGATCACGCTCCCCAGGAGCCCCCCCCACACCCTCGCCCAACACTTACCCAGACTCCGGCCACGTCACCCATGCCACTCATGCCCACGTCGAGCCAGTCCACGCCCATGTTGAGTCTCAGCCGCACGCCCACCAGACGCCCCTACATCCAGCAACAGCAGCAGCAGCAGCAGCAGGAATACACGGCCTCGCCCCCGCCCATCGACATGCACCACTCCGTGTCCTACCACCACATGCCCCCAACCTCCACCACCGTCCCCACACCCATGTACACCCACGCCATCCCCATCTCCCACACTCAAACCTTGCCCCACCCTCGCTCAAACCACGGGCCGGGGCCACCACGCCCACACCGCCACGCTACAGCGGCGGAGCAGCCTCTTCATGGTGAGCCTCGCGCAGGACACTCATTGACCTTGCCTGACTCGTAGCACTTGCATTATTCATTACGTCTCCTCAAAGGAATTTTAATGGACGTTGAGAGACACTTGCTATATTTTCTTGTAGTATATATTTTTCTTCAAGTAGAGTAGTATACATGTTCCCTTTGAGATGGAAATTTGCTTACAAAAATTTCTAGTTCGAGAGGAAAAAAAAAAAAAGAAAAAAGTGACCTACAAATCTGATCAAAGTCAAATCCAAACACAAAAGTGGATCAGTCATTGATATATCCTTATTTTCTCTCCCTGCAGGACCCCCCTGACCACGCCCCTCGTGCCGCCCATCGCCCCGCCCCCGGCCTACGACACGCCTACGTCCTCCCTGGCCCCTGACATGCGGGCGGTGGTGCCCATGGTGGCGGAGACCGTCTGCATCACACCCAACGCCCCCGCCCTTCACCCCCATGTCAGTCCGCCCGACACCTACCCTCCCCAGACCTTCCCCTCCTCCTTCAGTAGTGACCGTCTGGAGAGCGCCGGTGTGAGGGGGCTGATAGATAGCTACTGATAGATAAACAGATACACACACAGACAGATAGGTAGACAGGAGATAGGATTGGGTATAGACAGTGGGACGAAAACTCTGCATAGCTTCCTTAAAAAAAAAAAGAGACACTGGGGATTTCAATAGGCCTAGCTGAAACAGATAGCCCCAAGTGGAAATACAAGTTTCATACTGTTACATGTGAATTTTTAGCCAAACATTTACCATCCTGACTTTAATTAACCAGCGGGCGTGACTCCCTAGTCAGGTTTTACGAAGGTATGTAGAGGCACACTGTAGAAAAGGTGGTAGGTTCAGTAGGTTTTGCCCCTTCATAAAGAATGTTACTCTCTCACCTTCCCCTTCACCTCTCTTTTCTTTCCTCCTTCCCTCTCCCCTTTTTTGTCCTCTCTCCACATATCCTTCCCGCTTATTCCTTTTTTCTTTTCACCTCCTCCATCCTTTTTTTTTCTTTTTGTCGTCTTTCTCCTTCCCTTCTCCTCCTTTCTCCTTCCTTTCTCCTTTTCTCCTTACCTTTATTGTCATCTCACGCCCCCCTGCCTTCTTCATTCTTCACTCCCTTCCCCCTCTTCTTTATTCCTTCCTTTAATTGTCCCTCTTCCCTTTATCCACCTCCTTCATTCTCTTTTCTCTCCTCTTTCCCTCCTATTTTTTGTCCTCTCTATTTTCATTTTCCGTTCCTTCATTCATCCACCCTTCCCTCTTCTTTACCTCCTTTTTTTTACGCTATTTATCCTTGCTCTTATTTATCGACTACCTTCATTCCTCTCTCTCTCTCTCTCTCTCTCTCTCTCTCTCTCTCTCTCTCTCTCTCTCTCTCTCTCTCTCTCTCCCCTTTTCCACTCTTTCCTTCTTCTATTTCTTCCTTTTTGTCTTATCTTTTCGAATCTGTTTTCTTCGTTCTCCTTTCACCATCTTCCGTTTCTTCCTTCCCTCCCCTTCTTTCTTTCTTCTTTTCTCCCTTCTTTTTTCTTTCTTCGTTCCCCCACGTCTTTCTCTGTCTCCTTTCCTCCATTCTTCTTTTTTCTTTCTTTCATTCTTCCCTCTCCCCTTTTTTTGTCCTCTCTCCACGTACCTGCTTCCCCTCTCCTACCTCTCCTCCTCCCTCCCCATCTTCCCTCCTCCCCTCAGATAAATCCTAGCCAACAGACTCGATTCTGGGCACACACAACCTAGCGAGGACTGAAAGACAGTGAGAGAGAAAGAGAGAGAGAAAGAGAGAAAGAGCGAGAGAAAGAGTATGCATGAGAATCATATATATAAATAAATACATATATAGGTATATACATATTACTCGTTTCCTTTATACAGTCCAAAACAGAATAGAGGTTTCGAAGCAGTGTACCCGACGCTTCGGATCCCTCACCCCGGCTGTATGATGCTTCGTTGTGTATACTTTATATACTCCACACCTGTACAGACTGTGAGTGGTGATTAACTATTATGTATATTGTCTCCAGTGTGTGCGTGCGGTTCATGACCAAGAAACAATGAACACTCTCGAGTCCTTCAAACGACACACCGAATAGAAATCTCGAATATACGCTCAAGCTCAAGTGGGGGCGTCGGCCGAACGGATCAGCGCGCCCGCGCCCTTGCGGCCAGCACGGCGCACCCCCGCCCCCCAGCCTAGCGGGGTGGCGCTCCCGGCGTCCCATCCCACCTCCAGGACTCCTGCTGATGATGCTGTCGACTTGAAAACTAAGATCCCGTCAGAAAGTTCTGACAACATGAAAATTGTTATTCACAAGTTTTGGTTGATATTCGGATTATTCCGCATTACTTTACTCCTTGTGTTTGAAAGTGTCGGTTTAGTGTCCTCTCTACGTTCACATGTTCTGTGCTACACATTTATTTAGCCTTTAAGGTCATTAGTGTTGTCACTGTATCGTTCCTTGAGCCTTGGGTACAGGGTGATCAAAAAGACTTTAGTCAAAAGTTACGTTTCAGAATAGCACAGTCAGCGGGAGCCTCTCGGAGGCTTTCCGAGGCTGGGCCCCGCCGCGCATGCCCCTGGGGCTGAGCGGTGGGGGCCGCTGCCTCGGGGCCGCACGCCCCCCGGGGTGGGTCATTAATACACCAGGGGGTACTCAATGCTCAACACTCAGTATGTGTTATTCCTACGAGGACTTAGGTAACTATTTGGATACGCGTTAATTTATTTGTGTGCAGTTATAAAATTGCTCTCGAAAGGATTAGTTAGCTTTAATGTGTACGGATCGCGCGGCGGCTCGTTCGTGCTCGTGTATCTTGTGAATCACTACGGACCAACACGAGCGTGGGAACGTACGGCTGCTTCCTCTGGAAAGTTTTGTTTGTCTACACATTGTGTGATGTTGCTTTTTATGTCTGCTCTTGCTTCTCTGACCACATACATACTAGGGACACCTTCGCTTGCTCTACTTAGAGAGTCTCGCACTCTCCTACACCGGGCCGCGGCGCACCCCTCCTCAAGGGGGCTGACACAATACCCGCGTGACGCGCGTCGTGGAGGCACACACTCATTGCGGGAGTCAAGTCAAGGTTGGATCTGTTGGGTTTCTCTGAATGGCTGTAAATATCGCGGTTTTTCTTTGAGTAGCCTCAAGGGCAAATCGGGTTAAGATGCGAATAAATTTTCGCTTTCCAGTGAAACGCTGCTTTGCTGTGGTGTGAACGAAAGCTTGAGGTAGTGTGTTTAGCGTGGAAAGCAAGGTAGAGGCGTGTCAGTCAAGTTCCTGCGGAGAGATTTCACTCGCTTTAGAGTACTATTTGTTTCCACGCCGAGGTGGGAGGCGTTCCTACTTAGCCGTCTGACGAAGGTCACGCTTGTACATTTGTATATACGTGTGTGTGTGTGTGTGTGTGTGTGTGTGTGTGTGTGTGTGTTTACGTGTGTGTGCGTGTGTGTGTGTGTGTGTGTGTTTGGGAAAAAATAATAATTATACACATGATTAAGTTTGTAATGAGCTTAAAACAATTAATACAAAGATGAGAGAGAGAGAGAGAGAGAGAGAGAGAGAGAGAGAGAGAGAGAGAGAGAGAGAGAGAGAGAGAATAAGAGTGAGAGAGGAAACCAACGTTCGCTTGAAACAAAGGTCGAGAGTCATTCCATCCACCCCCGATGGTCCGCCGCGACTCACCAACACAAGGCCGGGGCGGCGAGCACCTGCACTCCCCTCCCCCTACCCACTCCCTTCCACCTCGACCTCTTTCCTCTGCCACAGGTTCGTGTCGAGGCTTCATTTCCGAGGTTCGTTCCGCTTTCCTTAGATGAACTCCGATGGTTCGTTAACGTAGGTCACTCGCGAACGTGTGTGTTTGTGTGTGTGTGTGTGTGTGTGTGTGTGTGTGTTTCACCAACGACGATGCTTTCACATTAGTAAGTAACGAACGCCAAGTTAATGATGACGATGATGATGATGATGATGATGACGATGGTGATTCTCTCTGTTGCCGTGTCGGGGTCGCCAGGGGAGAGTGCGGTATCCGGCGCCTCGGCAAGTCAAGACACTCCTACCAGACAACGGCTCAACGTGTCAATCAAACCTTCACATATGTACATTATCCTCCACGTAGGTGATCGCGCGTGTCGTAGTGGCCCTGTAGTGAGCTTTCCTCTGACTGGTATAGACTCCGTGACGTGCTCTCCTTCCTAGCCGGCGTATGATTGGTTCACTGTTGTTATACACTCTAGCTCGCCTCCCTCAAGACACCTCCTCTCCTCCTCCTCCTCCTCCCCCCCTTAGCAGCGTTATGATTGGGCCGCTGTCACCTGTTGCTGCCTTTCAACTCTCCCCTCCCTCATAGATGTGTTATGATTGGTCAGTTGTGATCCTAGTCTCCTCTCACTTATATCACCAACAATGAGGCCGAGTGGGCTGCGGCTGCTCCCCGCCCCACCGCCTCCTGCTCCCCTCGTCGTGCCCACCTTAACGATATCGGCTACTGACGGAGGTTTATAGGTAATAAATTGCATAGGTCGAGGCGTGTCCCGGGCTCTCCCTCCAGTGGTGTCAAGCTGACTAACGTTAGTCTCCCAGGACCCCATCTTAATTATCAATCTTTAATTGTTGTACAATTACAGTATATACTCAATTTGATACATCGATGTTTACAATAAAGACAAAAGTATCTAAGGCTTTCATTTACCTTCACAACATTGACGGTATTGGGGGCAGGGGAACGGATTCTTATTAATAAATTACTAGATTAGAAGACAACCTATAATTCACGCCGCGTCGTCCCCTCAGCCTGGACGAGAGGCGACTCAACTAACGCAGGTCCCAAAACATCACCCATACGTCACCACCTACAGTGAACATGTCTCACTGCCGGCACCATCTGCTTGTCACACACCAACACAGCTAACACCTTACACCCATCACCTACCTGTCACACAGTACACCTAACACCACACTCCACACAGCCGTGTACCACAGCACCAAACACATCTCTGTATATGCAGCAACGAAAGCGGCTGTCCCTCACTACAGTGGTGCAACAAAAAGTTTGGCGAATATATAAACACAACTCTATTGGTTTAAAGTTGATACTGGAAATCGCATTATATGTGAACAATTGTTTGCACGATAAACAATTTTTTTTTTTCTATATATAGCATCGTGCAATGAACGCGTTAACAGAGTTGTCATGCACAAGACTCACAGTTTCTTTTTCTCACCTTGTGTTTCCATCCTTCACATGTTCCTCTAGAATAATGTAGCTTAATTAATTATGTAAATCAGGCACGAAAGTTTAACATCTATATTTTCAAGTTTGACGAAAGTCTGGATAATAACAGTAATTGAAATAATAATAATTAATAAAATAAATGACCAATTAATTTCTGCAAGTATTGCGACTACTACTGTTCTTACTACTTACTACTACTACTACTACTACTACCACTACTACTACAATAATAATAATAATAATAATAATAATAATAATAATAATAATAATAATAATAATAATAATAATAATAATAATAACAAAAACTGCAACAACAACAACAACAACAACAACAACAACAATAATAATAATAATAATAGATTAACTAAAATGGCAGGAACTCCATCGCTTTGTTAGGTAAGGACGTGTGAAAAGATCAAGGGTAATGAATGGTATTAAATATACTAGAAAGCAGTAATGGTAAGTTTTGGAGGTGACAGGTACAGAGGCGGTGTACTCACTGAATCACGAATACTGCAGGGTACACGTGTATCCTCACCTAATGAAAAAAAAAAATAAAAAATTAATGACCTTACCGAGAGAGAGAGAGAGAGAGAGAGAGAGAGAGAGAGAGAGAGAGAGAGAGAGAGAGAGAGAGAGAGAGAGAGAGAGAGAGAGAGAGAGAGAGAGAGAGAGAGAGAGAGAGCCATTAAAACGATGTATGTCTCATTGTTATATGTAATTCGGTATTTTAAAATGATCAAACATTAGGTTAATTACAATAAGGAAGACATAGAAACCGAAGCGACCCAAAAATATTAAAAAATAGATTGAGAGAGATACATTTGAAATAATATCACTCCCATAAAGGTTTAGCTGTTAACAGAAGCGTATCTTAATATTAAATCACAGGTCTAGCACGAAATTCCATAAACTCTCACTAATACGTTGAAATAAATAGGAAAACTAGATAAGAAAATCCTGAGACACATTAATCACACACACACAGTTTTGTGCCACGTAATCTTCAATAGACTTAGCAATCAAGTTGTTAGTGCCGAGTCAATAAGGGACTTTAAAAGATTAGGGATGATATGTATGTACGTACGTTTTATACAGAGACCGTCACGTGTAGGCCTGATGGTTTCTTGCAGCTTTCCTTACATTATTTTTTTATGCACGAGTGAAGCAAGATAGAGAGAGAGGAGAAAACCAGTACACATAATGATCCTTTCTTGCAGCTCCCCATAAATTTAGCAGAAGAGAGTCTGGAGGAGAAAAACAGTAAATACGTGTAGGTCTTGTTGTATCTTGCAGTTGTCTTTACACTGTTTTCCTATACACGTGAAGGAGGGGCTGACGAGAGAAGCAGTGGAGTTGATCGACACGCCCTTCGGAGCACCAACATTACACTAGTAGTTTAGCACGCCGCGGCCGCCCCTCCTCCGTACTGCAAGGCCCGGGGAGGGGAACAATAGCCAGCCACATTATGATGGTTTTGCATATAGATTGGAGGTTAATGAGTACCAATTTTCGGCTCTTGAGTTTTCAAAGGGGCAATTAATTCCTCGCCTGATAAAGAAATCAAAATTACACGAGCAAACACTCACACGTGTAAGCAAGCAAGGAAGGAAGCACGTACGCACACACACACGCACACACACACACACACACACACACACACGAGAGAGAGAGAGAGAGAGAGAGAGAGAGAGAGAGAGAGAGAGAGAGAGAGAGAGAGAGAGAGAGAGAGAGAGGAGAGAGAGAGAGAGAGCTATATTAAGTCCCGGCTAACAATGAGTAATTAAGTAATATGAGTATGATGGCGACACACAAACACACACACACACACACACACACACACACACACACACACACACACAAAGGGAAAGTAAAGCCAAGTCAATACCACTCACAAAGTCTTCAAAACACACTAATATCACTTTACCCTCACTACCACCACCCCCACTAGGACCACCACCACCATCACCACCAGCAGGACCATGGTAAGACAGATACACAGACAGATAAACCATACCTACTAACCTCAAAGATTCTGTATACGTCTCGCGTGTTATATCAGGAGTCATATTTCCAGTTCTCGCTCTGTCTTTGTAAGATGAATAATGACTGCGCTATTCCTGGTGGCTAGCAACGGAACATCAATGAAACAGCGGGTCATGTACGTCCTGCAAGCGCCTCACCTCACTTTCTGCGTCCTTCCCTGACCTGACCTGACGTGTCGTGGCCGCGTGCAATTCCGTAATGGCGCGTATATCTCTCTTCGCGGGAATGACAAATAAATACGAGCAACACCATCGCAGTAAAGTGACATTTTCCATCACCGAAAAATAATGAAGGCTAAATAGATTGATGCGAATTAGCATAATGGTTCGCCTGCTCGCCCGCCCCCTCGCCCAGGGGAATAAATCTCAAATGCAGTAAATTTCTCTAAAATGAAAAGATACACGGAGAGTAATTAAATGGCCATTATTTTCTTAGTGTGGAGGAGGAGGAGGAGGAGGAGGAGGAGGAGGAGGAGGAGGAGGAGAAAGGGAGATAAATAAAAGAAATATTCATTTTTGTTCACGTACCCATGAATTGATATTCAGGTTATTAAAACTAACGTCCGCAGTTAAAGTAAGATTAGACTGTACTTCTGACAGCAGGAGATGGAGACCTTGCTGGAAAAGGAGGTAAGGCGCCATATTGAACTACATCATTTTCTTGTTATGTATGTCAAACTGTAGCATTCGGAATAGTAGATTACTTTCAGTCCCACCCACCTCCTCACTGTGGAGGAGGAAAGGACAATGAAAACAAACAAGCCAAATGTTGCAAAGTCACATCGAGATGACCTGCTGTCCACTTTTCTTGGTATTCAAATGTATAGTGATATAATGAGAATCTGGAAACAAAATTGAGCTACAGTGCCACACCATCTATTCCACAAATCGCCGGAAAGGATCACGGGAGAACACTTCCTTTCTCACCGAAAAAAAAAAAATACCATAATTGAGAGAGGTGTGAGTGCGGAAATGGTGTACAGTCACCGTCTCTTCAAAAACAAGACTTGATCAGCGTTTCATCAACATTTCATTGCAGTTCACCATTTATGACATTATAACTTGGCAGTCTTCGACACTCTGGATTTTCAGGTTATATTCAAACAACACAGCAGTAACAAGTCTGGTTCTCGAGGGTGCTTTCCTGTTTGATGATGCACAGTCCCCAGTAAACT
>NC_087154.1:6245000-6272500 GCF_035594125.1 Scylla paramamosain
CTGATGCGTTTTCCTTCATTTTAAAGTAAAACATTTCCTTCATATTTTTCCTTCACACTCGTTAGTCACTTTTTTTTCTTCCTTCGTCATTTTTGCAATTCCTATAAATACAATTTTTAAATACAATTTTTAGAACTAATTTTAGATAAATACAATTTTTAGAACTGTTCGTATAATCCTTCCCGTATTATTATATTGTCCTTTTAAGACCCCTTGACAACAAACAAACTAAGCTAACACAATACAACAGCTTCTACGTAGAGAACACTCCAGAACACACAATACAAAAAAAGATAACGAAACACAAATAACACAACACTCACGATAACAGTAATAACAGTGATAGCGGCGCCAATCAAACCATAATCAAACACACCAAGCCTTAATAAACAAACCGTAGTGGCTGGAGGTGGTGGTGGTGGTGGTACGTACTGGCAGGGACAGGAATGGGAGGGAAGGGAAGGGATAGAATTTCGTTTCGCCCCCAATTTGCACGAAACTCAAACAGATTAATATATTCAGCAGCGGTGGCGCGACCCATTCCAGGCGGCCTCCACTGACCCAAGGACACAGCGCCGCATGAACGGAGAGGAATATTAGTGCGTGTGGCGGAGCGGTATTGGCGTGGCGTGCGTGGCCGCGTGTATTTGGAAGTGTTAAGTTACCCGGCAGCTGATGGGGATGGGTGGTGGGGGAGGGCAGGAGAGGGGCTGGGAGAAGATAGGGAGCTTTCAGTAGGGTGGGAGGGAGGTTGTAGAGTGGGAGGAGGATGGAAGGAGGTAAGAAGGGGGCTGGAAAGAGGCTGGGAAGAAGTTGGATGGACGGTGGAAGGAGATAGGAAGAAGCTCAATGGAGGGTGGGAGGTGACAAGTAGGAGACGGAAGGAGAAAAAGAAGGCTGCTGGAAGGACACTGGAAAGAAACAGGACAGGGACTGGAAGAAAGTAGTAAGTTGCAGACGTAATTATATTCTTTTAATTCTCCATGATATTCACCCTAAAGTATAACATTACCAATATAATATTTTCGATATTTTTGGGGTTTTAAGGGATGGTAAAAATTTATCTATTTATTTATTCATTTATTTATTTGTATCCGGTGTTTGTCAAGGTTACTGAAAATCTGTATTATCTTGTATAAAATTAACTTCATTCCGCAATCTACAGAAATATCTATCTAAAGAGGTCGATCTGCGCCATTACAATACGGAAACAGTGAACGGCTTAGCAAGATTACGTGCAGGACGGAAGCCTCGATACAACACACCTATCTGGAAAGTGTATTGTGTTAGGACTGAGTTAATAATTGTTGGTTAAGTGTCCATTAGCAGGCGTTGATTGCTCTCCTCTCTCTCTCTCTCTCTCTCTCTCTCTCTCTCTCTCTCTCTCTCTCTCTCTCTCTCTCTCTCTCTCTCTCTCTCTCTCTCTCTCTCTCTCTCTCTCTCTCTTTCTCTCAAATTATTACATCCTAAGCCTACGAGATTCACTTCTTTTCCCAGGTATAAGAATTATTTCCCTAATAGGCCCAGGTGTGTTGTCATAATCTTTCAGGTGCAAAATTGCCACTGGTGGAAATAAAAATACCTTAATAGTCTTCAAACATGCGTAATCCTCCTGTGTGTGTGTGTGTGTGTGTGTGTGTGTGTGTGTGTGTGTGTGTGTGTGCGTGTGTGTGTGGCTGTGCGTGTGTGTGTTTGTCTCACGCGCTGTCGATTTTTCCCACGGTAATGAGAGCGGTACTTTTCCCTTCACTAATTAGCCGTAAGGTAACACACACATACATCCGCGTCTTTTGAAGTCTTCCCGCCTAATTGTCTTATTTGATTTTGCTCTCTTATTTATTCCACCGTGTTTGTGTAGCGGGGGGGAGAGGGGCGAGGGAGAGGTGGGAAGGAAAGGGTTATAGTGTTTGTGGGAGGTGTTTGTGTGTTGCTGTGCTGTTTAAGAGGTGTGTGTGTGGGGGGGTGTATAACTTGAGCTGATATTTAGATTTCTATGTAAAGCAAGATGTAGGTGTAGTAGATGGATAAAAAATAATAATAATTCGTACATATGTGTGTATATTTGTATGCAAGACTCTTGGTTTGTTTATCTCCTATTCTCTCAAGTTTCCTCTTTCTTTCATCCTTTCATCTCCCAATTCTAGTTCGTTTTCACGGCATGCAGCCATCAAGAAGCGAGGGAAAGGGGAAGAAAGTAACAAAAACAAGGAAGAGAGAGGAGGAGGAAGAGAAAATAGTGAAAGGTGAAAAAGGAAGATATGAGGTGGAAGATGTAAGTGAAGAATGGGATGGAGATGATGGTTAAGAGGAGGGGGGGGAGGAGGAGGAGGAGGAGGAGGAGGAGGAGGAGGAGGAGGAGGAGGAAGGAAAAGGAGAAGGAGGAGGGGAAGGAGAAGGAGAAGGAGGAGGAAGAAGAGGAGGAGAACAGCGAGAATAAAACAAGGAACGAGTAAAGAGAAGGGAAATGGAAGGAAGGAAGGAAGGTAGGGAAATAGAAAAAAAAAGGAAAAGAAATTACAGGAAAAAAGTAAAAAAATATCAACAGGAGAGGGATAGAAAAAAAAACTTGAAGGAATGAATTAACATATGAAATATAAAGAAGAAGAAAGAAAGAAAGAAAATGAAGTACAGGAAAAGAAAAAAAAATGCTGGAGAGAAGATGGGAAGAAGGGAGAAAAGAGGAAAGAAAAAATGAGGTGGCAGAGAGAAAAACAGAAAATACTCAGATGACACAAAGTACAGAAGATGAGAAAGAATGTGACAGAGGGAGGAGGAAGAGGGCAAAAGGAGGGAAGGAAGGAGAAGAGAGAAGAGGAGGAGAAAAGGAGAAAAATAAAAAGGAAAGACGAAAAAACACTGATTCAGATGACGCTGAGGTAAAAAGAGAAGCAAGTAAAGGAGGAGAGGGGAGAAAAAAAGAAGGGAAGGATGGGAGGAGAGACAGAGAGAAGAGAGGAAGGGGAGAGATGATGCAGGAAACTCAGAAGGGAACTGGTCAAAGGGAAGGTGATATGATGTCCGCACCACCACCACCACCACCACCACCACCATAGCCTCGAGGGTGATGGCGGGGGCTCTTTGATGATCTGTCCCTTAGCAAGCCTGACTGACCCTTTCCTCATCTGCTTCATCGGTCTCCTCTTGTCCAGCCTCACGCTTAACGAAGACCTGGGAGCCGCCTCTTCTTCTTCCTTCTATTCCTCCTCCTCCTCTTCTTTTTCTTCCTCTTCAGCGCCATATGATCGAGATGTTGTGGCGGGTCTTTTTTTTTATCAATCAACCATTTTCTTCTTTTTCTTCTTTTCTTTGTTTTTCTACCTCCTTTCTTCCTTCTCCTGGGAATAGTGGATGGGGAGGAGCCTTCTGCTTTAATTTTCCTTCTCTTTACAATTAGTCATAATACATACATAAAGATCAGATCTACTTGCAATCCTCCTCCTTCTCCTTCTCCTCTTCCTCCTTCTCCTGCTCATCCTCCATCAATGCAAGACCTCAAACTTTATGAAGATCCATTTACTTTTCTTTATTCTCCAGTGGTTTACCTTCACATTACTCCATTTTGCTGCTCTCGGTATCAAACAAGAAAGAAGCGGCATCACTTCATGAAAGGAAGAAGATTACAAACCACACTTCATGCCCAGTGCAATTAAACAAGCTATTTTCTCTCACTTTAGACCCTTGACCTTTAAACGTAAAAAGAATAAAACAAGGCTGACTGGATTCTGTTTTTACACTTCTTTGTGGGATGAATATTGCATGGCCATCGCGTTCGTTGCGCTGAACATAAAAGGAAGAGTTTGGTCACGACAACTGTTGATTGCAAGGCTACTCCGCCCTGCATACTGAGTGCCAGGGGAGAGGAGAGAGGGGGAGACAGAGCGGCTAGGGAGGTTTCCTGAAGGTTGAGAGCTAAGGATGCTTCTTTCTTGAGGTCGCTCCGGTAGTATTTTTTTTTCTTATAATACTGAAATAACAATAGTTTTCATCTTAGTAGGTTAGGTTAGGTTAGGTTAGGTTTGGCTCAGATTAATTCCTTTCATTAACTTGACAGCTGATCCCTTCCTATGTAGAACCATCCGCTAAAGAATCCACTGGCTGTTTTGTAAGGAGACTGTCAGCAGATCAGAGTCATAAATTTAAGGAAAAAGGCAAAACAAAGTAGAGGTGAGTACTGTATATTACTCAACTACTGACCATGACTATTCTTTTTTGAAGTGAGTAGATTCATCGCCACTGCACCTATAATGAAAACGTATTAAGAACCATCTTTACACAGGCGTCCAGCAATCCCGATCACCACACCACCAAGCGCAGCCACATCAAAAATAAAAATGATAAGCAACAAGGAAAGCATCGCACATCTACCATCAAGCACTAGCATCCTTATCAACACCACCACAACAGCACCCGTCCAGCATTACTACGACAACACATCGATAAAAAGAGACAACTAAAGACCTTAAAAAAACGAGGAAACATGATATTAGAGAGAGAGAGAGAGAGAGAGAGAGAGAGAGAGAGAGAGAGAGAGAGAGAGAGAGAGAGAGAGAGAGAGAGAGAGAGAGAGAGAGAGAGAGAGCAAAACACCGAGAGAGATCGAAAGAAAGCCACAATGAACCAAAACAAGACTAAAAACACACAAGCAGAAACCAAGAAACACGGCAAGCACAGTGAGTGAGAGTGGCTGGCTGGCTTGATGGCTGGCAGGTGGAAGCAAGAGAAGGGTTTGTTGACGCTGTAGTTGCCATGGCTAAACAGAGGCCACCAATTAGCGCAGCGCGGCCAACACCAGTACCTCCAGCCACCCAGCAAACACTCTTGAATCCCTGACGACACCACCCCACCTCGACCTCTTTGAGCCTCAGGACTCCAGTAAAGAGGAGGCTGGCACGGCTTCTTTATCCTCCTCCTCCTAGTCCTCCTACCTTCCCATTGCCAGGAGGCGCTTAGAAATACGGCAGCAATGAGGGTGGTGATAACAGATACGTATAAGGAAAGACATGGGAAGAGGTACTGAACAGCGGTTTAATGGTAAGAAAAGGATCGAGTACTAAGGTGAATGAATGGCGAGTATAGTGAAAGGTGATGGGTAAGGAATGAAAGGTGATGGGAAGGAATTAGGAGTGTTATGGTGCAAAGGTTGATAAGGAAAGGGATGAGAATGGAATTGTGTGTGTATGGAGATGTGACTGGTAAGGAGAGGATTGAGTATTGAGACTGCTGTGAATGGGGAGTATAAAATGGTGATGAGAAAAGAGAGGTAGAAGTGGTACGGTGCAGAGTTTGGTGACGAAAGGGGGTATGTGAATGGTGTACTGGTGTAGTGATGAGTAAGGACAAGAAGTGGTGGGTGGAATGATGCTGTAATTGATGCTAAAATGAGGAGGAGGAGGAGGAGTATGGTGAAGGGGAGAGACGAAAAGTGACCGCAGTTGTGTAGTAATGTGGAAGGAAGGTGACGGAAGAATGATAGTCATGGCGGTGAAGGCAGAAACGGTGTGTGTGTGTGTGTGTGTGTGTGTGTGTGTGTGGAGCTTCTATCCTAACACCTACATTGCTTTCTCGCTGTTTACACGTTCCTCTTGGGCGGCTTGTCGTTAATGGTTAGTTTACGTTGATACCGCACAGCCTGCCCTGCCCTGCCCTGCCTCCCTGCCTTCCCTCCCCGTTCCCTGTCCTATCCCCTCCTCGCCTCGCCTCGCCTTCTCCTCCTCCCCAGACACCGCCACCCAGCCGCTGACACGCACCATTACCTTCACGCGCCACCTTCCTTTGAGTGAACCGATGAATGATGAAAAACGGAGCTAGGAAAAAGAGATGACGCATTTCTTCCTTACAAAAAACCACGGGCGAGGGAGATGGTGGTGTACTGGCAACTTCTTATCCTTCCACGCCTTAGATTTCACAGTTCGAATCCCACTCTTGTAGAGTAGTTTTTAAAGTAATTTAGGTGTCTTTAAGTACCAAAATGGAGTACAAACAGACATCACACAAAGAGAAACATACTAGTTTTCTTAAGATCATATTATTGTTATTAAGCAGAGGGCACATCTTTTCAACCTGTTCACAGCTGAAATCCCACCTTTTGCATAATAGTTTTATTTAAAGGTATGTACTTATCTCTAGGTTCGAAAAAATGCACGTAAATGACACCATAACACGACAAACAAACTGGATTTCTTGAGACCATACCGCTATGAAAGAAACGAACTGATCTTTCATTCTTGTGGTAGAGGAAAAAATCACACACACACACACACACACACACACACACACAGACACACACACACACACACATACAGATCACGGGACCAATTAAGCCGGCTGTTATCATCCAGTAATACTAAAATCACTGCTCCCTTACACAAAATCCTCTTAGAGTAGTTATCAACGAAGCTCCCTCCACAAGAGCTCTGATGTGACCTCCGACGGGACTACTGCGACGCGAGGACCAAGCTAAGAGGAAGGGAAGAAGGAGAAACAGGGAGGAACAGAAAGAAAAAGGGATAAAGGGAAGGAAGAAGCAGAGACAAAGATGAACTGGGTAGGGAGAGAGGGAAAGAGTGATAAAGGAAAGGAAGAGGAAGGGACGAGGGAAAGGGAATAGAGGAAGAGGAGATGAGACTAGAAAAGGAGAAGGAAGTGAGGACGTAATGAAGAAGAAGAAGAAGAAGAAGAAGAAGAAGAAGAAGAAGAAGAAGAAGAAGAAGAAGAAGAAGAAGAAGAAGAAGAAGAAGAAGAAGAAGAAGAAGAAGAAGAAGAAGAAGAAGAAGAAGAAGAAGAAGAAGAAGAAGAAGAAGAAGAAGAAGAAGAAGAAGAAGAAGAAGAAGAAGAAGAAGAAGAAGAAGAAGAAGAAGAAGAAGAAGAAGAAGAAGAAGAAGAAGAAGAAGAAGAAGAAGAAGAAGAAGAAGAAGAAGAAGAAGAAGAAGAAGAAGAAGAAGAAGAAGAAGAAGAAGAAGAAGAAGAAGAAGAAGAAGAAGAAGAAGAAGAAGAAGAAGAAGAAGAAGAAGAAGAAGAAGAAGAAGAAGAAGAAGAAGAAGAAGAAGAAGAAGAAGAAGAAGAAGAAGAAGAAGAAGAAGAAGAAGAAGAAGAAGAAGAAGAAGAAGAAGAAGAAGAAGAAGAAGAAGAAGAAGAAGAAGAAGAAGAAGAAGAAGAAGAAGATAAAAGAAAGAATGAAGGAAAAACGAGTTCAGAGAAAAAAATAAAAAAAAAGAACAGAAGGAAGAAAAACAGATCAAGAAAAAAGAGGAAAAACAAAGAATACGAAAAAAATAAACTAGAGAAACAAAGAAGCAAGACAATAAATATACCAGAGAGCAGAAAGCAGGAAGACGAAGAAGGAAAAAAATAAGAAACCAGATAAAAAGAAGAAAAAAAGAGAGAAGTAAAGGGTGGAAGGAAATCGGGAAGAGCACGAATAGGAGAAGGAGGAGGAGGAAGAGGAGGAAGAGGAAAATAAAGTAAAGGAAGAAGGAGGTCACGTTTGAAGGCGGAAATCTTTTGTTCTTAGAGATTAAATTGGCACTAAAGGCAAGGCAAGGAAAGGGAAGGGAAGGGAAGGGAAGGGAAGGGAGGGAGGGAGCGGACAGGAGAACAAGCCATGACAGGGGAGGACAGGAGGGGACAGGCAGGACGGGCAGGTGACGGGAACAAGTAGATTTTAGGAAAGAACGGGGCGGGGGGCAGAAATAGGGAGCAAGAAGGAAAAAAAAAAAGATAGTGACAGGAGATATTCTAGAACACGTTATATCGTCGTGACAGGAGATATTCTAGAACACGTTATATCGTCAAGTTTTATCATGTTTCCAATCTTTTTTTTTTTACTCTTTTTTTCAGCAATCTTGCCTACCTGTTTCAGTGCAGTGGTAACGTGATTTTTTTCTTTGTTTTTTTTTTTTTTGTCTGTTCGTCTGCCTGTCTGTCTGTTTGTCTCTCTCTCTATATGTTAGTCTATTCGTATGTTTTCGTCTCTCTCTCTCTCTCTCTCTCTCTCTCTCTCTCTCTCTCTCTCTCTCTCTCTCTCTCTCTCTCTCTCTCTCTCTCTCTCTCTCTCTCTCTATCTATCTATCTATCTATCTATCTATCTCTTTCTTTCTTTGCGTGTGTGTGTGTGTGTGTGTGTGTGTGTGTGTATCTTATCTAATTAACTTGCATTTTCTATAGTGTTGTTTTATGATCTGCAACATGCTTGCTAACTGTGGTCAATAAACTATCTATCTATCTATCTTTCTATCTGTGTGTGTGTGTGTGTGTGTGTGTGTGTGTGTGTGTGTGTGTGTGTGTGTGTGTGTGTGTAAGAGTAGGTAAAGATCACTGTTCGTTTCTATTTAAGTGCATGTACGTAATATATAGGTATTTCAGTACGTATATGCATGTGTATAATACATGGCTTCATATATGTATACAGGCATCTTGATACATCCACCAGCATACATATCTCTGTTTATTTGTTTATACCCAAAGTGAAGTAAGAAAACAAGAAAAAAACACCAAAAACATTAATGCACATGCGATTACAAGCTCAGTAGCAAGAACATGAAAAACACGCACACAAGTTAGGCGGGAGGAAAATAGGCAGCCATAGTACTGTTTTGAATTTAATAACGACAAATACGACGAAAGGAAAGCCATCGAGCAGGACGTCCCGAACCCTTCACTACAGGAGGAGGAGGAGGATGAGGAGGAAAAGAGGGAAGAGGAAGAGGAGAAGGAGGAAAGGGAAGAGAAAACACGGTGCAAATTTAACCTCATTCTTCCCTCCTTCAGCCGTTCTCAGGAAAGGAAGAATATGGAGGAGATGGAAGGTATTAGAGCTGCGGGAAGAAAACAAGGAAGCATTGGGCAAGAAAAGTGGATGAGGAAGTATTAGCAGGGAAAGAGGAGGAGGCGGAGCAAAGGATGTGAGAGTTGTCGAGACTTGCAATAACAAAAACAAAAATAAAATGTAGTAAAATACAATAAAATAAATTAATTAATAAATAAGATAAATGAATAAGGAAAAAAAAACTAATGATGAGGAATAAAAAAAAGTAAATTAATGTATCTGCTTATTACTTGAAAGATAACTTCACACCATCGACATTTTATGGTTTGTTCCATAATTTTTATTCTACAATAACCCCTGCTTCGTTTTCTAGGGGTTTTCGGAGGAGGAATGTTTTTCTTGTGTGTGTGTGTGTGTGTGTGTGTGTGTGTGTGTGTGTGTGTGTGTGTGTGTGTGTGTGTGTGTGTCAAGAAGGCCCCCAATGGCACAAATATGGCAGAAAAAAAAAAAAAAACTCACTTAATTCCTGTTCCCCTAAAATGAAAAACAAAATAGGATCAATATTTACGAATCAAAGGTTAATTTAGTCCCAGACTTTATTTGACTTGGCACTGATATTAAATAAGGAGTGAAGCTTTTAATTAATATGGATTCGCCTTATATTACCTAGAGCAAAACAACGCATAGGTCACATTCGGTACAAATGCAAAAAAATAACGTTAAATTACCTAAAGATACCAGTGCAAAGAGGAAGCTACCATTCTAGGAAATCACAAGGAATAAGCACAGTACTCAGCTTAGTTTATGAGACACTTAACTTCTTGTGTGTATTACCACCAGCCCTATCACAAATTTACTTATTCACTAACCAACATCTGTACAACTTTGAATCTCTACTGAGTTTTAAAAGACGTCTAGAAGTTTTTACTGTCACCACCAGAAGCACAGAAATCAACTTTACTTTCCCCCACCTGAACTTTATACCAACACATCACCACCACCACCACATCACCACCATCACCACCGAAAAGTTCCACCGTCATCACCACCATCACAACAAAAGCCAACAACAGACCTTACTCTACACCACCAAGACACCCCACACCATCCATCAAACGCCACCTTTACTCACCACCATCGAAACAACACCCACCACCACCACCATCACCACAACAATCACCATCACACCACGATTAGTACTCCCCACCACTATAACCACAACTACCACCAACACAACCAACGATACTTATCACCATCAAAACAAACAATACACGACCATCACCATTACTACCACAATCATCAAAAACATAAATTCCACTTGCCAAAACCAATTATTCATTTCAACACCCATCCCAACCACCACTACCAGGCCTTCCCTTGCTCCTCGCACGCACCAGCAGCCTCAGATCCTCCCCAGCATCTACTGAGCGAGTCACCAGGCCCGACGTGCACCTTTCTCACCTCCTTCCTGCACCATTAGGTATTGACAGCCTCAGCGAAAGTTTCTCGGCACAATTCCGCGGCCTTTCATCTTGTATTCGTCAATTTTACTTTCTGACGTAAGCAGATCCGCCGCCGCAGCCGCAGAGAGAGAGAGAGAGAGAGAGAGAGAGAGAGAGAGAGAGAGAGAGAGAGAGAGAGAGAGAGAGAGAGAGAGAGAGAGAGAGAGAGAGAGAGAGAGAGACTTTGATGGTGCGCGTGCAATAAAGTATAATAAAAACAAAATCACTTACAAACACACACACACACACACACACACACACACACACACACACACACACACACACACACACACACACACACACTACACAGTTACACACGTCTCCTTTACTTACAAACTATTTCTAACGCATGTATGAATGTATATGTGTATCGTGTAGAATAAGATCACGAATAAGCAATTAAACTGACAACTATACCCCTACTTTTCCTCAAAATACTCGTACATATCTCCATTGAAATACGTATTATTGGTTATGTGTATATGTATGTATGTATATATGTAAGGTATAATTAAATCATGCATTATGACATATATGAGATTTGAAAGCGTATCCTACAGTCAGTGGTGATTGAGTGTGAAGGTGAAAAGTAATGCAATCAACAGAAATGAGAGGATACAGAGACTCCCAGAGGCAAGGAGAGCACATCAACATCAAAGACAACGACAACAAGGCCAGGGAATAACTAGCATTTTAATTAGCCATCTTAATCCCTGTCACGTTTTATGGCCTTCACACACACACACACACACACACACACAGAGAGAGAGAGAGAGAGAGAGAGAGAGAGAGAGAGAGAGAGAGAGAGAGAGAGAGAGAGAGAGAGAGAGAGAGAGAGAGAGAGAGAGAGAGAGAGAGAGAGAGAGAGAGAGAGAACAAAGAACAGAGGAAGAGGAAGAGGGGAAGGGGGAACAGGACATGGATAACGACAAGAGGAATGGGATATGGGAGATAAAATTTTAGTGTTACGGATTTCAGATGATGGTGAAGAAGTTTCCGTCTGAGTCACGGGAACTGCGTGTGTCTGGCGCGCCGTTCCGTCACTCAGTAAAAGTTGGTGTGAAGCGACCCTCTTACGGAAATATTCCCTAAGTGTATGGTGTCGTCTGGCTCAGTCGTCCCATTCTGGATTGGCAGCTGTGTGTGTGTGTGTGTGTGTGTGTGTGTGTGTGTGTGTGTGTGTGTGTGTGGCGCCGCTCTTTTTATGTTATTCCTCCTCTTTCTCTTCCTCCTTCTCCTCTTCCTCCTCCTGCTACTCCATCTGTTGCACTTTTCCCTCTCCAGCCTTTTTTGTACCTCCCTTTTTTCTTCTTTATCTTTTTCCTTCTCCTCGTTCTCCTCTTTCTGTCTGTGTGTGTGTGTGTGTGTGTGTGTGTGTGTCTGTGTGTGTGTGTGTGTATAAATTATGTCATCTTCCTTCATCACCTTATCCCTCTTTCTTCTGCTACAGCTACTTCGTCTGCCTCTCCTTCACTTCACTTTCCCTTTTTTCCAAACCTTCCTTTTCTTCACCCTCCGCTTCTTTTTCCTCCTCCTTCCTCGCCTCTCCTCGCGGACACTAAAAAGCAAACACACACAAGTCGTCTCCTTCGCCATCCTCGTCCCCGGAGGCACCACAGCAATGGCCTAACATATGTGGCGGCTTCCCTTCTTTCCTCTTCCTCGTTCCCTCCCACAGTCCCTCCCGCCCAGCCAGTCCAGCGGCCGATAAACAAGAAACTGTATGTCGCTTCTTCCCTTACTCCTCCCTCCATCTTTCCCCGGCGACGAGATACTAAAGGGAAGGGCGTATGGGAGTGAAATTTATGATGGGCTTACAACCTTGCCCCAAAATTCATTCTCGACGAAATCTTTCTCGACACACGAACAGCAGCGGTAAGGGGAAGGAGAGGGAGGGACGGAGAGACAGGGTAGAGGAACAGAGGAAAGGAGGGAGGTTAAGCTTGAAAGGGACAGGACTACGTAAGGTGGAATGGAAGGGAATACAAGGGAAAGGGCAGAGACTGAGGGACAGGGAAGAGGAACATAGAAAAGGAGGGAGGTTAAGTTTGGAAGGGACAGGACTGCATAGGGTGGGTGGAAAGAGAGGAAGTGAAGCTGATTTGGGTAAGGTAAGACCACAGTGTGTTGTCTGCGAGATGGAAGTGCAGGGTTTGGTGATGGTGGTGGTGGTGGTAGTGGTGGTGCAGTTATAGTAGTAGTAGTAGTAGTAGTAGTAGTAGTAGTAGTAGTAGTAGTAGCAGCAATAATAGTGGTGGTGGTGATGTGGCGATGGTGGAAATGGTGATAGTGATGAGTGATGATGACCGTGAAAGTGAAGTAGCAAGGTAGTATGTGGTGATGGTGGTGGTGGTGGTAGTAGTAGTAGTAGTAGTAATAGTAGTAGTAGTACAGCAACAGCAGCAGCAGCAACAACAGCAGCAGCAGCAGCAACAATAATGATAGTGATGACCTTGAACTAACCTACCAAACTTTATCCGCTTCCGTTTTAAATAATCACGTTTATTTTAATGGACAGTGTTCATTATTCAAGAGTAATTGCAGTAAAAAAATAATAATCCAAAGCCAATAAAAAGGGGAATGTGTGTATAAATTGTAACTACTCTATATATTTCAAAACGGGACGGTCACGTGTCAAAATGTAGCGTCCACCAGGCGGGTTTATTGACTTTGTTAGCTGGCCATACAACAACTGAACGACTATTTGGAAGTGGCATAAACATGAAACTATTTGGTGTTTATATGACAGAGGCACGGCTGCAGTAATTGGCAATATTATACACACATCTATCTGTATCTCTCTATCTGCGTGGCTGCGATGGGAATGGCGCCAATCATCGCCCGGCCTCATCTATTATAAAACTTAAACTCTCATTACTTACAACTATGGTCGCGGCTTTGTGTGTGTGTGTGTGTGTGTGTGTGTGTGTGTGTGTGTGTGTGTGTGTGTGTGTGTGTGTGTGTGTGTGTGTATGTGAAAGAGAGATTGGGTATATGACTGTACTTCTCACTCCCCCCCCCACACACACACACACCTACATGGTTCTATTGGTCACAGGAGTTATGCAAGTTAAGCATTGATTTTATAGGAGAAAATCCTGATATATTCTCAGAAAACATATCCTTCTCTCTCTCTCTCTCTCTCTCTCTCTCTCTCTCTTCCCCCCAGTCCTCAGAGGCCTTCCCCCGCTCGTGTTATCGTCGGAAATGGCCCTCTCGCCGCATATATCCTCAGCACAATGGCTCAATCTTGATAAAGGACCGTCATAATTTCACTGGCAAAGAGTGTAAGCTCGGTGACTAGCTAAGGCCAGGGCCGCACTAAATTCCCCAGGAAAAAAAGTAAAGAAAAATAGTAAAAAAAACATAGATTGAAATACGAGTCTCCACCTTATGGAGGGTAAGAGGCTTTTATTTTTGTTGTGACTTGACTTATTCTTTTATGGAGATCAATCTTTGCCTTCCCATTGGCTGGTGGGGAATGAACGCTCCCTCCGCTGATTGGATGCTGGATAATCTTACTGATGCTTGTTTATGTGGCACCAGAGTGTTTTTATACAGTTTTTCCTCCCATCCACTCCTATCCCAGCCCTTTGGAGTCGTCTGGTATGGTATAAGCTGAGCGACTTTGTGGTGGGTGAATGAATGTACTGTAGTGTACCGTGCCGCAGCTGGTACCACTTATCTACCAGGCTGGTACAATACGCCGTCCTCCTATCCTGTCTCCTACAGGATGGGGTATAATGGTGAAGGAGTCACATCTCGCAGCTTTCCTACGTGCATTTGATGTGAATGGATACAAAGTGCGCTCGCCTCGAAGTGCAATACTAATATTCTCCTGTGCCTCTCTCGGACCCTTAAGTTATTTACCCCGGGCCGAGAGGCGTCCACCTATACATACAATTAATTTACAAGTGACGTGGTTGAGGAGGAAAGTGGATAGGGGACGAAAAGTCGCGAAAGGTGCAAATTCAGGTGCTTCCCCAGGTCTCCAACACACCTAAGGAAATCAGGTGAGATGTAAATGGGCAAGGAGCGCGTTCCCATTATGGCACAGTCCTTAGAAGTCAAGTGACCTGCCCTCAATTTCGCTTACTGTTTCGTTTCAATCTTAACTCCTCTTATCTGTTCAAAATCTATCACTTGTCGAACTTTTTTTAAGGAGACTGTCACCAAGTCAGAGGATTCAAGATTAAGTAAGTAAGATAAACAAAGACGAATTTGAGAACAGAGATTTGTCAAACTTCAGTGTTTCTTTGGATCTTTCTTGTGTAGGTTCACGAATGACGTTGTGGCTAAAATATTATCTTGTCTAGGTTCTCAGTTATCTTACGTAGTTGAGAAGTTGCCTTGAATAGGTTCAGGAGCTCATCTGTATAGGTAGGTCAGACGCCGCTGCTATTTCCTACATCTTTCCTTAATTACCAATCACTCAGAGATATCTTTACTTGTTCTACAGTCACCTGCAATCTTTAAACTTCGTAGAAATTGAAAAATATATCCTTTTTCATCACCTTCTTCCTTGTAAATGTTTATAAAGATGACATGCATTACTTCTGGTGGTGTTAATTGTTTCGTATAGCAGTGAAAGGGTTAAGAGCTGCTTGGAGTAGGTTAACTGTCCCTTTGCAATCTTCACATTTTCACATATTCTTACCTAAATGCCACCACTCTGTCACTTTCACTAACACGTGAGACCAAACTACAGCAGGCTAATAAGAGGGGCACGAGGAAGGAAATACCAGATCCAGTAAGGGAGATATCCTAAACTTAATAACCCGTATTCATTATTGACTCACCGACTCCATGACATTATTACGGGGCTTGCGAGGAAGGGGAAGTTCGACAAAGGCTTCTGCAGGTAAACTGGCGATGATTGCTGCAGGATACTGCCAAACTTGGGCCTCATCTTCTGCGTCAGGGAGGGGTGAGGGGGATAAGTATGAGAAAGCAGGCTGTAGTAAATATGAACGGTAATCATTTGGTTGTCGTGGTAATGGTGGTGATAGTATTAATAGTGGTGTTAATGGTGGTGGTAGTGGTAGTGGTAGAAGTGATGGTAGTACTGGTGACAGGAAGAAGGGAAAAGAGAGATAGGAGGGAAAGGGAAAAGCTGAAGAGGAGGAGGAGGAAGAAGAAGAGGAGGAAGAGGAAGAAAAGGCGAAAAAGAAGGAAGAAGATAACACAGAATAAGTATAATGCACAAAGAGACACAGAACACCAAGGAGAAAAAGAAAAAAATTAGCACAGAGAGAGAGAGAGAGAGAGAGAGAGAGAGAGAGAGTTAGACGCAGATATATGGGGAAGATGGTGAGAGCTGGAGGCCTCTAGTGGCGTTCCTCCTCCATTCCTTGTATTAATTTACGGTCAGCAACTCATCCCTGGCCGTGTGTCTTGATCAAGCTGCTGACAGGCTTTTATGGTTAACTCAAATTTGCATACAGGGGCATTTCATCTTAATTTTCCTGCCTCACCTTTCTCTCTCTCTCTCTCTCTCTCTCTCTCTCTCTCTCTCTCTCTCTCTCTCTCTCTCTCTCTCTCTCTCTCTCTCTCTCTCTCTCTCTCTCTCTCTCATTCCGAGTCGTCTCCCACCTGTTTGTTTCTTCATTTTTTTTTCTTTCTCTTCTAATGTTTTTTTTCATTCATTCATTCATTATGTTTTGTCTCTCTGTCTAGCTGTTTGTCGTCCCCCCCCCCTCTCTCTCTCTCTCTCTCTCTCTCTCTCTGAGTTTACTTTTTTTATTTATCATCTTCCTATTATTCTTCTCTAGTATTTTATTTTTAGTATCTTCCCCTTTAACTCCTTTCTAATTTTATGTAACTTTTCTTCTATTTTTATATTTTCTTCAAAAGAGAGAGAGAGAGAGAGAGAGAGAGAGAGAGAGAGAGAGAGAGAGAGAGAGAGAGAGAGAGAGAGAGAGAGAGAGAGAGAGAGAGAGAGAGACTAAAAAATCTACTTCCATTCCAAATCAGCCTTTCCCTAAATCTATTTGCATAACTGGCTTGAAATCCGCATTTGCTGACAACCTGAACCGGATTGGCGTTGGTCAAGGCAATCCCATCTCCAGGTGAAGTGGCAGCGTCCTCCCTCACTTCACTTATTAAAGGTCCCGGGTGGCTCTGAGGGAGACTCCTAGGCTGTTGCTCTATAGGTTACTAGCTCAAACCTTACGTAAGTGTTTTTTTTTTTTCAATAGGATAGGAAGTGCTCTCTTGTAACCCAATCTGAAAGTATTCGAACCTCTTGTTTCAGCGGCGTTATTAGTGTTGATTTCCATTTTGTTTCGCTATAACTCCTAATTTTATTCACCTTTCCGACTATTTGATTTGTTATTTCTTACATTACCTGATACTCTTATTATTGACAGTTATTTTGCACTATCACTGTTGTGTTCTTAAAGGAATAAAATTGTTAGATCATACTTTTTTTTATCTTCTCTTTTCTAAAACGCAATACTTAACATTAACGAAATTATTTCCTGTATTTACTTCCGTCACTAAGTTTATTACGTCAAACTTACTTCCTTTACAATAAGAGGCACACATTGGAAAAGAGCTAGAGAAGAAATACAAATGCAGTCTTTTAGTGAAGTAGGTCAGGCATCCAGCCATTCAAGGTTGTCTCGAGAAATAAACGAGACCATGTCCTCTTTACTCATCCTCCCCCAGGCTAACTTATCCCATTCCGCAGAGAATTTTATTTATTTTTTTTTTTCTTCTTTCGGTAGCACGCCATCAGGCATTTTGTTTATTTCGAATACCAACGCAGGATTTTAAAATGTTTACGATAATATTTTTTTTTTTTTCACAACGAGGTGTTTAAAAGTATCCAGTTATTTAGAAAGTACAATTTTAACTATTTAATCAGCTTAACAAACTATTCAAAATGTATCTGCAGATAGTCATAAGGTACAATTTTAAAATCTTACTTTGGTTAGCAACTTTTTTTAGCATTTTTATTAGCATTTTGTGTATTGGAGAGCATTTATTGGAGCATTTTTGGGGATCTTTTTTGTCGTTTTTGTGTTTTTGAGCATTTTTTGGAACATTTTTAGGGACTTTTGTCTTTTTTTTTTTATCATTTTGGGATTATTTAGTAGAGTTTGGAATCTTGAGTGATTTTTAGGGCGATTTTGCAACATTTTAGGCTTTTTCAAAATTCCGTTGCATCAGTCGCACCACGTAAATTTATAGATTTTCTGCAGTAGTGAATGGAATGAGCAGGTTTTTGACAACTCCCTCTGTGGCGGTGACAGGAGAGAGTGACAGCTGCAAATAACACCGTGTTGGTCAAAGAACGAGGCTCCAAACTCCCTATTCTCTCTCTCTCTCTCTCTCTCTCTCTCTCTCTCTCTCTCTCTCTCTCTCTCTCTCTCTCTCTCTCTCTCTCTCTCTCTCTCTCTCTCCTTGTCTTGGTTGTTTTCGTTTCCAAATGTCATTTTCTTCTCCGCCTTTCTCTTTTTCGTTCCCTGTTGGAGTTTAGTTTGCTTTCTGTGTTTTCGCTGGATTTTTTTCCCTTTTATTCTCTCTCTCTCTCTCTCTCTCTCTCTCTCTCTCTCTCTCTCTCTCTCTCTCTCTCTCTCTCTCTCTCTCTCTCTCTCTCTCTCTCTTTTCGTACTGTTATTACTAGAACCAATTTTTCCCACATCACATATTTCCCGCTATTTTTTCCCCTTCGAGATAACCCCAGGCAGAAATATTTTGCATCATAAACTATTGATATAACGAATTTTTTCCTCCCCAGTGTAAAATATTCCCGGCAGCAGTAATTTTCCCTCGCCGCTGAATTCCATTAGACATTAATTTCCCTATGTCATTTTTCCCCTCTGTGCGTTATTACTTCTTTTTTTTTCTTTTCATTATAATATGCCTGTTATTTATCTGTATGGAGGTTGAAATACATACACATACACATACACATACACACACACACACACACACACACACACACAGCCACACAAACACACACACACACACACACATTCATACATATACAAAAATTTCAATAGTAGAAGTAATGAAAACTCGTATCTACAAAACTTTTTAGACCGATAAGCGATATAATACCGATAATATATGCTTAGATCTTCGCTTTGCTTATTATTATTATTTTTTTTCAATACTACTATTCATAATATTTTGCTATCATAAGTACTCTTTAGGACTGCAGTTTTTTCTAAGGCTACTATTAGTCCTTCCTCCTCTGTAGTTGAAGATAATACATAATTAGATCTTCACTTTTCTTTTGTTTTCGCTATAAACTATTAGATTTTTATGATATTTTGCTATCTTAAGTACATTTTTTTGGGTCGTGGTTATTTCTAATGGTACTACTATTAGTCCCTCCTCTTCCATGACATACTAACAACGTCTGATTATCAATTTTACCATGAGAATGTCATTCATGCTTCAACATTTACAGTATAACACTTATATTTACATTTACTTATGTCTTAAGGTCATGAACATTTTTTTCTTTAATGAACGCCACTACTTACAAGG
The DNA here is from genome assembly GCF_035594125.1 of Scylla paramamosain. Taxonomy (NCBI): domain Eukaryota; kingdom Metazoa; phylum Arthropoda; class Malacostraca; order Decapoda; family Portunidae; genus Scylla; species Scylla paramamosain. Next base: position 6,263,769 of record NC_087154.1, read on the forward strand.
ATACCACTGAGCATGCATTCACTACAGTTTAAATCTGTAGACAATAACCAATGCTGTAGTGACAAACTAAAGAGCGAGATAACATTATAACATGCATACTTAGATCTTCAGTTTTCTTCTTTTTTTTTTTTTTTGTCTTTTACATTCTTCCATTACTTTCTTGCCTTGTTTTCTTTCATTACTAGACGTTCATGCTATTTTGCTGCCTTAAGACATGAACGGTATATAAATCAATTGTTACATAAGAAACCAATAAGCGTGCACTTACTACACCGCATAACTCTGGACACAATAGTAGGTGCGGTGTAGCGGAACTGTACAGCGAGTCCGCAAGTTCATCACACAGTCAATAGATCCATTTAGCGACCACCATGAAACTGTGAATCATATCCCATCCCTCAGCAAGTCCATCTACATCTACATCTACATCATATATGAAGCGCTGTTGTGCATGCCAGAGCCTCCTCCTCTGAACTCTCCCTTCGCCTATAAATCCTCATAACTTTGGATCATTCTTTTAATGGACTGGCACCTTCAGTAGACCTTTTTTCAGACTTATGTTGGCCTTGGTCACAGCTTCTTTTACTTAGAAAAAAAAAACATCAATTTTAGGATAGCTTGGGTTAGGTCTCAGTTAAACAAGAGCAACCATCAGTATATACAACCACAGAAGCAAAAGGAATACAACGGCGAGTTTGTTCTAGTTGCGGCATGGCAGTGCATCTAGACAGGTACAGGTGAGCTTAACACAAACAACCTCTGCAGGTTTGTCACAAGATGGAGATCAAAGCGAAGTGATAGCACGGAACTGTATTGATAACAAATTTCAGACGAACAATGAATTATTTTCTGCTTGAGAATTTATCTTATATTTATATTGTGTGTCTAAGAGTGTGTGTGTGTGTGTGAGAGCGAGCGCCAGTGTACAATAATGTCAACCAGGAGTTTTGCAAATGTCAAAAAAGTTACTTAATATTCAAACTACAGTCAACACCTTCCCATCAAAACTGTAGAGTCTGTGCAGTACGAATGGAAGATCCTTTCTCCTCCCTACCTTCTTCATTTACTTTTTTACTTTTTCTCCTGCACCATCACCTCCTTCACCTATTCCTTCTCCCCTCAGTCATCTACACCCTCCTTATCTTATACATCCCCTTCCTCTTCCTCGACCACTTCCACTGCCTATGACTCATCTTCCACGTCCTACTATTCCTCTGTCTCCTGTTCCTTGTCCACCTCTCGCAGCACCAACACAGCAGCACGCAGGCCACCGTGACGGGGGGTGGAGTTCCTGATTCTGACTGACATCACCATTAGGGCGAAATTGGACAGCAACCACCCAGTGACATTAGACTTGTAAACCATCCCCTAGAGGACCAGGAGAGAGAGAGAGAGAGAGAGAGAGAGAGAGAGAGAGAGAGAGAGAGAGAGAGAGAGAGAGAGAGAGAGAGAGAGAGAGAGAGAGAGAGAGAGAATTATGCATGACTATTGCTCTACACACACACTCACACGCATAAACACACACACACACACACACACACACACACACACACATACACACTGCTCTCTCTTGGTCCACCAGCAGTGCGACCACTAAAGAGAGATGGAGGGGAAAGGGAAGGAGGGAGAAGTAGGGAGGGGAGAGAAATTGCAAGGAGAGGCGCCGAGGGAAGGGAAAAGAGAGGCTGACCGACGCAAATTTGGGGAATATTGCCAGCTGAGTTGCCTTTTTTCCTTATTTATTTACTGTGTGTATGTGTGTGAGATGGTGAAGGTGGTGATGGTGGTGGTGGTGATGGTAATAGTAGTAGTGGTGGTGATGGCGATAATAGTAGTAGTAGTAGTAGTAGTAGTAGTAGTAGTAGTAGTAGTAGTAACATTAGATCTCTCTCTCTCTCTCTCTCTCTCTCTCTCTCTCTCTCTCTCTCTCTCTCTCTCTCTCTCTCTCTCTCTCTCTCTCTCCATCGTCCACCAATATATACTGGATCCATATTTGACATTTTCTTCATATTTTTTTTACTCTTTTCACATTAAGAAACACAACACAAAAAATACGAGAAACAAGAAAATCTTCGCTTACTGACGTGGAAAAAAATAAGCGAGGAATATATATATATATATATATATATATATATATATATATATATATATATATATATATATATATATATATATATATATATATATTGGGTTTAGGAAGGGGGATAAAAAACCCAGGGAGGAGTTAGGATTCTTTTACCTAACTCCTCCCTGGGTTTTTTATCCCCCTTCCTAAACCCAACTACTTGTCAACATGAACAATTCACACACACACACATATATATATATATATATATATATATATATATATATATATATATATATATATATATATATATACTGTCACACACACACACACACACACACACACACACTCGTTCTTTCATCCTATACCAACTCTGTACAACCCTTCCTGTTCTCATTTTCCAATAGAAATGAACCCAAACACAGATAATCATTACAATTTCCTTTCCATTACCAAAACCAGACCACACTGAACCATAAAATACTTTTTACACCCAACCCCAACGTAAATGAACCCAAATTCTAACCTGCACCATCCACATATCCACTTGTGCTTTTAAACTCCACTTCTGCACTCCACCATCCACATTATTTACCATTACGAGTCCCTGGCAACCAGCTTCTCAGGGATGGATGGAAGCGGGTGTCTGGGTCTGATAACTCAACCTTGCAAACTTTGTGGACACAGTCAACAAGGAGAGGGAGGGAGTGCAGCACAAAAACACGCCAAAGAATACTCACCCCGCCTGTAAACACACCACGTACTACACTGCAGTAAACATAACAAGGAGAGCTGTGTTGGGGAGCATATTGAGGCCACCGCTCGCTGACTGACTGACTGACTGATATGGCTGAATGATTAACTGACTGATTTAGTGAGTCAGTGACAGACTGACTGCGAGTGACTGACTGACTGACTGACTGACTCGTTGAATACCTGAGTGAATGACTGACTGAATGATTGACTGGGAGTGTCTGAATGATGAAATGAGTGAGTGAGTGAGTGAGTGAGTAAGTGACTGGCTAACTGACTGACTGACTGAATAAATGAATGAATGAATGAATGAATGAATGAATTAGTGTGCAGCTGACTGAGGAATTAAATGACTGAATGCCTGACTAGATGACTTATGAGCTCAATGATATACAGACAGATCGAGAGACTGACTGACTGGCTGATAGACTCACTGACTGATTGCCTGGTACTCTCCCTCTTCAAAACCACCACTGACTTACTGAATGATTGACTAGATGAATGAATAACTTAATGATAGACTGAATTACTGACTGATTGTTTGATTTCCTTTTTAGAATCATCACAGACTAGCTGATTAAATTAATCTCTTTATCATCACCGACTGACTGACCGATTAATTGACGGAGTGACTGATTAAATTATTCTCTCTCTCTCTCTCTCTCTCTCTCTCTCTCTCTCTCTCTCTCTCTCTCTCTCTCTCTCTGTATCATCAATATGTGGAAAAATCTGGTATTTCAAGGATAATCAACGTCCTTCCGTCCCTTCCTGCACGCAGTTCCCCTTCCACCCTAATCCCTTCCCCCTCTGTGCCTACTTCCCTCTCAAACTTTCAATTACAATCACTCAGTTTCTCTTTAAATACATGTTTCTTTCCAAATGTCCCTCTCCTTTATTTCCACCACCATTCCTTTTTCCCGCTCCGCTCTTCCTCCCTCCCTCCCACTCTCTCTCCTTTTATCCCATTAAGATAAAATGGACGTAAACGACGCGCACATTTCACTCTCTGAAGCAAAAGTTTGACGCTCAATTAAAATGCTGTATACGTGCGGCCTTAGTTACTGCAGCGACGGTCGTGTGAGGGTTGAGAATGTTGCGTAGAGTTGCCGCCAGAAGCTTCCCCGTGCTGGCTGGCTGGCTGGCTGGCTGGTAGCTATCACACGGCACCCAGAAACATGCAAGGGTAAACTAAGGCGAACCAACTACTGAGGTTCTGGTATATAGTTAGAACCAGTATTAGTTCCTGCCGCCCTTCTCTTGCCTCTCCTTTGCTTTCCCCTTCCCTCCTTTCGTTCTGTCATCGGTGTTTCTCCACCTTCACCTCTTCCTCCCTAGGCGTTTTCGGTAATGAGGTGTGTGTGTGTGTGTGTGTGTGTGTGTGTGTGTGTGTGTGTGTGTGTGTGTGTGTGTGTGTGTGTGTGTGGTGTGTGTGTGTGTGTGTGGTGTGTGTAAGCTTTAAGATATTACCAATGTATATTTTCCTGACAAAAAAGTAAATAAATAAAATAAGTAACGGTCACAAGAGAGAGAGAGAGAGAGAGAGAGAGAGAGAGAGAGAGAGAGAGAGAGAGAGAGAGAGAAAGAGGAGAGAGAGAGATGAGAGAGAGAGAGTGAGTTTACCGAACCATGACAAGATAACGACCTACATAAACACACATACGTACAGTTCGCGCTACATTTTTTTTCCTTTCTACACTCCAGTTCCTCTGATCTCATCCCTCGTTTTTTTTTCTTTTTGTAACCTGTCTATCTGGTCACGATTTCCCTTTCTCAGTTGCTGTTTTCTTGACCTACATTGCCACCGATCATCAGTCAACGAAGAGGAGGAGGCTTCTTGAGTCTTGAGTGCCTCTTCTGAGAGTCTTCTACCTTTTTCTGGACATCCTAATGAAAACTTTATAGACTCCTCAAGTTTCACGATTCTTATCCAGGTCAACAACCACCATCGGCACGTCATCAGTCCCTTTGGTTCAACTGCACAACAAAGCCTTCAAAGTGTAGACAAAAGCATAGCTCTCACTCATTTAGCCTTGAAGCGAGTGTTCCTCAGGGTAGCTCATCGAAGGATACACAAAGAATATCACAGTATAATGAAATCAACAGCCTGAGGATGTGGAGCGAATGTGCAAGTTCTTAGTATAAAAGTACAGCACTACAAGTAAATAAGTTTCTTAATGTACCTTGAAGGGAGATTAAAACCGATATTGTTTGCGTGTGACAAAAAAATTATTCTCAAACTAAGTGATAGATGACTGGAACTGTTTCAGTAGTTGTTAGTGTTGTGTTAGTGTTGTGTTAATCAGGAGTTTCAATAATTTGATAAATTCATGGATAAAAATGACAAGTGGGATATAGGTATGTACAATTTATACAGGGGACTACTACTGCTTCTGCTTATGTTGTTACCCACTCTTCTCTGTTGGGCTCCTCCGATCACAATCTCATATCTGTATCTTGTCCTATCGCTCGAGTCTCTCCTCAGGATCTCCATACGCGGGGGTGCCTCTGGCGTTTTACCTCGGCTACTTGGTTGGACCATGAAGAGGTGTTTTTGCTGATTCTCCTTGGAATGACTACTGGTTCCCTGTCAAAGATCCGTCTCTGTTTTGCCGAGCGCATAACAGAAGGTGATAGTGTCTGGCATGGAGGCGTTCATTCCTCACTCTTTTTTCTCGACACCTAAACCTTCCAAACTTTGGTTTTAACACAGCCTGTTCTCGTTGCTATACATGACAGAGAGGTGGCCCACAAAAGGTATTTGAGCCTTCCATCACCAGAATCTCATGCGCTTTATATTTCTGTCCGGAACCATGCTAAGTCTGTTCTCCAACTAGCCAAAAACTCATTCATTAATAAAAAAAAGTGTCAAAATCTTTCAAGATCTAACTCCCCTCGTGACTTCTTGGCATCTAGCCAAAAATATCTCCAATAACTTTGCTTCTCCTTTTTTTCCCCTCCTTTATTTCAACCAGATGGCACCACTGCTATCACATTTATCTCTAAAGTTGAACTCTTCGCTCAAATCTTTGCTAAAAATTCTACCTTGGATGATTCAAGGCTTGTTCTTTCCTCTCCTCCACCCTCTAACTACTTCATGCTACCTAGTAAAATTCTTCGCAGTGATGTTTTCCATGACCTCTTTGGGCTAAACCTTCGGAAGGCTTATGGATCTGATGGCCGTCCCCTCCTGTTGTTGTCCGAGACTGCACCTCCGTGCTTGCACCTTGCCTAGTCAAACTCTTTCAGTTCTGTCTGTCAACATCTACCTTTCCTTCTTGCTGGAAGTTTGCCTACATTCAATGTGTTCCTAAAAAGGGTGACCGTTCTAATCCCTCAAACTACCGTCCTGTTGTTTTAATTTCCTGCCTATTTAAAGTTTTTGAATCTATCCCCAACAGGAAGATTCTTAAACATCTATCACTTCATAACCTTTTATCTAATCGCCAGTATGGGTTCCATCAAGACCGCTCTGCTAGTGATCTTCTGGCTTTCCTTACTGAGTCTTAGTCATCCTCTTTCAGAGATTTTGGTGAAACTTTTGTTGTTGCCTTAGACATATCAAAAGCTTTTGATAGAATCTGGCACAAGGGCCTTGATTTCCAAACAACCCCCCCTACGGCTTCTATGCTTCTTTCTGTTAACTTCATCTAAATTTTCCTTTCTGATCGTTATATTGCTGCTGTGGTAGGACGGTCACTGTTCTCCTAAATCTATTAACATTGGTGTTCCCTAGGGTTCTGTCCTAAGGAACTCTCTCTCTTCCTATTACTCATCAATGATCATCTGAACCAAACTTCTTGTCCTATCCACTCCTACGCTGATGATACCACCTTGCACTTTTTCCACGTCTTTTCACAGACGTCCAACCCTTCAGGAAGTAAACAGTTCACCCTGGGAAGTCACAGAACGCCCGACTTCTGATCTCTCTAAAATTTCTGATTGGGGCAGAGCAAACTTGGTATTGTCCAATGCCTCAAAAACTTAATTCCTCCATCTATCAATTCGACACAACCTTCCAGACAACTATCCCCTCTTCTTCAATGACACTCAACTGTCCCCCTCTTCTACACTGAACATCCTCGGTCTGTCCTTTTCTTATAATCTAAACTGGAAACTTCACATCTCATCTGTAGCTAAAACAGCTTCTATGAAGTTAAGTGTTCTGAGACGTCTCCGCCAGTTTTTCTCACCTTCCCCACCAGCTGCTAACTCTGTACGAGTTTCTTATCTGTCCATGTATGAAGTATGCTTCACGTCTGGGGGGTTCCACTCATACTGTTCTTTTAGACAGGGTGGAATCAAAAGCTTTTCGTCTCATCAACTTCTTCTCCTCTAACTGACTGTCTTCAGCCTCTTTCTCATCGCCGCAATGTTGCATCTCTAACAATCTTCTACTGCTATTTTCATGCTAACTGCTCTTCTGATCCTGCTAACCGCATGCCTCCGCTCCTCCCGCGGCCCTCGCTGCACAACTTTTTTTCTTTCACCTCTCTAATGCAAGAGTTGACCAATATTCTCAATCATTCATCTCTTTCTCTGGTAAACTTTGGAACTCCCTACCTGTTTCTGTATTTCCACCTTCCTACGAATTGAATTCCTTCAAGAGGGAGGTTTCAAGACACTTATCCTTCAATTTTTTACTATCGCTTCGGATCTTATTCGGGAACCGGCATCTCAGTGGGCTTTTTTTTTTATTGGATTTTTGTTGCCCTTGGCCGTTGTCCCTCCTACATAAAAAAAAAAATAAAAGGTGTAGGACTGCTAGCTTCTTATAGCCTCATTAATGTTTTCATGCTCTAATCTTACTGGTACAGAATAACGATTACCACCAAGTAGGAAACATATTATAACATAAAGAAAGGTTGGAGGAGTGGCAGGCGAGATGGAGGATGGAGAGACAAAAAGATAAGACAAGGTGGAGGATCAGGTCGGCGGGTCCTTTCAAGATGGATCCCAGGGGACGTCTCGTGTTAATTAGGTCTCATCCTTCCACCTGAGACGAACTGAAGAGAAGAAAAATGTCGAGATTTTTGTAGTGTTCCAGGGGACGCACTCCCCTGAGCAGCCCATGTGGGAGTTTTATTCTTACCTCTCCTACAAATTTACTTGGTGCTCAGGTTTTTGTTCCTTGCTCTCTCGCTCCTACTTTTGTATGTTTTTTTTATCCTTTTGTGTCATCCTCACGTGGAGTTAATGGCGCCACGTGTCCTGAGCGTCACACTCTCATCATATTCGTCTTACTTTTTAGTGTGATGTGGTATGGGAGGGACGGAGAAAAGAGGCAGGTGTCAGCTCCAGAATAATGGCTATTCCTATACACACTTTATCTTTTGTAATGCTCTTTATAAACACTAAAAATGTTTTTCATGAACAAAGAAAAAGGAAAAAAAATTCCTTATTTTTTTTTCTAGGTTACAGAACTATTTAAGACTGCAGTACAAACATAAATGTTTAAAATGTTGAAGGTGATTAAAAACCATCCAGCAGTGAGATGAGTCAGGTAATCTTAATGTGTGTAGACTTTGTACCCAAGTGATGAAAAACTATACTTTTTATTACCACTATTATTAATATCAGTAACGTTATTACTACCATATAATCACCACTGCCAGTATCACCAACACATTTTCTTAACCAGGATGGAACAAAGAAGCACCCTGTAGCTGTTCTACGACCAATAAAACTGAGACACTTCAAAGAAAACTTTATTATCTCGCTCCAGGAACTCTTGTCACAAAAAGAAAACGAAAAAAGACACTCTCAAGAATTGAAGACTCTTGGGTAACGCCACTTTTTATACACGAATTACTTAAAAGCGATGGCTGAGACTCACTCCCACTTTTTAAACCTTCTTCATCCCTTCCCTCCTTATCCCCTTTCCCTGAGCTCTCCTTCCCCCTTTCCTCCCTTCTTT
>NC_087154.1:6275000-6297500 GCF_035594125.1 Scylla paramamosain
AGGGTAAAAAGAAAAGAAAAAAAAAGAGGAAGAAAAAAAAGGAAGAAAAATTTAAAGAAGGAAATGAGGTACGAAAGAAGTGAAGGAAGATGAGAGGAAAAATAGTGAAGGAGAATGAGGAGGAAAGACGAGATAGAAATTAAGGACAAGGTTAGTGAGAGAAAGAAAAAAAAATAAAGAGCAGGATTGAGAGGGGGGATGGAGAAAGAAGAAGAAAAAGAAAAAGGAGGAGGAGGAGGAGGAGGAGGAGGAGGAGGAGGAGGAGGAGGAGGAGGAGGAGGAGGAGGAGGAGGAGGAGGAGGAGGAGGAAGAGGAAAAAAAAAGAAAGACAGTAGGAAGAAACTCAAACAAAAGAAGAGAAAAGAACAAAACAAGAAGAGCAATAAAAGAAAGATAGGACGAAAACAAAGACGAAGATCGAAGCAATGAAAAATGAAGAGGAAGATGATAAACAGGAGCAAAGAGCATTCGAAGAGGGAAAAGGGAGAAAACACAAATAAAGATGAAAACGATAAAAAATAAACATCGGAAGGAAAAGAAAAAAAAGAGAGAGAAGTGTAGTGAATAAAAACGAAAAAAATATAAATAAAAAAATAAGAGCTGGGAGAAAATAAAGGAAAAAAAGATAACAAGAAAAAGACTGGAAATAGGAAAACGAGGACAGATAAAAAAAATATCACAGAAAAGAATATATAAAAAAAAAAAGTAGGACAGGTAAAGATAAGCCAGTCCCAGTCAGTCAGATGTCTATACCACCACCACCATCACCACCAACCATCACCACCACCACCACCACCACCTTAACACACATGACATAGCACACAGCAGTATTGGGTTCCCGCCTTCGACAGCTGGCCGTAAGGAGAACATTAGGATGGTCCTTGAAAATTCCCCACACTCCCTGGGAACCGACCAGTAGTATCATAACGAGACGAAACTTACGAGGGAGTGGCGAGGATCCTGGGGAGGCTGCTGGGGGCTGGCTGGGGGGTGTGGAGGTTGCGGTAAAGGTTCCTGTGCGTGTGATCAGGGTGTTTAAACTATAATGGGATGTGCCACTTAAGGGTATAAATGGCTCAATATCTGCTCAGAAGAGGGAAAATCTGCGTCTACAAGGCTGTTTTGGCAAGGCGTGTGGAGGCATGAAGCGCGATGTGTGAGCTGCGATTCTCTTGTCTGCTCTCTCTCTCTCTCTCTCTCTCTCCTCTCTCTCTCTCTCTCTCTCTCTCTCTCTCTCTCTCTCTCTCCCATTCAATACTGCAAGAAATACATTGGTAAGGAGATAAGTAAAGTATTTAAGTAAATATATGAAAAACACACATATGTAAGTAGATTAGTTATAAATATTTCAATAAGCAAGTGATATGAAAGTAATACACGACTGTTCATCACCACCACTACCAGCTTTTCCTTTTCCTCCTCCTCCTCCTCCTTCTCCTCATACTACTGCTACTACTACTGCTGCTACTACTACTACTACTACTACTGCTGCTGCTGCTACTACTACTACTACTACTACTACTACTACTACTACCACTATCACCGTTACGGCCATTCCCACTGTTGCTTTTGTCATTGTTTTTTTCTTACAAGAAGAAGAAGAAGAAGAAGAAGAAGAAGAAGAAGAAGATAATGATGATAATGATGATAGTGATAATGACGATGACGATGATGATGACGATGATGATAAAAGAAATAAAAAAAATGAACATTGATGATAATGATGATGATTATGATGACGATGATAAGGAGGAGGACGAGGAGGAGGAGGAAAGAAGGAAGAAGGAAAGGAAGGAAGGAAGGAAGGAAGGAAGGAAGGAAGGAAGGAAGGAAAGAAGGAAAGACGGACGGACAGAGGGATAGATGGATGAATGGATAAGTAGAAAAAGAGAAAAAAAACAGGAAGAAAGAAAGAGAAAGAAAATGAAAGAAAGGAAAACGGCAAAGCAAAAAAGAAAACAAAAAAAGAAATTAAGAGAAGCGAAAAGAAGGAAAGACAGGACAAAAGAAAAACTACAGACATTAGAAAGAGGCTTGCCGATGGAAGGGCAGCGGGAGGAGAGGGGGAGAGCGGGCAAGGGAGGGTGGCAGCAGTGTGTGTGGACGGGGTAGAGGGGAGGGTGGAGGGACTAGAGTGGCCACACCGCCCCTGAAATGGGTGAGGAAGCATTTTCCTGACAACAGAGATCTCACGAAAGCTTTATCTGACCACTGACACCTCCGCTGGCAGTCTGATATATTCTCCTTCTTCTCTTTCTTTCTCCTCTTCTTTTCCTTCTTCTTCTCCTTCCTCCTTCTCGTACTATAAATATTTCCATCCATGCGGGTCTTGTTTTTCTTTTTTTTTTTTTTGTTCGTTTCCTTCCCTTTCTCTTTTTTTTTTCTTTTTGCTCCTCGTGCTGTGAAAATTTCCATGCAGTTTTTTTTTTTTTACCTTTTTTCTTTTGTTTTTGTTCTTGCTTTCCACGGGTTTACTTCCTTTTCCTTCTCTTTCTCTTGTTTTTTTTTCTTTCTCCTCGTACTGCAAAAAAAAAAAAAATCATGAAGCTATTTTTCTCGCACTTAACGGTTTTTCTTTCTTTCCCTCCTCTTTCTCTTGTTCTTTTCCTTCTTCCTCTTTGTACAAAAAAAAATAAAATATCCATGATTTTGTTGTTCTCCTTTTCCAGGTTTGCTTCAGTTTCCTTGTATTCCTTCCGTTGTTTTTCCTCTTCCTTTTCGTAATGTAAAATTTCCATCTTTTTTTTTTAAACGTTACGATTTTTCTTCTTGTTCTTCTCTTTCTCCTCTTCTTTTTCTCCCTCTTCCCCTTCGTACTGTAAAGATTCTATGCAGTTATTTTCCTCGCACTTCACTCGCTGTTTTCTTCTTTTTCCTACTTTTTTTTTTCCTGTTCTTTATCTTCTTCCTCATCCTCTAAAAATTCACAAGCCTCTTTTCCACTGTTCGGTTTTTCTTCCTCTCCTCCTCGTCCTGTTTGAAGGGACCAGTGGTTGAGAATATGAGCCTTCACCTTTGCTCTTCTGCATATTTAACTTTAGATAAGATAGTGCACATTATCACAAAGAGCTTCGTAAGTGCCATAATTCTGCTAGTATTTGCATTTTAGCTCGTACGTTTCTTTCATTTTTCTATCCTCTTATTCATAGTATCTCCCCTAACCTCCTTCACGTCATACTCCTCTTTGCTGAAATTAATAAGACAAGTAGGAACAGAGGCCAAAAGTCGAGTAACCTTCTCCACTCACTTTCACTGTGTTACATGCTGATGTCTCTTTCCATCTTAAGTCCGGTGACGTGCTGACTCTCTTGTAGCTGAGCCTGACTGCTGACAGGATCTTAACAGACGGGAGGACGTAAGACTGAGGACAAATACAAAGCACAGTGGAATTAAAAGCGGTGTTACTCGACTACTGACCATTTCTTTAATTTCACACGCAGATGCTTTTGCCTTTGACTGCAATGGTCTGTCAGGTTGATACAATGTTCCGGTGTAAATTAAGAATGTAATTTCGAAATGCACCACTCACGGTTAAAGGAGTGATAGAGAAGTTAGTTGGAAATACATTTAGAGTGATAGAGAAGTTAGTTGGAAATACATTTAGAGTGATAGAGAAGTTAGTTGGAAATACATTTAGGTGTTTTTTTATGATATTTCTGCTCAATATAATCCTTTAGGTTTACGTAAATACAATAGCAAAACTCACAGTTGATACCAATTAGTAGTTAAATCATTACATTCCAAAATATAACATATATAAAAAAATATCCTTATGTATTTCAGTTAATTTTGGTGTGCATTTAGTGTGGAAAGAGGTTAGTATTTGTACTGTTTTCACTGTAATTGTTAACGCTTTCACTACGATATGCAACAATTTACAACGCTGACAACAATGCTTGAAATCTTTATATGCACGTACATGAAAGAAGGAGACGAAAAAGAGTACGTTTGCAATTTCTAGCCAGTACAATGTTTGGAACTGAATGTGGCACAAAAAAAAAAAAAACTCAATGGTTAATAGAAAGATGTCCCAAATAACAGTGATAATGATGATGATGATGATGATGCAAATAATAAGATGTAACATACGGAGCCTTGACGCAGCTAAGGTCTCTCACACTATCATATCACTCCTCACTTCTCACGCCGCCTTCGCCGCCTCCGTCAGTCGATCGATAGTCATGAGAAGTGAGGTCGCGAACTGGAATCTTTATATCCCAGCGAAGTCAGCCATTAAAGGGAGGAAGAGAGAGAGAGAGAGAGAGAGAGAGAGAGAGAGAGAGAGAGAGAGAGAGAGAGAGAGAGAGAGAGAGAGAGAGAGATGGGGGAGGTAGGGTGTGAGAGGCAACGGCAGGATATTAATGGTAGCGGCTGGTCTGTGTCAACACTTCCCGTCACCCGCTATCTGGGGGGGCGCCGCGCCTGAGCTGGCTGGCTTGGGGGAGGCGAGGCGAGAGAGGGAGTCACCCGGCTGGCCATTACCCTCCGGAGTATCAACATGGAGGCTCTGTTTACTTTCATGATGTCGCCAGGCTGCCATTAGTCTACTCTCACTCCGTGGCGGCGCTTAACTGTATAGCACTCTGAGTCCCTCTTCTCATTCCTCTTTACTCTATCCACACAAATTGTACCTTTTTACCCCTTTCTATCCACACTCTACGTTATTTATCTATTTATTCTCCATTTCACTCCTCCTTCTACTCTATTCCATCCACACAGTTTGTACTTTTCATTCTTTTTGGTTCATACCACAATTTCTCTCTCTCTCTCTCTCTCTCTCTCTCTCTCTCTTTATTCTTCCCTTCTTTCACTATTTTTCTTCCACCTCCCTTCTATCCTCTTCCATCTACCTATTTTATCCGCACAATAGTTCTCTCTCTCTCTCTCTCTCTCTCTCTCTCTCTCTCTCTCTCTCTCTCTCTCTCTCTCTCTTCCATCCTGCTTCCATCCTCCTTCAGCCACAAAATCTAGCTAACCTCCATCCCCTTTCATCCTCCTCGGTTCGCGGCTCCCCATACTTCTCTCTACCTCTCTCCCCCACCCCTGCCTCCCCAGCCCCCTCTCTCACGGCCTGATATCGTATCGGGGGAAATTTAAGGTTATGGGGCCTGTGTCGGGGCGTTATCTGCGAGGTCAGGAATGTGGGTGAAGTTATTGGCCAAATCTAGCTTAATGTTCTCAGAGATGCTGATAACTAAAGGCTTCGCGTTCGTCCTCACGCGGCACCCATTTGCATCAGAACTGTTTACCTCCCAGAAAGCTTCGTGTAATCGCCTCCCCTACCTCACTGCTTTCCTAGACAGAGGCATAGACTGGGGCATGTAGTACACTTTCTCGTTCGCTTTCTTTCTATCGCTGTCTGTCTTTCTATCACACGGCATTCATCTACATCAGAACTGTTTAACTCCTAGAAATATTTGTATAATTGGCCCCTCCCTCTATGATTTCTAAGGTGCGGACCTTCTAAGGTACTCACGCAGACATACACTCTCTCACTTTATTTTATCTTGTCTATCTCGGTGTGTTTCTTTCTGTTTTGTCTCTCTGCCAGGCTGTCATTTCGCACCTTATCTATTTTATTTTCTGCGTCATTGTTTTTTTTTTTTTACGTTATTTTATCTTTTTTTTTTTTTTATCTTAACTATTGGGAGTTTTCGGTGCTTGATACTTTTACACTGCGGCGCCTTGTGACCTCATTGTTCCAGCGCATGAATCGGTCAATCAGTTCCTGATTTACCAAGAACAATTTATCATATTTTTTATTTATTTACAATTCTGTACTAAAAATAGCGGCAGTGCAATAATTATTGTGGCACCAGTTGCTAATGGCACTAGAATGAATTATTTGAGCATTAGAGCCGATCTCATAATCACATTAAACAAATTATTTCAGTTGTAAACCAATAAATTATGAAATGCGTCCTGTACTTTACAAGAGCACTGCACTAAAGTCTCCTTAGAAACAGTAAATGCGATACACATTCTGAAGGAGCTCAACTATTAATGGAGTCGAAGCTTAGACACAGTCGTAAAATGCAGGCCAGTAACGGCGTCGGGATTTCAGACTTTACAAGAATTCTCGATTTCGGCTCTTCTTCTTGTGTGCATTACTAGTATTTCTGTTCAGTGTATTTTGTTGCTTCAGGTACATTTATATGAGTTTCCTTCGACAACCTTTTTTTTTTCTTTTTTTTTTTTTTGTGTCAAGGAGTCTCGCTAAGAGTAAAAAACATAACATCATCATCAAAAGCCGGTTCAGTATGCCGTTCCCAAAAAGTAAATTGCAAAAGGATGTTTCAAAAAGTTGGCCAATAGAGTTTCGGAGTTGTTTTGATGTTCTTCTGAAACGTTTCAAGTTTTAATTTTGCAGTCATCGAGGGGCTGTTCTGCGTTATGACGCTGTCGGGATGTGGAGACTGACAACAGAGGAAATATTGGGTTGGCGTAATGTTCACAAGGCCGCCTCACTTTTATATTTGCTCTGAATTTTAGTATGGGAAAGAATCCGTGTCTTTGCAGAGGCCAAAAACCACACTCTCAAATGTTTCAGCATCTTGACTATTTTAACAAGTCGTAGTGAAAGTTATAGGGATTTCTCAGTATGTTTTCATGATTTTAGTGACAATTCAACAAGGATTCTATATAATGAATAGAGAAAATGCCATGAAAGATCCTCTAATCACATCTGCAGCCTTTGAAAATAGTGTTTATGAGAGTCCAAAGCGTTTCAGAATACCATCTCTGATTGCTGACTTCTTAACACCTCTTTCCATTGCACATCTCATATTACACGTGCAGCTGGCCTGGGCAAGGGGAGGACATGAAGGGGAACAGAATTACATGTATTTTTTTTCCTACTGTACCCTCTACTCTTGATTCATATCCCCTCAAGTGAAGATATCACATATTGTATCCCTTTCAGCATCGCCTTCACATTACAAACCGTTTATGACATGCACAGCTGACCTGAGAGAGGAAGAAGCCAAAGGGAAGGGCATATTGCTTTGTCCTACTTTGTGCTCTTCTCTTCGTCATATTATCACAGGTAAGAGTGTGACGCCTTCCATGATCTTGATACTTTCTTCGACTTTTTTTTGTTTTTGAGTCATAAGTTGTGTTTTTTTTTTTACCCTTGGCCAGACTCCTT
This sequence comes from Scylla paramamosain, assembly GCF_035594125.1. Classification (NCBI taxonomy): domain Eukaryota; kingdom Metazoa; phylum Arthropoda; class Malacostraca; order Decapoda; family Portunidae; genus Scylla; species Scylla paramamosain. The sequence continues at coordinate 6,282,148 of NC_087154.1, forward strand.
GACACGTAAAACGAAAAAAAGAAAAAAAAGAGGTATCCATTTCGCTAATTCCTGGCAGAATGTAATTATCTTCCTTTATGTCTTCCATTACTTACTGGTTTAATTTTACGGGGTTTTAATTTTCACTTCACTTCAGACATGAATGTTACATGTATTACTTTTTTTTTTTTAAATCAGGCATCCAGTCAACACAAATCCTAATATAAATGCCAAGAATTTTTAAACCTCTTTCTATCGACTGAGGCTAATTTTCTTATTTCATTTTTTATTCATGCTTCACTTCAGGTAAGAACATCACACATTTTATTTATTTACTTTTTTATCGGTCGTAAAAACTTCTCGTTACCTATCTTTTTTTTTTTTTTTGTATCCCCTCAATTGGTTCCACTGTTATAATCTTTAGTTCTTTCTTCTCCTCTCCTACACAAAAACGCCTCCTCTACTTCCTGGTCTCTGACACCGTCTTGCGTTCCATCTTCATGATTTTTACCTTTCTATTTATTCCCTCCATCACGTACATTATTCTCCTTTCCAATACAAACATACGTGCTCTATTTCTTGGTATCTGGCACCGTCCTGTTTTCCACTTCTGCCCTGCCTCTTCAAACTCTTCCTTCATTAATTTCATCACGTACAGTTTCCTGAATCTTTAACACAAACACACGCGCTCTAATTCCTGGTCTGTGGCACCACGTTGTGTTTAAGAAAATCTGCAAGGATGGTCTGGTCTAGAAAGATAGCAGACAGAATTACAGTTGTTGGGGAAGACGGTGGAGTCATAAACACTGCTGGAGATGATCGCCTTGTGTTTAAGCTTCACCCTCACCTCCTCTCCTCCCACCAAGCGTTTAAACATTTCATATCTTGGATACTAATTACCTTTCTTCCGTCACAAGAAAAAATGTTGCCGCTTCATTACACAAGACTAATGAGAAGCTTCCTAAGCCTAGACCAGATTAGGGTTTGAAAATCATTAGTGCTGGAAATAATATGTATATGAAATAAGCCCATTTTCTTTTATCCTCAATTATAATGAAACATATGCGTTATCTTTCTTATATTTTTGTACTATCACACAGAGACATGTTAACAACTAATTACTACTTCTAATATATCTACCCAGCTTAAAAAAAAAAAAAAATATCATTCTGTCGATGTTAATGTGATATTAATGCAACGTGCTTTAATATGTTCCTTAACCCTCTAACTTTTTTTATAGCATAACTTCATTTTTTTTTTTTTTTGGGGGGGGGAGATGGGGGGGATTGGCACCGTTAGTGTACCTTTTCTTGCACTTGGCCGGATCCCCTTATTACATGAAAAATTATTAACTATTAAGACGACAAATTAACTTATAAAAAATGTAGTTAATTAAAGAAGTAATAACAGAAACGACAGATATTACATTTACTCACGAAAAAAAAATATATATATCGTGAATTATAAATAAAGAGTACTGAATGAGGAAATTAATAATGGAAGTGATAGTAACTCCCTTTGACCTAAACAAAAGACAGGAAAGACGTATTCAAACCAAACCTTTCGCGTCAAATAATAATGCAAACATATTGGGCGGAACAATCTGAATTATACAACAACGGGTCATTATAATATTTCAGGAGGCTCCGAACAGTCATCATTAACGCTGAACTAATTACCGATGGGCAGTACATTCACCTGTCAAGAGGAGAGGCTGGTGGGTCATGAAGGCTAATTATGGATGAGCCGCCCAGACCACTAGGAAAAAAAAAAAAGGTTAATATATTTATCCATTTCAAGTAACATTATTCAGGACCCCGGCTAGAGACAAGTCACCGCGGCTCTTTTACAATGCTTTTATTATTATTATTATTATTATTATTATTATTATTATTATTATTATTATTATTATAATGTAATAATAATAATGATAATAATAATAATAATAATAATTATTATTATTATTATTATTATAATGTAATAATAATAATGATAATAATAATAATAATTATTATTATTATTATTATTATTATTACTATTGTTATTATCATTATCATCGTCATCATCATTATTATTATTGTTACTATCATCACCATCACTTTCATTATTATTATTATTAGTACGTATTTAAAACACATTTTCTTATGTCCAAGTCTTGCAATTGTTGACAATAATGTATTGTCTTTTTCTCCGTTATATATTACAATTATCTGAATTTACTTCACATTTTGTATGTTTTACCTTTTAAAATATGATTTTCAAAAGCAGTAATAATAATGATTAACAGGAGGAAGCAGTACACACCTGCCGAAATGATAATTACTCCCAGTGAGGTCTCAAGCACTGGACAGGTTTCCTACTGTATCGGGGGGTTGCTGTGAACTTTATATTGACCCAGGAGTGACCTCACTGAACGTTTCCCTTTGTGTCTCACAACACAAGGAGGCAATCACAGCCTGCACTCTAAAGACAACTTTATTCCTTCACGCAACTTTACCGTGCATCTAATACACACACACACACACCCTTCACTCCAAACTCAAAAATTTATTATGGAGACTCTTACACCAGCCTCGGAGTCTCCGTCTGAGGAGGGGACCATAAATGTCCCCATGTTGGACCCTGAATGTCTTGATACCAACTTTTTCTTCATTAACTTCTGCAACATTCCCGGTCTTGGATCTAGTTTTGAATCTGTAGAACACCATCTCTACTAAACCTCATCTTTTCCTCAGTGAAACACAGGTGTGTGAGGTAGCTGACAATAACCCCTTTTCTGTTCTCTCCTAATTTCTCTATCCTCATTTTCAATCCAAAGCTGATGTTGCGTCTTTATGCGCAACGACTTAATCTGCTCTCGTGCCCACGCTCTTAAATCTTTCAAATTTTCTATCATCAGGCTACGACAACAAAGTTACTCTCAAACTCAATTTATCTGTGTTGTACAGGTCTCACCTAACTCCGCTGACTATAAGAAGTTCTTTGACTACTTAACTTTCAAAGTGGAGCACATTCTTATTTTTTTTTTCTCTCTTTTATGGAGATCCCCATTCTTGGAGACAATGTTCACCATCAGCTTTGGCTTTCCTTTCCCTTCACTGACGAACCTGTGAACTAACCTTTAACTTTGCTATCCTACACGACCTATAGCTATTAGTGCAACACCCTACTTCTATTCCTGACCGTCTTGGAGATTCATCCAACATTCTTGACCTTTTCCTAACCTCTAATCCTGCTCATGCTGTCACTCTTTCTTCTCCGTTGAGCTCCTCCGATCGCAACCTCATATCTATATCCTATCTTATCGTTCCAATCCCTCCTCAGAATTCCTCAAAGCGGAAAATGGCAGAGCAAACGTAGTATCTTTCAGTGCCTCAAAAACTTCCAGATAACTATTCCCTCTTCTTCAATGACTATCAACTGTTTCCTTCTTCTACGTTGAGCATACTCGGTCTGTCTTTCACATTTCATCTCTAACTAAAACAGCTTCTATGAAGTTATGCGTTCTGAGTCGTCTCCGCCAGTTTTTCTCATATCTCCCTTGGTAAATCTGTACAGGAGGGGGAGAGAGAGAGAGAGAGACTTAAATGGGAAGACAGAAGGAATAAGAACATGATAAAAAAAAAAGAAAGCATAAGGACAGCTGATATACGCAATGCATGATATACGCAATGCAGGCTGCAAACCTACAATTTGCCGCCATCATGACAAAGAGTGAAAATATGACAGCAAATGGAAGAATGAAAGTAAGAATAAGAGAAGTAAAAGTAAAGCATGGGTTAACTAAAACTACGATTGATAAAGAAAAAAAATGGAGAGAAAACAATGCAAACCCACCTTTTTTTTTTATTTCACTTTCCTTTGTCATCTGATACACTTCACACTTCCCATGATTTTTTTTTTTTTTTCATTTCTCGCAGCTAACAATCCATTCCGAATCATTAAAATGTCGTTTAATCATTTCACAGTGCAAAGTCATTTTTTTTTCTTTCACATATCATTACATACTTAAATCCAGTCAATATTTTGTGACATTATATTTTCACTACAATTTTATCTCGTTTCGCTTAATAATTTTACACTATAATCTCATTTTCCTTTCGTGTATCAGGAATTAGCAGTCGCTCAAACATTTCATTGCATTACACATACATTACACTTGTCTATTGTCAGAGAGAGAGAGAGAGAGAGAGAGAGAGAGAGAGAGAGAGAGAGAGAGAGAGAGAGAGAGAGAGAGAGAGAGAGAGAAGCGAACCGGATAGGAAATATGAACAAAAAAAGAAATGAAACAAAACTAGGAAATATAGAAAACAGAATGATGCACACACACAGCCCACTGACATCCCACTGACGAATGGAATAAATAAATAAAAAAAGGACGAAAAGCTGCACACCGTGAGGGGGAAATGGAATGGGAGGGAAAAAAGAAAAAGAAAATTGAAAAACGCACGAAACAAAAAGAAAAAAAAACATAACGACAAACAAATATGATAAAAGAGAACCAATGAAAAAGATGACATGGAAAAACCATATACGTACAGTCTCTCTCTCTCTCTCTCTCTCTCTCTCTCTCTCTCTCTCTCTCTCTCTCTAACCCTTTAAACTAAACACAGAGGTAAATTAACAAGAAAACGAAAATCCGGTAACCAACACAGTAAGAAGCAAAAGCAAAATATTCCTGACCAAAATTTTTTTGCAGAATCCCTTCTACCCAAGATGCAGAAGGAGAGAGAGAGAGAGAGAGAGAGAGAGAGAGAGAGAGAGAGAGAGAGAGAGAGACGCCCACTCGTGTATACATAACCACCAAGTCACGCATCGTTACGCTTTGATCAAGTTACGAACCTTCAGCCACGCGTCCCTGTGATACGTACAAGAGAGAGAGAGAGAGAGAGAGAGAGAGAGAGAGAGAGAGAGAGAGAGAGAGAGAGAGAGAGAAACATAACTCCTGTCCTTTCACCATCAGCGTATACCTCCCACACACACACACACACACACACACACACACACACACACACACCTCGTGGCGTTATTATAGTAAACAATACAACGTCAGGGCGGGAAGAGAGGCAGCTTCTCCCGGGACAACGTGCGAGGAATGCGGCGCTGAGTCAATTCTTGGCCAGCCTCTCTCCCTCCCTTCGTTGTTATTCCCGTGAAGGAGGTGACTAGAGCCCCACTGACACCCTGGCTATCTCCCCCCTCCCTCCCTCACTCCTCTCCCTTCATCTTCTCTTTCCATCCTCCTTCCTGTTTCTTCTCAGTGTCTTCATCTATCTTTTCTATTTTTTTCTTTCTTTCTCTTCGTTCTGTAGAGTCCCACTCCCTCTGGCCATCGCTCTCTCTCTCTCTCTCTCTCTCTCTCTCTCTCTCTCTCTCTCTCTCTCTCTCTCTCTCTCTCTCTCTCTCACTTCTTTTCTACCTTCCTCATCTTCCATCTTTCTCTTTTTCTTTCTCCTTCCCTTTCTTTCCCTAAGTCTTCATCCTTTATTTATTTTTTTTTTCAATCCTACTGACATCCTGGCTCCTTTCCGTCTATCCTTCTCTCCCTTTCTTTCCATCCTATTTTCCTTCTTCCCTTACTTCTTCTCTGTCTCGTTCCCCTTCCTTCCTCACATCCATTCTTTCCATTTCTCTCTTCCTCGTTTCTTCTTCTTCTCCCTCTTAGTTACTCTTCATTTCAGCCTTCCATGCTTCCTTTTTATCTCTCTCCTTCCCTCTCCCTTCTTTCTTTACTCTCTTCCTCGCTTTCATCTTTTTCCTTCTCCTTTCTCATACATCGTTTCTTTCCGTCACTCTCTTCTCTCTTTCTCCTTTTTTTGTTCTCTCCCTTCTTCCCTTTCTTTTCTTCCTGACAGTATCAATTCCTCCTTTCCTTCTCTCCCTTCCTCTTCATTTTCTGTTTTTTTATCTCTTCATTCCCTTTCTCTTACCTTCGTTTTCTCCTTCCTTCCCTTTCTTTTCTTTCTCACACTTACCCTCCTTCTCTTTCCCCCTTTCTCTTACCTCCTTTTCCTCTCTCCTTCCCTCCATTCTCGTCTCCCTTCATCCTTCCATTTCTTCCTTCCTCACTTTTTTCCTCCGTCTTTTCCTCTCTTCCTTTATTCTTCCTTACTTATCTCTCCTCCTATTCCTTCTTTTCCTCCATTTTAGTCTCACAAGCTCCGCTTCTATATCTCTCCCTTCCTACATCCCTCCTTCCTCCTCTGCCTTTTCTTCATCACATAATCCATTATCTCTTTCCATTCCTCCCCGCATTCTGGTCTCTTCGACACTAGAAGGGAAGAAATAGTTAGTTAAGGCCGTAGTGAAGTTGAGTCTTGATGACGCAACATTTAAATCATATAGCACTGACTACGGTTACAAAAAAGCGCTATCTCTCCCGCAAGGAAACTGTCGTGAGCCAAGATCGGACTTACAATCTTTAGTCTTTAAGCCACAACCTGAGTATTGTTTCCCGTGAGAGGAACAAATACTAGACGAGAAAGAGACGAAGATATTATGAAAAGCGAGAGGAAGGTCTGGGAGCGACTGGACATGAGCGGTAAAGTTAATGGTGCGTTTTATTTATCCTACGTATTACAACAGCTTCGTCCTGTCATGATTCGCTTGTCTTCCTCCGAGGGAAGCGAGTCAACACTGATATACAGCCGGCAGTAAACGTCGCGATAAGCTGAGTGTGTGTACGGCTGGGACGGGCGTGGAGAGGGGAGGGTGGAGGAAGGGAGAGAAATAACGCCTCATCTCATTTCCGTAAGAGGATGCTTGCCAGATGAAAAACAGGAACGAATGGAGAATCATAACATCGTCTCTTCTGAAACGGCAATAAAACTCAAATTTCTCAAGTGCCGGAGCTGCTAATCAAACTTTGGATGAGTTTTTCAAAGGGTTTACGTTTCTCTCGAATTTTTACTCATTTTTCTTAACGGTGCAGGATGAATAAAAACTGGTTGTTTTCAGTGGGCATTCAAGAAGCATGGGGCTGCGTGCAAAGGTTGTTGATGCAATATTTCTTAAAGAGGAGAGTTAGGTTTTATGGAGGATGAAGACGGTAAGAAAGCAAGGAACACACTGCTGTCTAAATATTACACAGAGGAAGAACAAGCACAGCGAGTAAGTGTCAATTTCCTCCTGTTGGTGTTTCATGAATCGTATCATACGCGATTTTTTTTTTCTATAGCTTTTTTTACCCTTCTTTCACGGCAATTTCAATTTTTCGTCCTTTTCCTTCTCCTCCTTTTCTTTCTCTTGTTAATTTTCATTTCAATCCCTCGCCTTTCTCCTCCTCCTACTCATTTTCATTTCAATTCCTCGCCTTCAGTCGCAACATTAATTACGTGGAGGTTAATATGAAAATCACACATTCATTTCTCCCTCTCCTTCATCACACACACACACACACACACACACACACACACACACACACACACACACACACACACACACACAAAGTAGCAGCGTCCCAGAAAACCTCAGTTCCTCCTCCCACGCTTCCCTCGGCCTCTCCTGACGTACATCTTGGCAAGCAATCTAAACTCCAGCGACAGTGGCGTTAAAGTTGGAGAGCTTCGGCAGTTTTATAATGCCATAATTTGCAGCACGAGGCCTGGGCGTTAGTGAAGAGGGGAGTAGGGGAGCGCCTGCCACCGCCGTCAACGCCACTGCCACGCCGCCTCCACAATGCCCTCATGTCACTGTCAGGACTTTCACTGCTATATGCAACAATCTGTCACGCTAAAAGAACTATAAAATTTATATTAACACCTACAAGAAACTAAAAATAGATATAAAGAATAGATTTTCCTAATTTCTAGCTTTTATAATGTTTAAAAGTGGCTGTAGAACTAAAGAAATATCACAGAGTGGTTTACGATAAGAAAGGATGCAAGGTTAGATGGCGCTAAAAATGTGCTGAGTAACACTGAAAGAGTCAAGTTAAGGTCCCACGCAGCTCTCGCTCCTCCACGCTCGACTGCTAATCAACTTCTGTGCTAATGACAATTAGCACAGAAGTAATTGCAAGGCGATAAAAGGTTTGAAATTATGTTGCAAAAATTTTTCCTATCAGTAATGTCTTTAGATCTCCCCCTCACTGTTAAAGACAATATATGTAACACTTTTGTCTAACATGAGTGACCAGAGACAAATAAACAGAGCATAAATTAAACTACAGGCACTAGAATATTAGAACTTCCCACTCAATCATTTCATCAGTGGCGTCTCTCGATTTTATCCTAAACTTAATACAGATTATTTATGTTATACATGAGAAGAAATCACAACTGTCAAAAAATATAGATAATATAGATAAATGAGGTAGATTTCAATTACTCTAAACATGTTATAGACCATTTTTATCAAATATGAGAAAAAAAAAAACACAGCAATCAAAGGGTTATAAACAGGTGAGGTAAATCCACGTAACATCGTAACCTAACTTTCAGCCTCTCCATGTTAGATTCACTATAGACTCACTCATACATACACCAATCACTCTTTGCACTAGACACTAAAAAGAGATAGGGAAGAATTAGTTCTCAAATAGAGTGGTAGATGAATGGAAAAGACTCAGTAATCAGGTAATCAGTGCTGCATCATTAGGGAGCTTCAAAAGAACACTAGACAAATTTATGGATGAGGATGATAAGTGGATATGTTTCAAAAGTAAAGAGACTGCCACGTCTAGGCATGATGGCGTATTGCAGCTTCCCTTACTCACTTATGTTCTAACACGACTGCCTTACTGCTACGTCTCCTTTACGAATCCCCACCAATCACGGGCTATAAAAGTGCTTACTCTTCTGCTGCCTTCCCTCAGCCGCAGCAGAACGAAAGAGTTATGCCTCAAACTTGTGGAGAAAAAGGGGAGTGGGACATAGATACAAAGGGAGAGAATTAAAAGACAGGGGAAGACATGAAGGAAAAGAGAGAAAAATGAGAGACAGTGGAATAAGAAAAGAAGAAAAATGTGAGGCAGGGAGAAGGAATGGAAGAGATGAAGACCCATGGAAAAAAAATGAAAGAAAAAAATAGGTGGTGATTAGATAAGGAGAGACATAATGGATTGAAAAAAAAAAAAATGTGGGGAGAAGAAAAATGAGCGAGACAGAATCAGGAAGACAGAATCAAGAAGAAAAAAAGACAACAAAAAAAGAGAAACATGGAGAAAATACAAAAATAAAAAAATATATAAAAAATAAAGAGAGACGTACCGGATGAGAAAAACGAGAAAAGATAAAAAAATGACAGATTCAGAAAGTCAGAATTCAAGAAGGAAAGAAACGAAGGAAAGCAAAAATCAAACAAAACGGAGAAAAAAAGCAGGAGGTGGGATAAAAGAAGGATGCAAGGGATATAAAGAGAAGGGAAGAAAATAAAAGTGTATTAGCGGGAAATAAATCGACTACAGTTTGTAACGCGAAACATAAATCTTCTAAATGACCTTTCTCTCCCTACAATACAAGACGAAGGTAAACGGCGGGAGGAAAGGAGGCAGGAGGAGAGAGGCGGCGGCGGAAAGAACGAGAGAGGAAGGAAACATGAAGGATCAGAGGTAAACTAGTAAGGAAAGAAAAAAAGAGGAAAATTAAGAGGAGAAGAACAACGGAAGTAGAAAAAAAAAAAGACAAGTAGGAGAAGAGGAATAAGAGGAGGAATGGAGGCACGAAGATTGGAAGAATGAATAAGCACCAACAGATAGAAAGAATAGAAAGAAAGGAGTTTAGGAGTAAGAGAAACAGACGGAGGAATAGGAGGAGGGAAAAATAAAGGACATGAGAAAGTAGAAAGGAACAGAGAAGATAGAAAAAAATAACAAAAAGAGGAGGAGGAGGAGGAGGAGGAGGAGGAGGAGGAGGAAGAAGAAGAAGAGGAGGAGGAGAAGGAAGAAAAGGAGGAGGAATAGAGCAGAAGAGAGTAAGAAAAGAATAGAACAAGGAGGAGGAAGAGAAGAACGAGGAAAAGAAGAAAAAGAGAACAAGACCGAAAGGAACCACAGGAATAACAGAACATCAGTAGGAAGAAGGGAGGAGTAAGAATAGAAGAACAGGAAGAGAAGGAGGAAGAGAAAGGGGTCCCAAAGAAGCAAGAGGGAAGTGAACAAGGAACAGAGATGCTTTGGATGGCACCGTAATTACTACTTCGTCAGTCCATTATGCAACCTAATAGGGCCAGTATGGTTATAGGGACGTAAAGGAAGGGGATGGGAGGGAAGTGAAGGAATGGGGTGGGAGAGAAGTAAAGGGAGGGAGTGGGAGAGGAGAGAGGAGAGGAGACTGAGAAGAAAAGAAAAGGAGAGAAGAGAAGAAAATCAAATGTGAAAGAAGAGGAAAGCAAGATCGTAAGGTTGAATAAAAGATAAGAAAATAAAAAGAAGAAGACGAACACGAACACGAACACGAAGACGAAGAAGAAGAAGGAACAACAACAGCAACAAACACAACAACAACAACAACAACAACAACAACAACAAACAACAAACAACACCAACACCACCATCAGTACAACCACCACCACCACCACCATCAACAACGTGCCAGCAAACCGACCCATCAAAAAGGGCAAGAGGAGAGTAGCAAAAAAAAAAAAATCTATTTTTCACTCACCACAAGGATCATGGCCTCACTCTACGCCACACCACAGGTTACTACAGCACTTCACTGTAAAACCCACTTAGTAGTAATAACGCTGCGCCACATTGTCACATCATCTTACGCCTCACTCTATCTCCTTACGTCACGCCAAACCAAGCCACACCACTTAACACTACTGCACTTCTAAACACTCTGTTCCCTACGACACCACGTCTTTCGCTACTCCACACTAGAAACCAGAGACAGACAGACAGACAGAGAGAGAGAGAGAGAGAGAGAGAGAGAGAGAGAGAGAGAGAGAGAGAGAGAGAGAGAGAGAGAGAAACTAGATAGAACTTCAGCATTACCCTCGACAGAACAAAGCGCTGTCTCTTCATTGCAATACGAAGGAAACTGTTTTGCTACCACGCCTGAACTGCCACACAAAGGCGGGACGAGGACAGACTTAAATGAAGGAGGGAGAGGAACAGTAGGAGTGCTTAGGGCCGCGGGGAGGAAGAGGAGGCGGCGGGCATGGCTGACGAGGCGGCAATGTTGAATTCACTGGCTGGAAGAAGTCGTGGCGTTAAGATCCCTATTCAGAAGCGCTTCGCTTTCTCACCAAGACTATTTTTCAGGGCGGCAGAGATGATTAGTCCTGTTCTTAAGCGTGTTTCTCGGCTTAATAATGTAGATAAGTTGTTAATCTGTCACTAGAATCGTACCAACACCTTTAAAAACCAGTGGATGTGCGGCGCAGAAGTGTTTCAGGATACGGTTCTAGATTGCCTCGCAGCCTCCACGGACGATGCCTTCTGGAATGGCGAATTAAAAGTACACCTACTCTCAAACGACGCTGAATTGCCCTAAGCCGCCATAAACGAGCAGCGATGGCGGCACTGGCGGGATGAGGAAATCTGGCTTGAAGTAATCGTGGATGTAAAACTCAAAGTGAAATCTGACCGTTTCTTAATTGGGTTTGTGAAGGGGAAGGTCTCTCGGCTCGGGGCTCGTCGGCAACGGAGAAGGGAGGAGTTAGTAATTTGGACTAAGTAGTATTATGGCCTCTATTCTCGCTCTGCTCTCTCATCACGACTGTTTTCAAAGGCTACAGAAATCATTAGCCGGGTTCTCAATAGTACTTCTCCTGATATAAACGAAGATATCTTGTCTCTTAGTAGAACCATACAAACACCATTAAAACCTGTGCTACTTCAACTAGACCCTTTTGAAAACAGTCGGGGTGCCGCGTTCAGGCGTTTCAGAATACGGTCCTATATCCCAGGCTTAGTTTCCCTGAAGGCTGGTATAGTGTGCTACCAGGGAACGCCAGCTGCAAGGGAACTACCATGCACTTTCTCCGCCTACAGGAAGCACTTCTCAACAACTTCCTCAGTGCCATACAAGTGTTGAGCTGCGCCGCTCGTGAATGTCTGCCTTCACCACTTCTCTTCACCGCCTTCCCTGGACGTGTTTATCTTTTATTTATTTAATCATAAGCAGCATCGGTGGCTAGTCATAGAATCCCAGCATCTCCAAAGAGGGATAATTATTGATCTACGCCAGACATTTTTCTTCTCTCACCGCTCAATGTTCTGTCGAGAAATAAGAAGAGAATTAATAGGAATGGGCTGGATGCTAAAGATATGCCGTCCTCAGAACATCAAACACACACACACACACACACACACATACACACACGATTTTTTTTTTTCAAGGTTATTTCAAGCCATCAAGCAACATGTGAAACACTGTTGTTTTTACCTTAGCTTCCCGAGAACCACTAAGCTCCCTGTTAACCATGAGCTCTCTGCCTCTACTGGAGTTCTTAACACTGGCAATCCTTACTATAATATCACAGATCAGTCACACATCCCCCATAACAGTGCAATCCAGACAAACCCAACAACTTCTTATCTCGATGTATTTTCCGACTTTCTTTTCCTGACACCACCGGACCTTTCCTCGCCACCTCCATTGTACTTCCCCGTCTTAACTGGAAATGAACTGCCAAACTGTTACACTGAACCGGCGGGCGACTGTCACTCGGGGGAAATGTACACTGTAACTTCCCCCTTAAACTTCAGGAGGAGCCGCTGTTTCATTACCGCCTTTAGTGTAATGGCCGTCGTCTTACGCATCTAGGGCATCGTTTACAAGTTGGATCTTACGGAAATAATCATAACTATCGGCCAAATTAAAAACGTCAAGTTGTAAGGAGTATGGCTGTGAAACTAAAAGACTTTACTAACAAGAAAAAAAAAAAAGGAAAGAGATTATGACTACACCTGCCCGAGTGACCATTTTTCCACCAGCACGAGTTCCGTCCCGCCTGGCTCCTGCACCGACTCAGGTTTCTAGGAAGTTAGTTATGAGTTTCCTGGAACACTTTGGTGACACGGCAACTTGATTACCTGATTCTCGAGACTCACTGCCATTCACAAACACGAATCACTGGGATTCAGCTGCTTTTATCTTGCAAGAATGGTTGTGTATTTATATAATATATGCTTTTCTTCTAATATTATTTTTGAATGAGATTTTTATTCCACTTACATTATCAACGTTCTTACTGGACGGATTTGCTCGTTATCATGTAAACCTTTAGATGCGTACTTTTCTATACAAGTTTCTTAATAAATTTTAAAGCCTAGAAAATATAAAATTAACCTGTTTTCTTTTATTTTATGTTTATGCAAGCAGTTTACGGAGCTCTTAATGTTAACGAAAGAACAATCTTAGCACTAAAAGAGATCATACATTTCACTGCAAGAATAAACGTTTGCAGCTTTTAAAACTTCATCAACAAAGTGCGAGAACAAGATATCTGACCTGCGCATCATTACATTATATTACACAGTTTTTCATTTGAGTTGTTGTTTCTCTTACACTAACACTTTGTAGCATCAAAGGCTCATTTCCCCTACTGCTGTTGCTGTTGGTGCTGGTAGATGGAAACTTTGCCTTTACAGCAGCATCTTTCTATCACCTGTCTTCACCTCCGAGTCACAGTCTGTGCAACATTTTCTTTGCAGTACCTTTGCGAAGTACATAAAAATTTGAGGATAACTGCAAGAAACCACCAGACCGACTCGTAGCAGTCACGATATACACACTCCCTGATTTCTTCTTAACTTTTAACCCTTTCCATCCTTTTCTCTTTGCCTTCACTAGCACCGTGACGCCAAGAACCCCAGGCGGCATCCTTCGGGCCACTGCAGACGAAGCAAGTGCCTCTTGCCGTCCCGTGTCGTGCTCCTCTCGTCGCCTCCTCTGCCATTCGCTGCTTCCGGGACGCTCTCAATGGCCCGCCAGGAAACACAGCAAGGAATGTATTGTTAATGCCTTTCTACATTCAATAGCTCGTTGTCCTCCTCTCAAGGAAGTGCCACCACGTCTCTCGGCTCAGTAAGGAAGTGGCGGGGATACGGCAATTGAATCTGATAAAATAAACATGCTAATGTTCAAATTATTCTTGAAAAAAATATCGGGTGTGGATGGGAAAAAAAAAGCTTCATGCCATTTAATTATCTATTAAAAATAAATATAATCCTATAGAGCTTAAAAAAATATGTATTCTTCTAAGCCCAACGAAATATATCACGGAAAATTGAGAGAAATAAACATAATCGGTAACGTTTAATAAAATTGCATGTAATTCTACCCAAGATTGATAAAAATATATGTAATTCCACCCAAAATTATAGAAATAAATACCATTATATATATATATATATATATATATATATATATATATATATATATATATATATATATATATATATACGAGGTGTGTCATTAAAGTTCCAGGACTGGTGTCCTAAAAGATGAATTTCAAACCCAAGCCACAAACCACCATATTTCCCCTTCAAAGTAATCCTTCTGGAGTATACAACTGCGCTCCCAACCCTCTACAGTCACTAATCTTTTTCTTACGTGCTTTTAAAATCATGTCCTCTGTTGCAGGTCGTTTAACAATGAGCGCTGAACAGCGAACAAACTTGAAGTTTTTGGTGCAGTTGGGGAAAACGCCGTCAGAAGCACTGGGTATGCTGCAAAAAGTGTACGGGGATGAGACAATGTCACGCTCACGTGTTTTTGAGTGGTGCAAGAGGTTCAAAGAGGGCCGGGAGGACGTGGAAGATGACCCCAGGAGTGGAAGACCCTCAACGAGCAGGAATGAGGCCAATGTTGAGCGTGTCAAGCAGATGGTGCGTGACGATCGTCGGTTGACTGTTCGAAAGATCGCAGATGAGCTTGGCATGAACCACAACAGCGTGTGGAAGATTATCACTGAAGATCTGGGCATGCGGAAAGTCTGTGCGAAGATGGTGCCGAGACTCCTGAACGATGACCAGAAGGGACGACGCATGCAGGTGTGTCAGGACATCCTCGAGCGTCTGGAAACTGAACCAGACTTGCTCAGGAGAGTCATCACCGGCGATGAGTCCTGGGTATTTGAGTACGACCCGGAGACCAAACGCCAGAGCCTTCAATGGAAGAGTCCGGCGTCGCCACGGCCGAAGAAAGCAAGGCAGTCCAGGTCCAGCTTCAAGGTCATGTTGATCGCTTTCTTCGATGTGAGGGGCATCGTCCACTGCGAGTTCTTGCCACAGGGCCAGACAGTCAACCAACATGTGTACAAAGAAGTACTGCGGCGTCTGCTTCGTGCAGTGCGCGAGAAGAGGCGGGAGTTGTGGCAGGGCAACTCGTGGCTGCTTCACCACGACAATGCGCCTGCTCACAATGCCCTGAGCATCAGAGAGTTCTTGGCCAAGAAGAACATCGCCGTGCTGGAGCAACCGC
>NC_087154.1:6300000-6305000 GCF_035594125.1 Scylla paramamosain
GGTGGCGAAGGAGGAGGACAGCCAACTATATGCCTGACGAAGGGCAGCCCTCAGGGGAGCGCCAGAAATTGGAAGTTGGCGTGTAGGTGATGGTGGTGTCATCTTCTGAGCCTCACAAGACCTCTCCCTCTCCTTTTCTAGCTTCCTGTGCGCTGGCGGTGGTGGGAGCGGAGGGGGAGTGGTGGGGGGCAGTGGAAGGGCGGTGGGGTTTGATGAAGCAAGTAGGGAGCAGGGAAGGCAGCGGGAAGGGGAAAAAATTGGACGTAAGGGAAAGGGAGGAACACAAGAGATCAAAGGGAAAGGAAATGGAGAGTCTGTTAAACGGAAAGTCTTGGTCTGAATTATGTAAAGGAAGAGGAGTGAATGGCAGCCTTAAGTAGATATAAATAGGTACTCAGAGATGAAGGTGGGCTGGCTGGTTCTCTCTCTCTCTCTCTCTCTCTCTCTCTCTCTCTCTCTCTCTCTCTCTCTCTCTCTCTCTCTCTCTCGTTCTGACAGATGTGATTTAGATCAGCGTGACTTTGGCCAATCGATGTTTAACACGTTCTGCTTTCCTGGCAAGTTGTGTGTCCTCCTTCCTGTGTCTGGTGGACGCCACTTACCACAGCTGGAGATCCTTGGCTAGCGGCGAGTTTGCTGATGTTAGAAACATGTTGCTGGTTATACTTGTTTAGTTTATAAACGTGCTCCAGTGTCTTCTCCTTAATTTTTTTGTTATTTGATATCATGCAGGCCCAAAATACTACTCATAAAGATTTTTCATAGTCTTGAGGTGCAGTTAACAAAAAGTTCCCGGTTTGAGGCGGTAAAGGAAATTTTAACTACAATATCAAACGTTGGTAAACTTCCTATCATCTACACCAAACAAGGCTTTCCCAGTATTCATCAATAGGTGGCAATAGTGACTCCCTCGTTACAACAGTCTGGTAGGGACAAATAACCACAAATCAATTCACTTTCCTTCATTAGCCATGACGTCGGCACCGGTAACACAAAAAGTTTTCCTTGGACACTCAACCGTAATGTACGCAAACAACATTCATCAATTCAGCACAACGCAACACAGCACAGTATGCCCACACCACTTTCTAGCACTAAGGAACAAAACTGACCTCTATTTTGAAAACCATTTTGTCACAATTTTTAGAACCACCAACTTAGCGCTTCTATATTCACGTTCTTGTGTGTGCCCAGACTAGCCCTTTTTTTCACAATCCTAAAGACAGTTCATCTCACTTAGACGCTTCCATATTCACTTTTTTTTTTTGTGCCCTGATAGGACTTTTTCATGAATTTACATAGAAGAAAGCCACCTCATCTCGCTAGGGTCGAGCATTCACCCAGTGCCACTGCTGCTAACCCACTTCCGAAGCGCACCATCCACTGTAGAGTCCCATGACAAATGTGAGAGCAGCGGTTTGCGTAGGATGATTAACTTACTTTTTTCCAACAAATTTCAGTCCGGAAACCCTTAAGCTGCTGAGTACAATTGAGGATAAGCGAGAGGGAAAGAAATGGAGGTCAACAACTACGGTGTGTCTCTCTTTAAAGGTTCGGGCACGTAGCGGCTGGAGGCTCAAAGTGGATCTGAAGGCTGCACATAACTGGGTTTGGCGCCCCGACCATGATGGAAATACACAGCCGTTCTGTCTAGATATTTTTGATAATATTTCCTCTCTCTCTCTCTCTCTCTCTCTCTCTCCTCTCTCTCTCTCTCTCTCCTCTCTCTCTCTCTCTCTCTCTCTCGCCACACATCTGTCTTAGCAAGATTTATGGCGAGGCAGTGAGCGTGTATCAGTCCAGTGTGAACAAGCGTGCTGGAAAATACGCTTCGTTAATTAAACCTAAGACACGAATATTCCCTCCCGATGCAGCTTCAGCGTATTAGTTCTTTTTGGCCACCCGGGCGAGAGGGCGACGAGATATACAAGGGTAGTGTTCGCCGTTCTCTCCCCCTCCTCTCTCTCTCTCTCTCTCTCTCTCTCTCTCTCTCTCTCTCTCTCTCTCTCTCTCTCTCTCTCTCTCTCTCTCTCTCTCTCTCTCTCTCTCTCTCTCTCTCTCTCCTTAATAACAGACACGATCACTCATCTTTCACCCAAGAATATTCTGTTTTATTTATTTATTTATTTATTTTTATGCACTGATATGTGGAGGTGAGAAGAGCAAGGATAGAGAGATTATCTTGATTTTCCCTCTCTTTCCCTCTTTTCTATTTCGAGAATTCTCATTAGGAACTATATGTGAAGGTTAAAGGTTCAATATATCGAGGATGACTGGGAAGAGAAGAGGGGAGAAAAGGAGAGGAGAGGAGGAGGAGAGGAGAGGAGAGGAGAGGAGAGGAGAGGAGGAGAAAGGAGAGATTCGAAGAAGAGAAAAAAAAGTCTAATATTTACAGCAAAAGGAGAAGAGTCAGTCGGGAAAGGAAGAGAAGGAAAAAGAAGAGTAAGAGGTGGATATACAGATATACAGAGAAGATAAGTGAATAAATAATTTTCCCAAGATACACCATAAAAAATGCAGAACATTAGAAGAAAATATAAAAAGGAAAAAAAGTGAGTGAGGGATAAAAGAAGTAAAAGAAATGAGAAGTGAGAAAACACGAAAGAAGAACCAAAGGATGAAGATGGAGAGGAGGAGGAGGAGGAGGAGCAGGAGGAGGAGGAAGGAGAGAAAGAGGAGGAGGAGGGAGAGAAAGGAGGAGGAGGAGGAGGAGGAGGAGGAGGAGGAGGAGGAGGAGGAGGAGGAGGAGGAGGAGGAATATAATGCTGTATTAACTAAAGGCTTGCTGGGGCTTCTGGATGTCAAGGGAGGGGTGAGGCAAGTAATAAGAAGCCTCAGCATAGACGAGATGTTGACGGAGGGACAAGTGTATGAAGAGCACCAGAGGCGAGGCTTATGTGCGGCAGGGAGAGATGGGGAAGGAGGAAGCAAGTGAGCATCAGTAATGAAAGAGAAGGAAGAAATAGTTGTGGTTTTACAACTAAGACTATTACTACTATTACTATTACTAGTAGTAGTAGCTGTTGTTGTTGTTGTTGTTGTTGTTGTTGTTGTTGTTGTTGATGATGATGATGATGATGATGATGATAATGACGATGACGATGATGATGATGATGAAGATGAAGATGTTGTTGTTGTTGTTGTTGTTGTTGATGTTGATGTTGTTGTTGTTGTTGTTGTTGTTGTTCTTTTCTTCTTTCTCTTTTTGTCGTTGTCTTTGTTAATTATAAGGTTATGACTGTCATTATCGTCGGCAATATCAACATAGTACTGGTAACAATAGTAACAGAAGCAGCATAACCACCACCACCACAACCACCACCACCACCACCACCACCAGTACTCAAACAGAAAACGCGACACTAAAAGCAGAAAGCGGCAGGCAGGAGCACCACTATAGGGCAGTAGCAGTAATGGCAGCAATATCACCAATCCACGGCTTTCACCATCGAAGGAGAGAAGTGTAGGCAGAGCTCTTTCATCGCCTGGATCACGCTGGACACTGCGGTGGGGGCCTCGCTGCCGCCAACCCCGCGTGTTTACATGGGCCGGCGCGAAGTGTGACGGGTCCCTGATGCGGTCTCGGCGTGGACAAGGCCATTCCCGCGACAACCTGACCACCTTTCCCCGTTACCATAGGGAGGAATGAGTGGAATGGTGGGAAGTGGCTCAGAGTGGCTGAGAGAGAGAGAGAGAGAGAGAGAGAGAGAGAGAGAGAGAGAGAGAGAGAGAGAGAGAGAGAGAGAGAGAGAGAGAGAGAGAGGCAAGGATTTGGATGCCAGCGATTCAATGATTTGTCGGTCACTTCACAAAACAATGTCCAACATTCTCTCTCTCTCTCTCTCTCTCTCTCTCTCTCTCTCTCTCTCTCTCTCTCTCTCTCTCTCTCTCCCTCTTGTTTCAAAGTATAAGATAGCTGCATGGATAGGTAGAGAGAGAGAGAGAGAGAGAGAGAGAGAGAGAGAGAGAGAGAGAGAGAGAGAGAGAGAGAGAGAGAGAGAGAGAGAGAGAGAGAGAGAGAGAGAGAGAGAGAGAGAGAGAGACCACAGAGAGAAACAAATACTACATAAGACAAACCAACACCAAAAAAAACTAAGAATCGAAAAAGACATTAAGATTAAGGACAAGGAAAAAAGTCACTGTCTACTCAGCTTATTATACATTTTTTTACGCCTTGAGAGTTTGTAGTTAAAAAAATAGAAAAGACATCAGGCCTCACTCATTTTTGTTGTGCATTAATAATCCCTGAAGAGGTAAGCAGCTTAAAAAAGGGCAAGCTGAAAACTTTGAAACTCTGATGAGTGACGTAGAGTGTGACAGGGAGACGTGGCTTAAGGAGGAGGAGGAGGAGGAGGAGGAGGAGGAGGAGGAGGAGGAGGAGGAGGAGGAGGAGAAGGACCGGTAGCAAGAAGCATAATTGAGTAACAAAAATCTTTGAGAAATTGTAAGTACAAGTTTGTTCTTCCCTTTTCTGCTTAAGTACACTATAGTTTTAATTAAATGACATGGGTAGAAAGGCGGGAAGGCTCCTCCTAACCCATTTTTCCCTTCTATTTATTATTAAAGACAAAAAAAAGAAAACGTGAAAATAGAATCAGATCTGTGGGTGAGATAAAATAGAAAAGTCCTATAAGATAAGAACAAAATACGCTTTGTTTTTACACATTTAATATACAAATGCGAAAAAGAAAGAAACGTTTTATGTTATTAATAAAGTAAAAATGACAACACCAACACAAACAACAACACAAACGACAACAACAACAACAACAACAATAATAATAATAACAACAACAAAACAACAAAAACAACAATAATAATAATAATAATAATAATAATAATAATAATAATAATAATAATAATAATAATAATAATTATAATAATAACTAATAATATAACGATAATAATTTTAATGATTCTAAAGATAGAAATCATGATGCCAACGACATATTAGTAATAATATTTGTCATGAAAATGATACTTATAATAATTTTCCATTA
>NC_087154.1:6307500-6365000 GCF_035594125.1 Scylla paramamosain
TCTTTTTACCTCCCCGCCAACGTTTTCTTCCTGTGCTCCTTCCCCCTGATGAAGAGACGTGTAACGAACGAAGAGGAAAGGAGAAAAAACTCTGCAACACTTTCGCTTCTTTTTCTTTTTTTTTTCAATCTTTTCCTCTCCGCCTAATCCACTGTCTGACTTTAATGAAGTGAAACTAATTTTAAACTCTCACGCTAACCAGCCAGCCAGCCAGCCAGCCAAGCCTCCCGCTGGCGAAAAGTCTTGAATGGCCTGGAAAAATTGGCAGCGAAGAGAAATATGGCCCCAAAAATATTAATGAGAATGACAGACAAGTTATGACAGCGAGGAATTGGAGCGACATGATGTGTTTTGTGTTTTCTTACCTGCCCTGCTCACCTGTGTAATCAGTCACGAGGGTGTGTTTACAGGTGAGGTTTGATTAACGAAAAGGTGGGAAAAATTGCGGAGGAAAATTAAGGTTCTCCCGCCGTTTTCCGATGTCCTAATGATGCTTTTACTTTTTTTTTTTTTTTCCTCTGGTTCGATAACAGCAAATCGCTTCAGGCTCCCTTAACGAGACGTCTTAGGAGTATCCACCCCAAAAATGTGGATTGAAGTGATTAAATGGATGACGCAATACTCTAACAAATTATACCAATATCAATAATGCGGGAAAATAAAACGCATCATATAAACACTACCACCACCATCACCACCATTATCACTATCATCATCATCTGCAGCCTCTATGATTTCACTCGAGTTGATGATAATAACTATGACAATGACAATAATGATGACAATATGGTAGGTACAGTAAAAGAAACACATGAACACCAACACAACCAACACTAACCAAACTAACTAACTTTCACATTACAAGCCAACAACTGAAATACGAGCAATAAATAAAGCCATATGAACAAATAAAACAATATGAAGCGAGAGTATCACACGACTTATACTTAAAAATAACACTTATTAAAACACTTGATCTTTCCCCATGTACTTCACGCCGCTATTTCCATCCACGTGACAGGTGGGTAGTAATTCCCAAGTTAATTGAGAGAGAGAGAGAGAGAGAGAGAGAGAGAGAGAGAGAGAGAGAGAGAGAGAGAGAGAGAGAGAGAGAGAGAGAGGAGGTTGGTAGGAAGGAAAGAGAATCTAATTAGAAAACGAGTTAAGACGAAAGAATACAAAAAAAAAAAAAAATAAAAAACTACAAAGTGGAGAGGAAATGAAGGAAGGAAATCAGCAAAGCAAGGCAATATACGTATAACTCGAGGCACGTGCAGGGAAAGGGAAAGAAGGAAGAAGACAGAAGCATCTCTTATTTTCCTTCCTTGTTCTGTATGTCGAGTTCTTTTAATATATATAACATTATTGGCTTCCTTCCTTGTATCCCTTGCTTCCCTTCCACTGTTACCTTGAATACGAGAAGCCAGTCTTGACACACGAGGCTAAAGATATCAGAACTGGAAATATGAAGTTACTAAGGTCTCTTTCTCTTTTTTTTTTTTCTTTTTTTGCATGTGAAGGAAGCCACCTGAGAACGTGAAGAAAAAAAAAATGCTACTTTGCTGCTCCCGAAAAGTAAAACTAGACATCATATGATTTCAATAAAAATAAAATCAAGGTGAAAAAAAAGCAAACACGTTTATACATAATTTCCGTTTTTCCCCGTTTTCTCTATTCCTTCACGTACACACACACACACACACACACACACACACACACACACACACACATAAGTAGACAGGCAAAAATAGTCAGACAATTTAGTGACCACAAATTTGCCAATACCATATAGGAACACAAAAATACAATTAAAATGTGTAAAGCACACACACACACACACACACTTGCTAATGTCCGATAATTGCCTGCCAGCACCACCACCCGCCAGTCGATAGGGGCCGCCCATCTCGTCCCCGCCGCCGCCGTGAGTTCTATATCATCGATCCGGCAGCGCCATCAGAGTGTCGCAGGAGATTGACACTTTTCCCTATAGCACCACCGGGATAAAAGGCGCCGCCCTGAATAGCTTGTTTGGCACGTAATCACTTGCAGCGGTACTGACATGAGAACCAGTGGCGGGAAAGGGTTATTTGCACCTCATCAGCGGACGCATGTGAGTGTGGGAGGGAGCGAGTGCCAGACAGACAGATAGACAGACTGAAGGTGAAATGCCGACGGGTTTCTCTCTTGAATATGTGTTGAATATGTGTTTGTGGGTCAGCTGGGTTCATATTGGGTGCAAGTTAGGTACGTGTTGGGACTTGACTACGTTGGTGAATGAAAGTGCGGTGTTGAATTGTGTGGTGAGTTAGTCAAGAGTGTAAGTCACGGAGAATTATATGAGAAGGTTAAGGTCAAAGTGTGGTGTTTGCGAAGTGTGGTTAGTGGTGATGTGTCGCAGGGATAATTATTATAAGTGGTTGGGGACTTGGAAATCCAGATCGTAAAGTTCGTGTTGGTTAGTGCGATATTGAGTTGTGGATTCACTGATGATGTTAAGTAAGAGAAAAAAAATGAGTTGACTGCTTGAGACATGGAAATCGAGAAGGAAGTGAGTGATGTTGCTTTGTGGTTCTGGTAATAATGTAAGGCAGGGAAAGCTATGTGATTGGTGGTGTTGGTAGTGGTAATCGAGCTGGTGAGAGGGATTCTTGTGTACATGTTGCATTGACTAAGGAAATTATTGTTGTTAATTGTGACTATCTAGATTAATGGAGAGAATAATTAATATCTTAGTGTTAAGGATTACGACTGAGCGACACTTGTAACTTAATTGGTTGAGGAATTACTGTTAGTGGGGGAAATACCAGTGGCAGTGTTGATTTCAGTGATAAATTAAAAAATAAATGTCACACACACGCTTGCAACGTTAGCGAGGCACCTCACTCACTCACTCACTCCATTCACTATGAAGAAACATCTATGTGTCATTAACCATTACTTAAAGGCACATAATTCTCTCTCTCTCTCTCTCTCTCTCTCTCTCTCTCTCTCTCTCTCTCTCTCTCTCTCTCTCTCTCTCTCTCTCTCTCTCTCTCTCTCTCTCTCTCTCTCCAAATGCCACATCACATTTTTTCCTCCCTGGCTTTCATCCTTCACCATTTGTTCAGAAAATGTAGACTTGTTTCAACATTATCCATGAAAAATATAGCAATACCCATTTTTTCTTGACCTAACGTATCATAAAAAAAAACATCAAAACTCTTCAGTATTTGAAATATTATCCGTGTGAAATCATACATTATTCTGAAACCAAGCAAGGCTGTAAAATTGTGACTCTTTTCTGAACTGGTGAAAAATACGAAAAAAATGAAAGGCTTCGGTGGTGGAAAATAAAATATACCAGCACACAGTATTTACGTACGTAAGTCCGTAGCTTTTGTTATACTGGGTAACTTTCTAAGAATTACGTAGATAATAATGAAATGGAAAGATGAATATAGAAAAAAAAAACTACAGACGTGTCATGTTCAGACACACACACACACACACACACACACACACACACCACGAAATGTCAGGTGCATAAGAAAACCTAATTATATTAACTGTTTTACTTTCCTAACACACACACACACACACACACACACACACACACACACACACACACACACACACACACACACACACACACACACACGTGCTCATTAAAAGCTAAAGTCCACCAAAAAATATTTCTATTGACCTAAATCCATTCTGATGTTATTTTTGTGTGTTTGCAAACGGATTATTACAATTAGTCATTTAACAATAGCAATTCTCAGAACACGAGCACCGTCACTAATGAGTCCCCGATACAAGGGAACATTACGTGAAAAAGTGACGTAAGCACACAAAAAGAATTCTAAAAATGCATTTTTTTTCTTTTTCGGTTTTTAATGTTTGCTAAATTTCACCCAACTAATGTATAGAGATTAATTAGATAAACTAACTAATAGTAGTCATCCTCCATTCCTCCCACCTACACCCACACACACCCACACATAAACGGATTCCCACATAAATTCACTAACATTCGTCAAAATGACATGAAAAATCACCCATATATGCAGTTCAAAGTTTTAAAAGTACAATTTTAAAAAAATACCAAGGAAAAAGAGTTCAAAGAGTAGTTTAAAAAGTGCAGACAAAAAATGTCAATTAAATTAATTGAGAAACTCAGCAAATAAAATTAAAAAAGAAAACTTAAATGAACATATTTTCGTCCCATACCTACATTGAACCAAAGTGGAATTACATACAAATAATATTCATCAGTAGGAGAGTCTTCCTAAGAGATTATAAAGACTGATATAATTATGGCATAGTTAAAAGTATATAGTGAAAATACCTATCAAACTACGTAGTAAGACATCAAGATTAAAGAATTCAACTCACCGAATATATTACGGTAAAATTACACAAAAAAATGTATACCACATAAAAAAAGGATAATCTGTGATGAGAATATCAGACTTTACCATGCAGTGACAATCTTTATATTGTGAATGACAATTATCTGACAATAAAGTGTTCGAACTTAAAAAAAAAAAAGTTAAACTACGTACCATTGTGATAACACTGGATTTCCTTTTCGGTCCGCTCTCTCTAGGGAGTGACATGTTCAGTGAGCCTTTCTTCCCACATGTTCGCCACTGACCAGATCCTCTCTTACATAAGATAAAAAAAAAACAGATTCCCCCTTAAATAAAGAAAGAAAATTCCTTTTGCTAGATTCATCTTATATATAAAAAAAAAAAAAAAAAAAGCTCTCTGAGAAATCCAACTGAACGAACACATTACAGTAAACCAAGCATCGAGAGACACGACGGATCAGAGCAACACATTATATTAGCAGACTGCGTAAAACCTGTAAGAATAAAGTCCTCCAATGATTTCCTGCTCTGCGATGTATACTGTCAGCCAATCAATTCATCAGGCAATCAAATGTAATCCCTTCCAATGCCCACCTTCCTCGCTTTCCCGCTCACGGGAGAAGGGAGGGGGAGACGGGGAGAGGGGAGGAAGGCATGGGATTTAGACCTTCTAATGATAATCCTTCAAACAAAGGGAGGCAGAGGACTCGGGCTTTCGCTTTAACGAGACAGGGCAGAGCAGGGGAGAGAGAGGGAGGGAGGCGGGGGCTTGGTATGAAGGGTTGGGAAAGGAAAGACAGGAATTAGCAAAAGCCGAGAATCAGGAATTTGCTGACTCCTGCTACCTTGTGTGAGTATCTCTCTCTCTCTCTCTCTCTCTCTCTCTCTCTCTCTCTCTCTCTCTCTCTCTCTCTCTCTCTCTCTCTCTCTCTCTCCCCCCATTTACTTTTGTCTTACATTCTACTGAAACAAAAACAAAGAAAGAAAGAATGAAGGAAAAAGAATCGAAAGAACGAAAGAGAAAGAAAGAAAGAAAACAAACAAAAAAAGAAAGAAAGAGAGGATAAACAGATAAAAAGAGAAAAACAAACGATGACAGAGACCGGCTAACTCAGTGAAAAACAAACAAACAAACAAACAAACAAACAAAATTGAAAGAAACAAAAGAGTGCAAGAGAGTAAAAGCGGAGCGAGCAGTGACGCGCCACAGTCACTCATGTGTTGCATATTACGCACCTGAGAGGGAAAAGAACATGACGGTCCGAGGAGCGTTTGCAGCCCATCCAGGCGCGGCTCAAGGCAGTGAGACAAAGAGAGAGAGAGAGAGAGAGAGAGAGAGAGAGAGAGAGAGAGAGAGAGAGAGAGAGAGAGAGAGAGGGAAGTCCACTCATCCAATTAACGCGCCACTTTCCTCGCTTCTCTCTCCGTCACTTACTTGAATTAGGGCCAAAAAGGAAGTAAAACATATTTGCACTTAGTCCTTTGGCCGCAGCTGACGTGTCTGTGTGCGTGAAAAAAAAAAAAAAAATAGAAAAAAGTAAGGCGCCTTTGTTAGCCGAGTTGTTATTGCTTCCTTCTCTTTACGTTTCAACTGTTCCACTTTATTTGTCGCATGTTTCAAAAGTTTACTAGAGGATACTGCTTTCTTTTCTTCGTTCTTTGTGTTTCACTTAGGAATGTTTTACTATGATGAACACACGGGAGATGCATGGCGTGTTTGTGTCTAGAGGCGATGCTGCTTTGCTTCAAACAGTGACCGCGACATGGAAGTGTTATCCTCAGCCCGTATCAAGATCGCCTCCGTGTTTAGCTTCTATCATATCAATCAGTTTCCTGCAGATGTTGCCTTGTTCGTGAAATTATGGAGACACCCTTCAGGAGGGAGAGAGAGAGAGAGAGAGAGAGAGAGAGAGAGAGAGAGAGAGAGAGAGAGAGAGAGAGAGAGAGAGAGAGAGAGAGAGACAAGCGGACGGACAAACATACAGACAGATACATGAGGAACGAGAAACCACCAAAACAGCTTTCACAGGCTGAGGACGAGCATATCTAAGTTCAGGTGCCATTGCATAATCAGTGACTCAGCCTTCACCTACATGAAAGGCTGCCTGACACCAAGATGCCAAGAACTGATTGTGTCCAGTCCTTACGCAGG
This sequence comes from Scylla paramamosain, assembly GCF_035594125.1. Lineage (NCBI taxonomy): Eukaryota > Metazoa > Arthropoda > Malacostraca > Decapoda > Portunidae > Scylla > Scylla paramamosain. The sequence goes on from NC_087154.1 coordinate 6,314,008, forward strand.
TGACCATTCGGCGGAGACAGCACACGTGGACAGACAGACAGACAAGGATCAAAATCATAGCAGAGTTATGAGGAAGAACAGCCAGGTCAAGTTGTCCCTAAAGAGATACAGATTTGGTAGAGACAACACGTGAAGGTCGGACAAAGGTAAAGAGTGTAACAGTGTTGTGAGAAAGGACAGACAGGTCAACTCGTCCTTATAGAGATATAGATTTGGTAAAGCCAATATATAAAGATCTGGCAAAGGTAAAGTATAGCAATGCTGTGAGGACCTGCAGGTCAACTCGTCCAAGTCGTCAGGGTATTAATGCCACGGTAGCGACATCTGACCAGGACTACTCTTAAATGCATCCTGGTGGACACCATGTTCTCGGAATTATTGTGTGTTAAAACAACATCCACAGCTCTCAGTGAAGGACACCAAAATTGATTTAAACTTCTTTTTTTTTTCAGAGGGAACGGCTATTTACAGTTGCCATCGTAAGTTGTTGTATGGATTTTTTTATTTAGTTCCAATGGTTTTCTGTGTTGTAGTCTTTTTTTCTCAATACGAACTGCTGAATTCCATTACAGAGTCAGGGAATTTCCTTCGTGTTAATTTGATGGAATAAAGATTATGATTTTGGAGTTTAGAGCGTTAATGTTTGAAACTTTAATCATCAAGATTACATCCCGTCAGCTGATCAGACTGAGCAGCTTCATGAGAGCCAAATGAGATCAAGACTTACATTTAAGCTTGTGGGAAAAGACAGTGGAGAACACAAACAAAGCATTTAATCTCAATTTTACTAGTTTTCCTTTCGAATCCAACTCTAAAGCTTGGCTTTCAGATTTCGTTTTTAACATACCACGTAAAGAAAAAACGTTGGTATCAAACTGAGAGTCATTACGGAGTGTTCTAACTCTCAACACTTCACCAGTTTTCCAGACAAGCCTATAATAATAATAATAATAATAATAATAATAATAATAATAATAATAATAATAATAATAATAATAATAAAAGGTTTTATTACTATAAAGCAAAACAATGTACTAAACCCATGCCCGACAACCAAATAGATCACTACTATGGTCGTCTTTACGTCAGCTCTGTGAGATAACTCACCCACCTCTCAGAATTAAGCTTTCCTTAATGACCCTAATTCGCGACTTCTTCGGTGCTTTGCTTTACGCTTTACAAATCTCGCCATTTTCCCGAATCCTCAGGGGTACTTAATACGCTGAGCCGATTTGCGTGTGTCCCTGTTTACTCCCGAGCGAGCTTACTATTCCTCATTCTACCAACGGATGATGTTGTGATGATAACAGGAAGATTATGCTGGATGTGAAACTGAGGACCGTAAACTTTTGTCATTTTATTTCTTACACTCCGCAGGCTGTAGTGGAGGTTCCTGTGGTTTTAATGAGTGCTTACATGATTCTAGTGATAGATATTAAGGCCCAGATAATCAGTGGTAGAAAACCCATGGGAGCAGTGGTAATCATCGTTATGGCCTTTGAAAACAGTCCTTAAGAGAGAACAAAGAGCTTAAGAATACCAGTCTAAACCTTGGAGTAAAGAGTACAGCGACAAGTGTTTGATTACCATAGGGAAAGAGGTACACAGTGAACACTATACCTCTTTCAATGATCCTCAGTAAATGTTGTAAATATAACCTCTTCATCAGTATTCCGTAGTGTTCAGTGGTACAGTTTTGGCCTCTGGAACATCAAGCTTCCATTTATAAATCTTGTACACTAATAAGCTCTAAGTATCCACTGACACGATTCCTCAAGTTAGGCCGCATCTCCTGAGCCCTGCCTCTCGTCCATGCTCTATGATGACCGGACTGCAAAGCGACTCTTCAACACGGAGTTCAACAGATTGATTGGTCCCTTGTTGCTCTAATTCGCCGCGGAAGCAAGGTCAGATGGTGCCGCTCAGTTCAGTAGACACGCTTGTTTTCTTCGAGAGGACACCTTTCACCGTTCACATGCAGCACAACGGGAAGTTATGTACTGAAGTAGTGTTCACAAAAATTAATCTTTGGTTGGAATAAGTAAGTAAACCTATGTATGCAAGACAAAAGACCGACAAACAATGCAGCTCCAGTCCCTTTGAAACAGCGCCATAACAAGCACTACAACTTCATAATGTGTCACTAACTACACAACAAAGAAAATGCATACATGTCTCTCGTCCTGCAGCGCGTCTTGTGCAAACTCCAGTGACAACTTCACGACAAAGACAAAGTTTAAGGAGTTTAAGGAAGTTAATCGCCCACAACGCGAAAGTAAACTAAGCCCAAAAATAATGTAAATAGCCACAAGAATAAAATGCGTCCGTTTTTCTTTTCCTTTACCTGTGAAATTAGGTTCGCGTGAAAATCTCGAGCACCACACACGACTTGAGCCTCGCAGCGCCCTTTCAGCAGGCGACTCACTTTAGGACTTGGACGTTTTCAAGTAATATCAATCCCTGCAGTATCTAAAGCTTTTCGTCACTCTGATCTAATTGCGCAAGGGACTTTTACCATGCCATGCCTGAAAAAAATATATATATCTCTACACCAGCGAGACATTGCTGTGTTTTATTCCAAAGTTGCCGGAATTTTTTTTTTTTAAGACATCAACGCCGCAGTGCTATTTGTTTTCTTTACCATACTAGATTTGTTTTTCAATATGCAACTGAAAACTTACGATTTTTTCACAGCAGTTTCAAGAAAATATCTCTATACTAAAAAGGAATTACTATTATCTTAATAGATTAATGAAAATCCCTCTTAAAATAGATCTTTGAGAAAATACTTTTTCCATCATAACTTTAAGAGAAATTATCTTTTTTACTGCACCTTCGAGAAACTACGTTTCCACCACTTCTTCAGAAGGAATAATTTTCTCAAGACACATCAGAGGAATTACTCTCCAACACACAAAACAAAAAATTACCTTTAACCACAACAACTAAAAATCGACCTTATTTTTCCACGTTGCAACAAGAAATTTTTTTTTTTTTATCACATCTACAGGAAGCTATTTCTTTTCCCGCTCCTGATTAATAATTTTTCTTCCAGTATCATTACCTCTAAAAATGTTAATAGAGGTTTACAAAACACACAACTGACTGACACTGTATTGTATATCACTTCCTGTGAGCGCCGCCGCACTAAAATACACAGATGGTAAAAGCACCGTTCACTCTGTCTCGTCTTTCCACCAGGCATAAAAAAAGAAAAAAAAAAGGAGAAAAAGAAAAAAAAAACGTAGTGAGCTCAAACAGCTTAGCAGATTTTTTTCATATGCATTTCTTTTACGTAGTAATCTTTGTGTTTTTAATGTTATCTCACACACGGAAAAAAGATGTATTTTCCTATACAAAGGCGGCAACTAATCACACACAGAAAAGAAGGGACAAAAATATATACAGTGTTACTAGTTTACATGTGACACACACACATAAAAAAAAAAAAAAATGCTTAAGTAAGAAAAACAAAATTTCAAAAGTATCTGGTTAGTTTATTGACGTCATTGTGACGAATCGTCTGTTTCCTTTCAATGAAACAGAAAATGTAAAAAAAGAGAAATTAAAGGGTTCATGCATAGAAGATGAATATCATGGAAAAATTTCGTCACAATTTTTTATTTATTTATTTTTTTAAGAAAATTACAAGTGTCCGGTTATGAATTCGGTAAATAATAACAGTCTTCGCAGTTTAGGATGCCTTTTGCAATACCCACAAATTTAATGTTTGCAGATATGAAGAGATATGAATGATCTACTCTCTCTCTCTCTCTCTCTCTCTCTCTCTCTCTCTCTCTCTCTCTCTCTCTCTCTCTCTCTCTCTCTCTCTCTCTCTCTCTCTCTCTCTCGTGCCCTCACACTTACCACACCTGTTGATTCTTCCAATGCCAAGGTAAGAGGTCTTATTACCTACCCTACAGGTAAGTCAGCATGGATTTTTTTTTTCCTGCGACACCACACAAGAGAGGACGGGACAAATAACACACATAGAACAAGATCACTGAGGTTTAGCCTGGAATTAAATGTACAGATCAATTTTTTTTTTGTCTAATGTTTATTCTCCTCCCTTTTCATTCCATTTATGTGTTATATGTAAACTTTATTCGTCAGTGTGTTTGAGGACTTGTGATTTTCAAGGTCTTAAAAATGTAAAATGTATTAACTTCTACCGTCACAAATTTATTTATTTCCGTAAGCAGTCACGCATACATAAATTAACTTCCTGTGAACTCCCTGCCTATTTCAGTATTTCCTCATCCTATGACTTGAACTCTTTCAAGAGGAAGGTTTCAAGACATTTACCCACTAATAATTGATTATTTTGGACCTTGCATTCAAGTGAAATTTTTTACTCATATTTTTATTGCCCTTAGCCAGCAGCCCTCTTTACATTAAGAAAAAAAAAAGAAACATGATGTAAGATTTTAGTTTTAATCATATAAAAACTACTATTTAGCCTAATTTCAAACTCACTTTTATTCTATCTTTGGGTTTTATCGTAATTTTTATCTGCTGAACTCTATCATAAGGTTTCCTATTACATCGGCGTAAGATTCAACTAAAAACTAAGAAAATGAGAAAGAAGAAAACTCAGATCTTAACTTGTGAGGGCGCAGACTTTTCCTTCGCTTTTCGTCTCCCTCTGTCTGAAAAAAAACTATGGTTTATAAAGGCTAGCTACACATTACGAATTCATTTTTTTGAAGTTTATCTAATACTTTATACAATTGACGTTATGAATAAATGCTTCAGATGTTTTAAATGTTTCATTTCCGCCGGCCTCCCAAGTCTCCAGGACATACTGTGTGGCAAACGTAAACCTTTCCTGTAGATTCCCCAGGTAACGGACAAGACGTGAATACCCATTACTCCACGCCTGACAGGGAATTAATGAAGGCGTTACAAGACGGAGTCACTGGAGTGGCGGTAATTATCTATGGAAGGGTACTTATACTTTTTAATTGGCACCTGCCCGGCGACAGGCTTCCTTACGAGGCCTATCAACCTGTACCTGGCTACTGGATCTGCCGCTACTGCCACATGTACTTTTTATGTCAAGGACCACGTTCAAAATTTCAAAAAATAGTGTCACGAAATTAAAAACTGTTTTCTTCACAAAATTCGTTGCGATCAGCTTAAAATTAAGATGATATTAAGTGTCGCGCAGCAAACTTCAGAATATCAAAAATCTCTTCCGTTACTATTATTTCCTTATCCTAGTTCAATCTTTTTTTTTTTTTTTCTCATGTGCGGATATCAACAACACTATACAATATATTCCCTAAAGCTGGTTTCTGAGATAAGGTGTACCAGTGACGACCTAGCATTGTTTAAACATGCATGTGATTCAGTACAATAAACACACACTAAGGCAAAACTGAATGAGGATTGCAACTAGAAACTGACATGGTACTGGTTGACACACTAGAGTAACTATTTAGCTCTCTGATTTAGTGACGCCTGAAAAAAACAATACCAAATTCAGTCACTTCATCAATCTGCACCACATATATCAATTTCACATCAGTTTCTCCAATGAGCGATGAGGTCTTTACGGAATGCGGGATATGTTCTCTTGTATCCCCAAATATACTCTATCCCTTGTTATTGATCTTTGCTTATCAATGAGCACTAGCAGCATCAACAACAACAGCAGAACAGCAAATAACATAAGTAAACTAACTGAAGAAAATATTAGATATTCGTAAGTGAGCTACGTGCAAAAGAAACAGATAAAGCACCACACCAAAACAATTATACACATTAAAGAAAGGAAAACCTATATATACCAAAGTCGCCACAAACAGGCTGGGCACAAACCAGGCAAAACCAACCCTCTCTCCTCTCTCCACCATCTCCTCCTCTCTCTCTATCCCCGACAGGTATTCTTCAGGTAAACACGTCAACGCCGACAGGTAATACAGTGTCAATAGGTTTCCTGTCACTGTTAATCACCTGAGGGAGGGAGCAATTGCCACCGCGCCACTCTAGGACCCAGGTGTCGCTCAGGTATTGCCAGCAAGTTCCCAGGACGAGAAAAATCGAGAGACAGTACGTAAAATTAAGTAAATGAAGCCCTTTGATAAACGTACAAAGCAACGAGAATACTCAGAATCTTGACTTTCTGGACTCTTACAAAGAACAAAAAACGGATGACAATGGAAAGGGAAAGTGAGACGAGAGGGGTTGAGGTGGACGGTGCGTCAGTGAGGAGAGGAAGAGAGGGAGAGAGAGTGAGGAGCGAGTAATCAGCGTATAGGTGTGTGGTGTTCATGGTGGCGGAGGTAACCACACCCAAGGCAAACATGGGGAACCTTGGGGAGCCTCTCACGCCCGGCCTCTCAAGACTCTCCACTTGCCACTTCAGAATAATGAGCAAACACAAACCTTAGAGCCCCGCCCGACCTGCCTGCTGCTGCTGCTGCTGGTGCTGCTCTTGGGGTGTGTGTGTGTGTGTGTGTGTCTCTCTCTCTCTCTCTCTCTCTCTCTCTCTCTCTCTCTCTCTCTCTCTCTCTCTCTCTCTCTCTCTCTCTCTCTCTCTCTCTCTCTCTCTCTCTCTCTCTCTTGATACTGACACACAGCTGGACACACACACACACACACACACACACACAGATGAACTGACATATGTAGGCTTGATCGCTTCCTGCTTGCAACTTTCTTTACTGTTTTTATTTATTTATTTTTTACGTTCTTACACACCCTCACCATGTACACACACACACAAACACACTTCACAAACTGATACAAAAGTGGAGAAAATTAACAATTACGTTTTGTTTCTATGTTTTGTTCAGTGCCCGCAGAGGTGTGAAAGAGTACGTCGCGTGAGTGAGGGACGAGAGGCGCGAGTGGAGAGAAGGGTGGCTGAGATGATATGGATGAGGAAGTTAAGAGATATATGCTCCATATTTTACACCTGGAGAAGGAGAGAAGAAGACAGAAAGAGGAGGAATGTGACGAAAATGTGGGGTAAGAGAGAGAGAGAGAGAGAGAGAGAGAGAGAGAGAGAGAGAGAGAGAGAGAGAGAGAGAGAGAGAGAGAGAGAGAGAAATTGTTCTTCAAAACTCAATGAAAGAAATATAATGTGTTGAGGGTTGCAACTCCACGGCAAGTGATAAAAAAGTAATAACCATCGCCGCACTCAAAATTGCTCAAGTGAATGAAGGAAGAAATGAATAATAAAGAATAAAACATGAAAAATGAGCCAGTAAAGAATAATACCTAAAAAAATGAGCTAATAAAGTGAAAGGAGAGAAAAGTGTGCCTTCCTGCGACCGGTAAAGAGGCTGGAGAAGGAGATTAAAATTAATATTCCAAAGTAATCCCTGAAAAGCCTGAAATCATGCACTTCCTAAGCCTGAATATCCGATAAGAGAAGGAGGACAAGGAGAAAAAAAACAAGAATAGGAAGAATGCCACATAAGAACCCAACCCAAAACTATCTAAGAAGGCGAGAAAGAAGAAAACTTAACTTGTGAGGGCGCAGACTTTCCCCTCGCTCCTCGTCTCCCTCACAACCGCCGCCCTCTCAAGTCACCGGCCTTCGTAAATTGTTTAGTGGTTTATCCTCAGTCTCTTATAATTCCTAATTCACCGCCGCTATTTTTCCGCGGTGACGCACGCTGGAAAAGGTTATTGAAGGCGAGGAGGCACTGGAGCAAGACCGAGGACGAAGAGAGGGAGGGAGTAGCACAGAAGAAAAGGGGAAGGAGGTGAAGGAAGAGGAGAAAAACGACGACGACTACGAGAACGACACGACTGAGGATTTAAGAGGACTCCCTCTTTTCACAAATACAACTTTGATTCTAATGTAAAATCTGGTTGTTGTAAAATTCAAAACCTGAAAGAAATGTACAATTATACTATTGAATTTTCTGGCAAAAGAAGTGGAAAAATAGTCCACTTTCTTCTGTGCAAAGATTTTTGATTACTTGGAGCAGAACGTGGAATTCCCAGATAAATAATCGTTGTTATGAGGAAATAAATTAACCTTTATATATTTTGGTATTTTCCATTAAATATGTTCGTGATGTCAACAAAATCATTTCCACAAGTAGTAAGACTTACAGGATGAAATTCCTAGATGAAGAAATTCCTGATGAAAGAAATTTAATTGGTTTGATGTAATAAAGAGGGACTCAAAAGCTAGCAGTTGTCAATGAAAGCCATAATTTTAAGCCTTAAACTTATACACTGACCCAGAAAAAGAGGAGACCTGAAAGACGTATTCGAGAGGCATTAGGGTTACAGAAAAGGTGACTTAGATACGATCCTTATGGTTAGTAATCAGGATAGATACAAACTAATGGATACAAACTTGATGAAGTTAGATTGTAAAAGCAAATAAAAAAAAATTGGCTATCAAATAGAGTAGTAGATGGCTGAATAGACTTAGTAAAATGGTTTACAGTCCAAGAAAGATTTAAAAGGTAAATTCTGATGACTCTGTTATCAGGACAGTACACAAAATAACGAATATAAAGTTAGATTTTTGAAAGAGATTAAAAGAAATTGCCTATCATAACTTGTAGATGGCTGGTTGTGAAGGGTCTTGTTTGATAGTTACTGTGAGTGGTGATTTTGGTGGTGGTGATGGTCGTGGTGGTGGTGGTGGTGATGAAGATGACGTCACTACATAAGAAATCCTTATTCAAAGGATGTATATGAGCAATTTTTTTTCGCATGTCCTTTACAATAATTTTACCCTGATTATTTTCCTCCGTCACCTACTTTGCTTTTTCCTCCCTTCCTCCATTATTCACTTCCATCTTACACTTCATTCATTCTCTCCCTTAACATTCACTGTCTTTCCCCCCTTCTACACTTTTTTTTTTCTCTCTATCTACCATCTTCCTTTCTCCTTTAATCCATTCCTTTCACATCCTAACTTTCTTTCTGTATTTTCACCGACATTCACTCCTTTTTTCCCCTCTTTATTTCCACTTACCCTCTTCCTTTCACGTCTTCCCGTTTGCAATAACATATTTCATTAATATCGGCATCCACTTCAGGATAAAAAGCGAAAATAAAAAACACGACTTGAGGTACTGCAAAACAACTATATTTGAAATGTTACGCACCCTGAGGCTTTCCATTCTCCAGAGTAAAAGTCAAGTATCCTGCCCATGTAACTGAATAAAGGTAATACTGTTCTGGAAAGAGTCCATTTTTTTTTTTTTTTCTAAGTCGTCAAGAGAGGAAGATTGAAATTGTTATATACCTGGTGTTTCATAAGTGTTCCAAAGGATTTGATATATGTTTATTTTCTTCTACCCTTTTTTTTTTTTTTAATGTGTGATACGTTCTGATGGTTTTCTAGAGAGCTAATACAGTATAGGTTACATGGGAAAGCTGAAACTCATCTTGCCATTAAATACATCAGGTACGGAAGAAATTTGAAACTCTTCGTCTTCTCTTAATATTACAATCTAAGTGCAATGCCATAATGGAATGAGTTGTTGTTATAAATTAACTATTTCGTGTTGCATGTAGTGTGGTATGTTATCACTATTTTTCTTTGTTATCACTATTTTTCTTTGTTATTTGAGACTTTTCTTCAATAATAAAATTCTACACATGAACTTTTTTTTTACATTCGTTTTATTCCCCGCTCGGCAGTAGACATCAAAGCGGCACTAAGCAGCATTTTCTTGTGGCCATGAAAGGAAGATCGCTAATTATCATTTGGTAGCTTTGCCTTTACTTAACTTCCACGAGGGATTACGAATAATAGTTCCGCATAACATCTAGAAGAAAGTGCACTGAAGTTTCTGAAGTGCACCTGTATTTTTATGAAGATAGATAATTCCGTCTCCTAAACACACACACACACACACACACACACACACACACACACACACACACACACACACGGACAAACATTAATAATTTCCTTTCATCTGATTAAGTTTATCCTTTTCACTGCTAGATACATACTCGTATTTCCATAATCACTGACAGCTTTTTAGACACTCATTTTTGTACAATAATCTTTTAGATGTCTATCTTAAATATCCCTTAAATATCACTTTGTGTTAATCCATCTTGCTTTCCTTCCTCGATCTTTTCTTGATTCTACCTTCGCATCCTTGCTTAGTACTTTTACAATTTCAACTAGACTCACTTTTTGTATCTTTCTAGCACTGATTCTTTACACAAGGGGAAATTCATTAATTAACTCTTTGTAAGGTTAACTTCTGCATCTAGAAGTCTTTCTAGATTAAGATATTTCATTAAGTTTTACAGCTTTTCTCTTACGATCAATAGTTTACGCCTTGTCCAGTAAATTCCTCGGGTGAAAAGCCATTTAGCTCCATACGGTCCTAACTTAAAATAAGTTTCAAAACACCACCCGGATTCCAAGAGTTAACAAGAGCCACACATGTATTTGCTGGACTTGAAAAGGAATATATTACACTCTTATAAAACAGAGTTCGTGCCTCTAGTGGAGTGTGACTTCATGATGAGGGGAGGTTCTTTCGAAGGGACATCAGGTGGCAACACCTTCACTGACGCTGTCATATTTATCACTTCAGGGGTGCTGAAGTTCATCCACGCATCCTTCTCACGTATGCTTCTCCATGAAAATGTAAAATGCTTGTTAAGTATTCGAGTGCTTTGCTATTCAGTCATTTTACGCGAGGGGAGGAAACCGACTAATTAATTCCTTCAAATTCAAGCAAGGAAAAAATACACTATCTCCCATGCTGAGTTTATTCTAGTCACCCAATGTTTTCAGGAAGATGAGTGAATGATAAAAGTAACGGTTTAAAGTTTTTTTTTTTTTTTACAAGTTTAATAACGATTCGTAATTGGCGTGCAAGTGTCTTATCAATCACGTATACGCTTCACTTATTTCTGCAGGCTTTGAGCTCGTCACTCCCCTTCACTCTTTCATCTAGAATTTCCTCACCCTGTCTGACCTCTTAGCCAAATGGCAACTAATCCTCGGGAGCAGATACGGATGCTCGCCACTCTTTTCCACTTTTCGTTCACCTGAACACCAGCGCTAACAAAAATTGATATGCTTGATCTTGACCCGGGTTGATACAGCAGGAATATAGCGAAAGGACTAAGAAAAGCATTCATACTTGATACTTATTTACTCAGGGGATTTCTGATGAACATGAAACCCTAGTGCACCTTGCCGGGTTCCAAGGATCATTAAAGTTGCGTGAACTCTGTAACGCCACATTTTCACACAGAACTTGACTGGAATTTGATATGGCAGTGCGGAAGACTAACGCGGGGAGAGAACAGCCGCGAATGTTATGGCGTAGATTACATTATCGAGTAAATTTTTCACCTTCCACTCTCAATCTCTAGAAAACGATCATCGCTACGAGTGTGTATGAAAGATCCGGAATTTTACACACAAGTTCTTCAGGGAAAGGGTTGTTTAACATCGTTCTGTAGTACAAAAGATGGCGATGTTCGCGACATGATGTAATAAATGAAAGCAGAATGTAGCTATCAGATGCCAAAAAAAGTTCCTAGACAAGCCGTACTTAATTTTACCGACGCGAAGCTTGGAAAAAAAAACTTCCCCACAGCAATGCAAAACTCAGTGTACCTTGAACATATTTAACAGAAAACAGGTTAAGAGTCAGCTCACCGAATGCTGCACGAGTCGCCAGCACGGCCTCCTCCTCACCGAATGCTGCACGAGTCGCCAGCACCGCCTCCTCCTCACCGAATGCTGCACGAGTCGCCAGCACGGCCTCCTCCTCACCGGGGATCTACAATTGAAGAGTACGCGTTAAGTGGCTCAGTGGGGAGCATCCGCAGCCTCACCATCGTTGCCCCTCTAGTAAAAGAAAAAAATAGAAAAAATAATGCTCGTCTTCAATGGAACACAACAAAAGAAAACAAAATTAATCTATATCTCAATAAATACTAGTAATGAATATTAAACTCAAGAATGAAAGACTTCAACGACAGTAATAATATATCTTCACCTTTCTCCAACAGGTAATAGCAGCAAGTAGTGAAAATAAATATGAGAAAGCTAAATACTTTGTAAATCCCTACTAACATAGAAGGTCCACGTTTTAACAGGTACTCATGACAAGTAAAAAAAAAAAAAAAAAAAAAAGAAAAGTATGAAAGAGATGAATAGAAGTAATATACAGTACCATTCAAAATAACAAATCATAAAAGGGATTATAAGAATACAAGATACAAATTGACAACTGTAACACCAATCAGCCAGACAAGTGCAGGTGGACAGTGACCACCGCGAGGCACAAACACCACAACACCACGAGCTGAACGACACCAGTTAACCACTACGAGACCTACGTCATTCACTACAACCAATCCCTCACACTCAGCTCGACTCACTGAACACAGCGAGACGAATACAAACTTATCCGGGTAACTTGGCGCCCGGAATAGCCACCAAGATCCTTGAATATTCAGGTGAGACGGAAATAATTTTCAGCCAAGTCAACAAACAAGGGCCCATCTTCGTGTCAAGTCACCAGAGGATTCCCACGAGTTGCCTTATCCATTCCCTGTGTGTGGTCATCCCTCCGTCCCTCATCCGATGCTGGTTGATGTGCGGGAGGGAGAAAAGACAAGACCAGAGGGAGAGGATAAAACTGTCCACGTGAGGAAGAGGGAGTAAACAGACGCTCGCTTTACAATAACACTTCATGAGTATGAGAAGCGTAAAACTTGCCTTAATTGAACGCTGCGTCAAGGCGACTCACTCACTAAACGTAGTAATTTCCAGAAAAAAGAGGAAGGCGGCTTTGAAAAAAAAAAGGTGGTTCCTTGCCCATTTTATATTGTTACACGTGCCAAAAATATCTTAGAGAGAGGAAAAGAAAAATAGTTTAATTAGCATATTATTTTGTGTCACAGGTTGCCACGGTTCAAAACACATACCTCTCGACATAAAAGTATCAAAACAGAAAACATGTGAGCTTGTTAGCGGAGTGGCGGAAAGAGACTGACTAATGTCGCAGTGACGGCGAATGAATAACACACACTCACCTGGGAGACGTACATTCACCTGCCTGACGACCTATTGATAAGGGAGCAAGGGGCTAAAGTGCAGCACAATATCAGGAAGGCGAGAGGGAGTCATACTGCGGAAAAGGCAACGACGTAGAAACATCCACACAATAATGAGCATCCCATCATCTTTACAGGCGCGAGGGTGTCGAAATGTGAAGGAAAACCTGCCACATAGAAACATTTGGGCATCCACTTGCAGACACTCGTTAGATGGTTAAGGAGGAGCCGGATACAGTGTGTTCCTTGATAGCGTTTACTTATTTGTTTTTCTATCTACTTAATAATCTATCTATTCATCTATTTTCTCTCTTGCAAATCATTATATTTCTTCACCTGCTATATGGACTTCTTTATCTATATCTACGTTTTTTTTTTTTTTTTTGTGTTTGTATTTATGAACATGTTTATTTATTTATTTATAAAATCATTTATCTATCAATATGCACCTATCTCTATAAATTAGTTTTCTTACTATCTTTGTTTAATAGTTGATTTTTTGGGGTATTTCATTTTCTTCTCACATTCAACCCATGAGTGTCAGCGATTCCAGACACAGCACAAAACAGCTTCCGCTCCCTCCAATACACATTAAATAAAGGAAGATCGTATCATATTTATCACGTAACTTTGTCAAGAAAGGTCAGAGCATCAAAACTCTTGTCTATTTGCTGAATGTAGTTTTTTTTTCCCCTCTTTTTTTTTAATATTGTTACTGTTAGCAAGAACTATTCACCTGTAGTTGTTTATCGTCTATGTAATACATTCACGCACATCCTCAGATAACATTGTAGATTACGTATTAAGAAACGTCGAGGCACAATCCCACCATTACCACCAACAACAGCATGAACAATAACTAAATCGACAACAACAAATACGATGAAAAATAAAACACACATGCACACACACCGCGTAGTGTAGTGCGTAGTGTAGTGGTTAGCACGCTCGGCTCACAACCAAGAAGGCCCGGGTTCGAATCCCTGGCGCAGCGAGGCAAATGGGCGAGCCTCTTAATGTGTAGCCCCTGTTCACCTAGCAGCAAGTAGGTACGGGATGTAACCCGAGGTGTTGTAACCTCGCTGTCCCGGTGTGTGGTGTGTCATTGGTCTCAGTCCTATCAGAGCTCTGAGCTCTTTCCGTAGGGGAACGGCTGGCTGGGTGACCAGCGGACGACCGTACGTGAATCACACACACACATAAACAAGAACAAACAAGAACCATGACAAACAAAGCCATATCGGCAATAATCACAAAATCCCCACCTGCAAAAAGCCACAAAAAAAAAAAACACTTCGAGATACACAATAATGGGCAAAACTAACTTATCACATCGCTCCAGACCAGCCTTCTTCCCTCAGCGTCACCAAACCAGACTCCAAGGCACGGTTAATTGCGCCTCCTCGCCCACCACCCCCCGCCGCCAAGAGCAGAGGCACTACGCGTCCCGTCCTCAAAGAATCACATTCCGGAGTTAAGTCAATTTCCTTTCAGTGGAGCGGGATTATTTATCCTTTTTTTTTTTTTAATTTCCCAAGAGGGGATAATACTAGATTTTGTGTTACTTCTTGTATTTCCTATTCCTTGTGTTAGTTCTGCTTCTGTATGCTATTCCTGTTCCCTTGCATTGGTTCCATCTTGCATTATTCCTCTGTTACTCCCCTTCTTTTGTATTATTCTTTACTTCCCTTTAAAATCACTTCCCCTTTCCTTGTATGGCTCCATTTTCCCTTGTAACACTACCCCGTCCCTTGCATTAATACTCTTACCTTGTATTCCTCTGCATTACTCATACTTCTTGGTACAATTCTTTCCCTTGTCTCTCCTTCTACTATTCAATTCCTCCTTGTATTATAACCCAACCGTTTTTTTTTCTTTTTGCTCTCCTTTTCCTTATACCTACCATATTACTCATTTGCTTGATAATATTCCACTCTCCTAGTCCTGCATTAATACTACTCCCACCTCCCCCTTATACTTCTCTATTTCCCCTTGTGCTATAAATCTACCCTTTGTATTGCTACCCTTATCATATACTACTACTCTATATTACTTCCCTTTCGTTCAGAACAACTGCCTTTTCTTGCCTTAAATCCTTGAAATTACTCCATTCCGTCCATGTACCACTCATTCCTCCTTGTAACACTTCCGACTAACCCTTGTTTTATTCTGTATGACTCTCTTTCATTCCTTCTCCCCTACTCCCTCCGTCCACTCTTCCCGCACAGTTCAGCCCCCGCGCCGCCCAGCCCTGCGTGGCCAGACGTGAACGATACGCCTCCATCGCATATCGGCTTTAGGTATCCTGAATTAAACGGATTACCCACACGGCAGCGTCAGCCGGGCGGGACCGAAATATTGATCAAATCCTCCTTCATTAGAGTTCATCTCCTCCGCGCTCCCTTGGCGGCTTGAGGGAGGCAGGACAACGGCGGGGAGTCGATCTGTATGCTAACGTGACTGACTGAGTTTTCTGCTCCCTGAGTCTTCATGTTTTATGGATTTTTTTATTGTGTTTTGTGTTACATATAATAACTCTGGGATCTGTGTTTGATTTGAGGTAACAATGTAAGGTTTTGATTACTACTCAGTTTGCAAGAGGGGAATTATGTTGGAAAATGTTATTAGTAGAGGAAAAATTTTCAAGTTTAAGCATCGTTAATTAGAGGAATAGTGCTCTGCCTCTCCATTCCTGCTTCCATTGACTCACGTGCAGGGTCGTGGAGTTCTCATGAGTGGGAGTCAGTGTTCTTTCGCAAGGCGAGGGAAAAGGAAAATTATGAAATAAACAAATGCATTTTTTAACTTGAAAATAGCATGGGAGATCCGCACGACCTCTACGGATATAGGCAGGTATGTTTCATGAAGGGACTACCGCGTGTAGGCCTCATGGATTCACGCATCTTGATTTATTTTAACATGTTTTTTATGTGACAAACGTTTTCAAGAGAGAGGTTTCGAGACACTTGCTTTCTAACTGTCTTAGTGAACTGGCACCTCATTTGCACCGTTTTTTAGAAGTTTTGTTACCCTCTAGCAAAACCCATCTTATATAAAACATGTCTTCTCTTTCTGCTTCATTTTCAAACTAGTCTTCTTTCATAAATCTTTCACACTCTTTGTCTATCGTCAACACTGACATCGACACCCTGCCACTGTCATCCTCCCTTGTAACTTCCCCTCTCTCCCCTCCCACGGACTCTAATAATAAATAGCCTTGGCTCTGCTCACTCCAGTCGCAAGGGATGTAATGTAATGTTCATTCATCGTTAAGGGATTTAGTCTTATTCCGAAACTGAAAACTATTTACGTTGGCAACAAATAAGCAGCAGTGAGAAAGGTGAAGGGAGGTGGTCTTTAAAATTCCACTTAGACCTTTCACTTGTCTCTAGAGTAGCTTTAAGTTATGATTACTTACCGTTGAGGGATTTCGTATTATTAAAGGGTTTTGGACAGTATGTATGTGACCGACTGTACATAAGCAAAAGTGAAACATGTAAAGAGGTAGTCGTGTTCGTCGTTCTCTCTCTCTCTCTCTCTCTCTCCTCTCTCTCTCTCCTCTCTCTCTCTCTCCTCTCTCTCTCTCTCTCTCTCTCTCTCTCTCTCTCTCTCTCTCTCTCTCTCTCTCTCTCTCTCTCTCTCTCTCTCTCTCTCTCTCTCTCTCTCTCTCTCTCTCTCTCTCTCTTTTTCGCTGCGAGAATATTAAGATTTGTTAGTGTCCAGCAAGGAAGTGAGATTCATATGGGAAGTGCATGGAAACGATATTAATTTAAGTAGATATATATGCAAGAACGCCTCACTTTTAGCTCAATATAACTCATCCGTATAATCCTCTTCCTCCTCCTTCTCTGCCGTCTCCACTTTTATCTGTCAGTCCCCTTCCTGGCAAGTAATTTAATTGAGAGAAAACTTTCAACATCCCTTTCACTTTCTCTTTTTTTTTCCTTTACTTTCCTCATCCCGGTACTCCTCTCACTCTACACTGTGCTTATGTACTTTTTTTTCATCCTTTTCACTGTCTTTTTATTTTTCTATTTTTCTTCCTCTTTCCGTCTTTCGCTTTTCTACTCCCTCCTCTTCTTATCTTTCCTTTTTCGTACGCCTCTCTTCTTTTACTTCATTTTTCCTTTTGCTTTCTCTTTTTCCTTCCTCCTCTACTTTCTCGTCCTTTGAAATCACTAGATGTTCTATTACGTAAAGTTATAAAAGAAAACTTCATTATATATGGAAATTAGTGAATGATGAAAAAGGTTATGAATGGGCCATGTATCTCTCTCTCTCTCTCTCTCTCTCTCTCTCTCTCTCTCTCTCTCTCTCTCTCTCTCTCTCTCTCTCTCTCTCTCTCTCTCTGCAGCGGTAAATTCCAGCTCGTAAATTTGTGTGCACATGTTCTCGCTCGTGTGTGTGAGTGTGTGTGTGTGTGTGTGTGTGTGTGTGTGTGTGTGTGTGTGTGTGTGTGTGTGTGTGTGTGTGTGTGTGTGTGTGTGTAAGTATGCCTAAATTACGCTCATTTCAAGACCCCACGTGCGGAATACATTATATTTCGACTTTACTCATAAACAAAAAAAAGACTTTCGAAAAAGAAAGAAAAGAAGAAAAGGCAAACAAAAATAGAACGTATAGAAAAAAAAAGTTACACACACACACACACACACACACACACACACACACACACACACACACACACACACACACACACACACAAACACACACGATACAGAGAATCAAGTGATTGAAGCAATTTTTCTAAAGGCGCCCCAGCGGTGGAGGGTCTCGAGGGGCTGGAGTTTAAGCTGACACGCCACACCACCTTGAGGGAAACGCTTAATGAACGCTGTCCTCCGGGGAGTGTCTGCCCTTTCGTCAGCCTCCTTTCGTCAGCCTTTCCTTGCCGCTCAGCTAGATGGATGGTTGAGTAGACATACATACATACATACATACAAAAAGAAAGAAAAAAAGAAAGAAAAAAGAAAGAGAGAGAGAGAGAGAGAGAGAGAGAGAGAGAGAGAGAGAGAGAGAGAGAGAGAGAGAGAGAGAGAGAGAGAGAGAGAGAGAGAGAGATAGGGACACACACACACACACACACACACACACACACACAAAGAGAAACAAATCTAGACAGGAAACAAGAACCACAGACAGAAACGTAGGCAGGGGGACGCACCAATCGACAAAAACACATTTCCAAGGCCACAACACATAAAAGGAACAGCCCTTGTTAATGAAATAGCCTGGAAACAATCCCAGAGACTGTGATGGACAAATTATTCATGGACTCAACGTGTGGTGGTGGTGGTGGTGGTGGTGGAGAGCGAAAGAAAACGCGCCTCAACAAACAGGTCATCGTGAGGGGCAGACATTTTTGTTATTACTCCCACCAACGAGAGGGAAAATCAAAATAAAAAACTGGGTAAACTTTCCGTCTTCTTTAAACGACGCGTTGCCATCAGGAGAGAGAGAGAGAGAGAGAGAGAGAGAGAGAGAGAGAGAGAGAGAGAGAGAGAGAGAGAGAGAGAGAGAGAGAGAGAAACATACGAGTGGAGAGGAAAGTAAGAGCAAAGAGAGAGGAGGAACAAAGAACAATGATAAAACGAGGAGGAAAACAAGTGAAGAGAAAAACAAAAGGAGCAAACGGTAGTATGAGAAAACGAGGAGGGATAGAAAGAGTAAAAGTAGACAAAGAGAGAGATCGCATATACAAGAGACATAAGGAGAGACGAATACAGAAAGAGGAGGATGAGGAGGAAGAAGAGGAGGAGGAAACGAAAGAGCAAGGATAAGATGAGAGTGGAGAAAGACACAATAGATAACAGGAAGAGCAATAGGAAAATCTGTCAAGGATTAAGAACAAAAAAAAAACGAGAGGAACGACAGTAGAACGGGAAGACATGAAAAGGCGGACACACACACACAACCCACAGCTTTCCATTGTAAACATCAAGGTCACTCACAAGGAAATTCTTCCATTACAACCATTGACTTTCCTTCTCTTCAACGGACGCCTTCCCCTCGCTACAGTGACGCTCATATTCACAGACCATCAATCCTATCCACCAAATATCTCTCTTCCTCTCTCTTCCCTTCTCAAACTTTTTTTTCGCTTCTTCTTGCCTCCTTTTCCCTCAACAAATACATTCCATTATCTCTTTCCCTCCTTAGTCTTTGCCAAAATGACTCTAGGGACCTCTTCGTCTCCCTTTCATTCAGTTCTGTTACGTAAATAACTTTCCCTTCTTCACTATTCATTTTCTCTCTTCACAGTAACTAGTACAGCTCTCTCCTCTCCCGCTGACACAGCATCGCTTATTTCCTCTCCTGTCCCCTCTTTCCCCTCATGACAGTCGACCCACTTTCTCCTTTCCCCAGTGACACAGTTTCTTCCCTCTTCTCTCTTCTCTTCTCTTCTCTCTCTCTCTCTCTCTCTCTCCCTTCCACTCTCGGACCTCCAGCGCGGGTCACAGCCAAGCTCCCCATCAGCACTACACATGCATTACAAATTTAATTAACAAAGACAATATATAACCCAGTAACGCTCACACACGGTTATTTTGAGCAGCAGGAGGTAGGGCATGGACAGAGAGAGAGAGTGAGAGAGAGAGAGAGAGAGAGAGAGAGAGAGAGAGAGAGAGAGAGAGAGAGAGAGAGAGAGAGAGAGCTTGACATGTCCGTCCCTCATTCAAAATTCGCCCCCAGTTCAGCCGCGACAAGGAGGCGAGCTACTCACGCCGATGTTTCATTTCATTTTCAAAAAAGGAGTATCACAAAAACAACCATTTCCATGTACCTGGCAGTCGGTCTGCTCACCTGGCGCCGCGGGACAGGTGAAAAAGAGCAAAAAGCCTGCAGTAACATGATATTACTTGTCTACATAAACAAACGGAAATTCACGAAAACCAAAAACGAAAGATGAAATAAAACGGGGGAAAAATCGTACCACTTGCCTTTCCCACAGAGAGATAGGATGAGAGTTCCACAGTTCAAGGTTATCAGCAGTAGGGAGGCAGAGAGAGAGAGAGAGAGAGAGAGAGAGAGAGAGAGAGAGAGAGAGAGAGAGAGAGAGAGAGAGAGAGAGAGAGAGAGAGAGAGAGAGAGAGAGAGAGAGAGGCAGAGAGGCAGGGAGGCAGAGAGGGAGGGAGGCGAGGAGAAAGAGAGGGAGAGAGGAAGGGAAAGGACAACAAGAGTGAACAGATTAGAATGATGTTTTAGGTTTCCTGTCGCCACGCAAATGTTTTCCTGTGTCCCCCATCTGAAGGGTAACTGGTGCACGTGTTTGCTTGGAGCGTGCCTCTAAAATTATCCGCAAAGGAAGGGGAAGGGAGAAGGGTAGTATGATATAGCTGTTTACTCGTATATGAAAGTGCCATTGCTTTAGTTTAAGTTTATATGTAGAACCACCACATAAATAATTCTCGGAACTTTTTTTTTCACCTCATGGTAGTTTCAATAAAGGAAGTCAAGAGATGAAATGACCATTTGATACAATAGTAACTCATACTAAAACAATAATGCTTTCACTTATTTTTTGTTAATGTGATCACTTCCTTTCCACAAACGATTTTATAATAATGTTTCTAAAATGTACTATTCTTCCTATACAGCGGGGTGTTCGGTATACAACACAAATGACTTACGACCAACGCCCCATCCACCCCCTCAAAAAATAAAAATAATATATATATATATATATATATATATATATATATATATATATATATATATATATATATATATATATATATATATATATATATATATATATATATATATATATATATATTTTTTTTTTTTTTTTTTTTTATGACACCTATAACAACTTGCAACCAACTCGTCACTTGGGTGAGTACAAAATCTTTAAGTTCTTTTTGTGACTTTGCTGGTCTATTTACTAATGTTAAACACTATGCTATGCATTATAGGGTAAAAGGAATTGTAATTTATACGTGTTGTGCTGCACTTCCAGGTGACTTTTTTATTATTATTATTATTATTATTATTATTATTATTATTATTATTATTATTATTATTATTTGGACTTTTCGAGGATAAAATCTTGCCATCCGACTTTTTTTTTTTCCGACGGCGATTTTGGTTCGGATTATGGTCGTAAGCCAAGTACACCAGTGTATTTGTGTTTCCCATTGTTGCAAAAACGTTCTTAGAGAAACACCAGTCGAGTGTACCTCTTTTCAGTAACGTCCCTTACAATACCAGTTCCAGTTTCTTACAGTCACTGCTCCAACATCTACACACTGGGTGAGCATAAATGCGTATACGCATATAGATGTGGTGGTCATCAGGCCGTGACGCTCCGTAAATGCTTCTCGACGAGGACACGAGGCGCCTTTGCTCCGCCGTAAAAAGGTGAGTGACGCTCACGATGGTGAAAAAGGTTATGAAAAGTTTAATCTTCTGAGGTAAAAGTTTCGAGGAACGAAAATAAGTTCGAAAGGATTCCTTGAGGAGTTGTGAGGTGCAGTGATGGTGGTGGTGGTGGTGGTGGTGGTTGGTAGAGGTGGCAGTCTTTATAAAATCACTATTGCCACTGTTGTTTTGGTTGGCTGTAATTCGTTTGGTGGTTGTGATGATACTGGAGGCTAAGATAGTGATCGTGATAAAGGTGTTGATAACGGTGTAGTGGTGGTGCCGGTGATTTAGTGGCGCGCTGGTTGGGATAGTGGAAATAGTATTTGTGGTGCTGGTGGCGGTGGTAGTGGTGGTGGTGGTGGTGGTGGTGATTATATTGGTGGTGATGAAACACAGTATTCGCCAGTGTAACCTAAATGCATTTCCCCTTTATCTGGATTCAACGCAACACACACACACACACACACACACACACACACACACACACACGTCAGAGAGAGAGAGAGAGAGAGAGAGAGAGAGAGAGAGAGAGAGAGAGAGAGAGAGAGAGAGAGAGAGCGTTTAACCATCAATTTAATCAAAATCTGAATTTCTCTAAACCGGAAACTACACGCTGCACACACACACTCTCTCTCTCTCTCTCTCTCTCTCTCTCTCTCTCTCTCTCTCTCTCTCTCTCTCTCTCTCTCTCTGATACAGCACCGAGGCACGCCAGGATATACAACAAACCTATCATGTTAACTTATGTAAATGGAATGCCGTGGTCTCGTCGCAATACCTTGGGAGGCTTTACCGCGCCCACACCAGTATTAAGTGGGGAGGCATTCATACCCATCCCTCTTTACTCCTCTCCTACGTGTGTGTGTGTGTGTGTGTGTGTGTGTGTGTGTGTGTGTGTGTGTGTGTGTGTGTGTGTGTGTGTGTGTGTGTGTGTGTGTGTGTGTGTGTGTGTGTGTTTGTGTGTGTGTATGTGTGTATGGGTGTGTTTTTGTCATTTTTTTCTTCCTTTTTTTCTTTTTTTTTTACAGTAGTCATTGTAAACATATAACATAGCTGTGTTTTCTTAGAGGCACAAGGTCTCGGTTGTCTCTCTCTCTCTCTCTCTCTCTCTCTCTCTCTCTCTCTCTCTCTCTCTCTCTCTCTCTCTCTCTCTCTCTCTCTCTCTCTTAATCAAATGTCTTATATTGTCTTCGGCTTGTGTTTACGACAGAGAGAGAGAGAGAGAGAGAGAGAGAGAGAGAGAGAGAGAGAGAGAGAGAGAGAGAGAGAGAGAGAGACGAAAAAGATATTACTTGTTACATGTTTCTCGCATTCGTCTATTCCCCTCTCATCCTTTTTTTCTTTCTTCTTTAGTCCTCTCTTTTCTTCCCTTCTCTCCCTCCCTTCCTTCTTCCACCTCGTTATGGTGTTCTTTCTCATTTCTTTCTTTTTCATTAACAGATTTTCTACATTAAACTACATACCTTCTTCCTGACTTTTTTTCTTTTCTCTCTCTCCCTTTCTCATATTCTTTCCTCGTCATTTCCTCTTCTCAGGCGGCTGCTCTTCATTTCATGTCTCTCTCTCGTTCTCTTTCTCTCTCTCTCTCTTGTCCTTCCTTGTCCTTACTTTTCTAACTCTCTCCCTTCTATTCCTCCCTCATTAATAGTTCTTCTGTGTTGCTTCCTCTTTGTTCACTTTCTTTTTTTACCAGATGGGAGCTAAGAGTCGACAGAGGATATGAATAAGTATGAAGAATGAATTAATTACGAGGAAGGAATACATGTCTTTCTGCTTAATTCACTCCTTTCTTCATCTTATCACTCCTCTTCTGCTTTGATAGTTTTATACCCCCAGTGGCCTTTTTTTTTTTTCTGGCATTCACTCCCTTCTCCCCTATTCGATCTCGTCTAATCCTCTTTCACTGACATCTTGCTTGCTTTCCTTCCTTCCTTCCTCCTCCTCGTCCTCCGTTTTGCACTGTAGGTAGGAAGTGACATGATGAGGGTGGTGGTGATGGTGGTGGTGATGGTAATAATAATAATAATAATAATAATAATAATAATAATAATAATAATAATAATAATAATAATAATAATGATAATAATAATAATAATAATAATAATAATTATTATTATTATTATTATTATAATATTAATATTAATATGAAGAACAATATTTACTACTACTTCTGCTGCTGCTGCTGCTGCTGTTACTACTACTAATGCTTCTACTACTACTACTACTACTACTACTACTACTACTACTACTGATGATGATGATGATAATGATAGAATAATGATGATGATGATAATAATAATAATAATAATAATAATAATAATAATAATAATAATAATAATAATAATAATAATAATAACAATAATGATAAATAATAATGATAATAATAATAATAATAATAATAATAATAATAATAATGATAATAATAATAATAATAATAATAATAATTACAATAATAACAACAACAACAACAACAACAAAAACAACAACAACAATATTCTAAAAATGTAATAATACAATACCACTACCACCACCAACTCCACCTCTTCCACCACCACAACCACCGTAGAGACTACATCACCATTACACCACCACCACCACCACACACCACCACCACAGGCGCCACCTTCAACAAACATCTCAGTCTCCTCTCTCATAATGTGCACAAACAAAAAACAAACAATGGACATGAAAAAAATAAGGGAATCTGCAATAAGCCGTCTGACCTATATGTGGCAGCCCCTGTAGGAAACATGTCTACCTATTTCCACCTACTCGTATCATCTTCTCCCATACATCTGTCTAATCTCCTTTTAAAGCTCCTTAATGACTCAGCACCGACAACCTGATACTAAGTCTATTCCATTCATCTACCATTCTGAAAACCAATTCCTTCCTATCTCTTCCTTAAATCTAATTTTCTCAAGCATGAGCCCATTATTTGAAAGTTTCCCTTTAGAATGTCACTTGCACTATATAAATATTCATTGGTCTTTTTTTTAATTTAATCTGAAAAATCTCCACTCTTTCAATACTTACAATAGTAGTTAAAAATACATGATTCAGTCCTTAAGATAAAGTCAGAGAAAAGTAAGTCATACGTAATACAATGAGAGCAGGCCTGTCTGTCTGCCTGCCTGCCTGTCACCGCAGTCTAAGTGTAATTTGCCATCGCCGTCTAAGCGTAGTTTGTCATCGCCGTCTTAATGTAGTTTGTCATGGCCGTCTGAGTCTCAATTTGTTGCTGCGGCATTGCTGTCCGCAGGTGGGATGGTCAGTCATTATTACCCTCAGGTGGGGTGGTCAGTCATTATTACCCTCAGGTGGGGTGGTCAGTCATTATTACCCTCAGGTAGGGTGGTCAGTCATTATTACCCTCAGGTGGGGTGGTCAGTCATTATTACCCTCAGGTAGGTTGATTAGCCTCATGTGGGGTCGTCAATCATTATTACTTTCAAATGAGGTGTTCAGTCATTATTACCCTCAGGTGGGGTCGTCAGTCACTCCTGCTCCGGGTCTCGGGGCCTCGACTTTCACTTGGGGATGGGAGGGGAAAGAGCGCACTGCAGTCCGCCACCCAGTCCTGCACGGCCCGGCCTGCGGGAAAGGCTACGCTGCACAGGAAGGGGACGGTGCGCAGTGCCCCGCGCACCACCCCCAAGGCAAGCCACCTTGCGCCTGCCGCCTCCCGCCGGGCGTCACACTGACGCAGGTGTTCGTAATGAGCCCACAGCGCGGCGTGGCTGCCCGCGCCTCGCCTCGCTGCGGCCTCACGTCGCCGAGTGGCGAAATCATAAAATCTCACCAGTGACATGGATCGCTCCACGTACTGGGAGACGCCCTCCAGCTGCCACAGGGCGCGGGCTCCGCGCGGGCGGGGCACCAGCACGCCCCGCAGCATCAGAGCCCAGCCGCGGGTGCGGAGCACCTGCCGGAGGGCGGGATCCATCACCGGCAGCAGGGGCCAGTGCAGGGTGACGGGCACCCCCTGCACCGCACCTGCCAGCGCCTCCCGCACCTGATGGGAGCTGTCTCCCTGGGAAGGAAGCCCAGCCTCCAGCAGGGGGAGGTCGTCCTTGGTCAGCACCACCTGGTGGGTGGTGTTGACTTCCTGGGGGAGGTTCTCCCCTACCCTCAGCCGGTCCTCGGCGGAGGTATCCATGTGCTGCTGCTTGGCAGCTGTCTTAGCCTTTGCGGCCCACCGGCGGGCGCGCTCCCGGCCCCACCGGGCCGCCGCCTCCCTGGCATCCCGCCACACGCTTCTGCTGGGCGGTCAGGGTCACGTTCCCATACACGAAAAGCTCACCAAAGATAACCATGATTTCGGTTCAATACAGAAGTAAATTCCAAACTGAAATTAAAAACCCTTGGACATCCCGAAAATCCGAACTACTTGATCACAGCTGTTGCTGTCACTGGCGTCTTCAAAAGACACTACAAGTTTGCAGAACATTTCCTTAAGCTTCCCTATCACTGTGTTCATTCCATTTGAGAACAATTCTTTTTTGTAGAACATTTCCTTAAGCTTCCTGATCACTGTGTTCATTCCATTTGAGAACCAATTCTTTCCTATCTCTTTCTTGAATCTAACTTTTTTTTTTTTTAAGCTTGAACTCATTATTTCTTGTTTTATCCTGATTACTAATCCTGAGAATTTTGCTAAAGTCACCCTTGTTATATCTCTTATACTACTGAAAGACCTCTAAACCTACGCCTCTCTAAGAAATGTAAATTTAAAAGCTTCAGTTTCGTTTCGTAGAGAATGACCCTCATCTCCTGTATCCTTTTACTGTATACTTACTGTGTGGGTTTCTACCTACGCTAAGTACTTTACATTTGTTAATATTAAACTGCATCTGCCATCTGTCTACCCATTCGTTCATCCTATATAAGTCTGACTGCAAGGCGATGGCATCCGAATCCGATCTAAGTAATTTACCTATCTTCGTGTCATGAAAAAATAAAATAAAAATAAAAAAATCAGTGTTAATAATATAAAAGAAAAAACGAGAGCCATAACGAAGAGAGGACCCGTTCCATTTTCTTTGTCTCATAATACTCGTTTCCGTGATGCACGCGAACAAGCGAGCATCGTGAGTTTTTTTTTTTTTTTTTTTATTTCCTCATATTTCATTCAATTGTAACGCTAAGACTCGCATTCTCAAACACTTTGCTCTCTCATCACTGCTACTACTACTACTACTACTGCTACTACTACTACTACAGCTACTACTATTACCACTAGTACTTTACTACTTCTACTACTACTACTATGATTAACCGGGTCGTCACGAGTGTTTTTCCTGTTAATATTGTAGAAATCATGCTATACTGTCACTTGAATCATACAAACGCCATTAAAAACAAGTGTAATTTCAATTATAACCTTATGGATGTAGTGGAGGTGCGACGCAAAAGAGTGTCAGAATATGCCACTAAAGTAGATGAGTAATCCACTGAAGATTCAATATACGAGTAATACTACCAACACATTCCTATTTGTTTCGTGTTTTCCTTTCTTTTTTTCTTCAGTTTTTACTTTTTTCCCCACTTGGCAGTTTGTTCTTCGACTTTTTTCTCTTTATTTTTTTGCCGAAAACTCTTGTTCGTAAAGTTTTCTGGTCTGATTAAAAAAGGATGGTTTTGTGTTCATTAATTGCTATGTCCCGCTGAGGATTTTTCAGTATTTTTCATGGAATCTCTTGCAGTTACGTATAGTTTTCTGAATGGATTAAAAATGTTTGCATGTATTCTTTCCCGAATGATGTTTACTGGAAAAAAAAAAAATGCACCAGCTTTATTTTAGAAACACTAAACTACGTTCAATAACTTTTATGATTTTTTTCACGTTCATTTGAAGTTTATTACAGAAAAAAGAATCAATGGATTTTCTGTCAATAAGTTCTGTCTATAATACCTCTATCTATACGATTCCTACTTAAGATACTCCCGATTCCCCTGTTCCTCTTCCCTTAACTTCCCTTCCGTGACACTGAAATTAGGGCGAGGGGAGAAGAGAAAGGCGGGGCAGGAGGGAAGGCTGATAATTGGAGGGGATGGGAAGGAGGCGATGATTGGGGATCGGAAGAGAGTGGACACTCGTACCACAACTCAATGAGAAAATTGGATATAAAAATTCTGGCCACGCGGAGTGGATATGGTGGTGGCGGCGGAAGCCCGTTGGGAGCGAGACGAGGCGCCATAACACAAGGTGGGTCCTGCAGGAAAACATTTTCATATATCCCGGGCATGTTGTGGCGGTCTGTGTTTTCTCTCCTCCACCTCTCCCTCCCACCCTTCCTTCCTCCCTCCCTCAGCCTCATTTTTCCCTCCCATCTGCTCTCCTCCCACTTGCCAACACTTAAGCTTCCCCTCCCTCCCCTCCCTCACCTCCTTCTCCCTCGCATCTCCTCCTCCCTTCCTCCAGGTTAAACCTGCAGTTAAGCCTTTCCTCCTCCTCCTCCTCCTCTCCTCCTCCTCTCTTCTTCCTTTCCTTCCTTCCTCTGAGAAGCAAGTGACCCACAAAAGAAGAAATTCGCAACTCCTTCTCTTCGCAAATATTCTCGTTTTAGTTTTTTCCTCTCCAAATTTCCCGTGGTGCTCTCACAGATGTTCCCTCCACGCTCTTTAAGTTTTACAAGGAAAGTTTTGTCGAAGCCATTAATGAGTTACAAGATGTATAGATAATTTAAAACGTTTCTTTGTTTTTCTTATTGATTTCATCAAAACTTTATTTGTTTTATAGCACACACACACACACACACACACACACACACACACACACACACACACACACACACACACACACACACACAGAGGTTCAATAAAGGTGCTTGCTTATGCCCACGCCCTCGCTCTCCAAGTCTACAACATTCCTACCTTAGCTAAAATGTAATCCCGGAATAATAGACCGCTGGTGAGTAATACTACAATGTCGCTGTAACTCTGCTGTAATAATCGTATCTTATTCGTTATATTTTCTTGGTGGCTTTAATACTGCAGCAGTCACCGTGCGGGCATTACTTCATATACACACAATGTGCTCCAGAGAGATTAAACTGCATTAATTATGTCCGCTTGTATTTTCTTGGTGGCTTTAGTACTAGAGCAGTCAACATGTGGGTAATGCTTCATACGCATGTATACTGTGTTGAAGAGTCTCATCAAGAGCACATAGGATGAGAAAAATATTCACTCAGTATTACTGCGCTCCACTAAAGATGGTCAATACAGATAACGCAGAAATATATAGTAAAATCAAGCAGTCTGTTATACATGTGATAGAGGAAAGTATTTTTCGTTTCCTTTCAGTAAGCGATTCTTAAAACTGACAAAAATGGCTATTCAAGACAAAAATTTAAATATGGTGAATGTAAGTTGATGCTTTAGCTTGCAGGTCTGTTCAAGAAGGCTTTGTTGAAACAACGATATCCACTATGGAAGTCCCGCACGAAGTCAACATAAGTCCAGCACCACCTTCCAATAATGTAAGTTATCAGAGACTGGCGCATTAATTTCAGAATTGTTAGATGTGTACTGCTCTCAAGATATGTAATTTACTGCATTTGATGGATAAATGAAAGTATTTGCAGAATTCGTGCTCCTTCATTTTTACAAATATATAAATCAACATAAACGCCAAGAAAAAAAATCTTTTATACATCAAATGAGCCGAGTCATAGATATTTATCGTTCATGGTTTTCATTGATGTTACTTAACCACACATACAAACTGCCTCATTAATATTTTGTACTTTTTAGGAATTAAAAGAAAAATTATATTTTATCCCAATTTTCATGTTAAAAAGTAAAAGAGAAGGCAAATTTTAGAACATTCACCATACAGAGGACAAAGACAACAATTGCATTAGGTACGTGATGGGATGGAAAATATATATCAGCAAAAATATCGAACATTGGTAAAAACACAATTTATGAATGTCACACTCATGGAACTATTCAAAACTTTGAGGTAGTAAAAGTAAAACGCAGACAATAGAATTAACGCTCCAATATATAGTGCTTACAATTCGAATATAATATCTCAGATACTGTTTTAATGTCATAAGAGAAATTACGAGTAATAACCGCAAACGCACCTCGAGGATGCTTTCACTTGCACACTAATATACCAACAATATTACTTTCGCGCTGGAGCAGACAACTTGTGGTTAATATCGAACACACACACACACACAGTAACGGACAATATACCCTGGAGCATTTAACATAAAACTTAAACTAAACTGAGCACTCGAATAATTCATTTTACCTCCATGCATTCTGTTCCATTCCGCCTTCAAATGCAACACGAAAAGATACACAAACACAGTGTCATTTTACATTTATTATCAGAGGAGCGCTTACTCGCATGCATATACATCGCCCGTAATTTTATTCAATGCCCAAACTTAAACCAGTTTCCAAATGCACAACCAGCCAGCCAGCCAGCCAGCCTACACACGTACATCTTGCCGAGCCTTCCCTCTAAAACACACACACACACACACACACACACACACACACACACACACACACATGGCCTCTCATTTCATTAAACATTCATTTCCATTTCTTATATGCATAGATACTGACAGACAAACAGACAAACCCTGTCGTTCTATCCTAACACACACACACAAACACACACACACACACACACACACACACACACACACACACACACACACACGCACACGCACATTGCACTCCACTGCACTCCACACTCAGTTCGCTTGGTAGCTTCAATTGGCAACGCAAGCCACAAACAGATGTAATAAAGCGAGAGAGAGAGAGAGAGAGAGAGAGAGAGAGAGAGAGAGAGAGAGAGAGAGAGAGAGAGAGAGAGAGAGAGAGAGAGAGAGAGAGAGATACATTAGGACTCCCTTGCACTCTCTCCTCTCCATTTCACTCCACTGCCCACTCCACTCCACTCCACTCGGCTTCCTCTCGTTCACATCCACTCCCACGCACGATCATTGTACTCCTCTCCACTCCAGCTCTTCTCTCCTTCACACTACACTACCCTTATTATTCTTTTTTTTTTCTTGCATAAACAGAAGGTACCGTTACCACCACTGCCTTCATACAATCTCTCTCTCTCTCTCTCTCTCTCTCTCCTCTCTCTCTCATCTCTCTCTCCTCTCTCTCTCTCTCTTCTCTCTCTCCTCTCTCTCTCTCTCTCTCTCTATGGATTTCAGGGGATGATCAAATTAAACTCAGCTCAGAAGGGGAGAACTGTACTTTCCCTCTCAACTTTTTTTTATTTTTTTTTCCTTTTTTTTATTTCGTCTCTACTTTTCCCTCTGTATTTATTTTAGAAGGGAATGTGTGAGTGTGATTTCCCAAGCGGAGGGCTTTTAGTTTGTACTTCCCAAAAACCATATATATATTTCGCCCAAAGCAACTTTCAAACGACTCTTGGGAACGGGGAGGAGGAAGAGCACCGCGAATTTTTGGTTCTTCCTGAATATTTTACGAAGAGGGATATTTTCTTAACTGGCAGGTAGGTGGGAAGGAGGGAGGGTGCGGCGAAGGAAGGTACATATGTAGGGAGGGGAACGAAAAAACAAAGATTGCATGGGAGTGAATATTATGTTTTGAGGTGGGGAACTGGAGATAGATTACTAAATTATACACTATACTCCGTGCATGTAAGCAAGCAATGAGTGCATGACAAATTGCCTGACTTGCTTAATTAATGATGATTATGTGACGTGACTAACAGAGTGACTGGAAAGCATGATGGATACCTGACTGACTGAATGAGTGAATGAACATCTGACTGACAAAATGGGCAATTAATTGACTGAGTGAACGTCTGAATGAATATTTGACTAACTGAAATGGTAACTGATGACTAATTAACTGACTGATTGACTACTGACTGACTGACTGATCTGACTGACTGACTGAATGGATGAATGAATGAATGAATAAATGAATGAATAAAGGACAAAGCAAAAAGAAAGAAAAAGGAAAAGAAAAGAATTGTGAATAATACAAAAAAATAAATAAATAAATGGAGATGAAGGAACAGACAACAGAATCATTTTATTTTTAGTTGTGTCATGGAGAGAGAGAGAGAGAGAGAGAGAGAGAGAGAGAGAGAGAGAGAGAGAGAGAGAGAGAGAGAGAGAGAGAGAGAGAGAGAGAGACGCACTCACTCGTAAGCCACCACAACTGCACACAAGGAACGGCCACTATTTCATCACAACCCTTGCGTGACGTGAAGCAGGAAGCGGAGTGGAGTGAGGCTCAATGCGTGCGTGTTGAACTGACTGACGGTATCCATACACACCATACCCAAAAGCCCATACCAACCCTCGCTAGCTCCCCTCGCCCCCACAATCCACCCTTTGGCCATCCTCGCAATCAGAGTGGATGTGAATAAGGCACGAGTCATTTCAACCACTCAGTTACATGTAAGGACAACCAGTATGGATAGCACTTAACCCCAGGGGCCATCGTGTTCAAGTCATGCGTTTTAATTAAAGCACTCAGCCATCACCCTTACGCGTTACATGAATGATACTTTGGCAAAACGACAACACGAAAAGTCAAATGCACTTCATACGCCTCGAGTAGAAATAGAGAGAGTACGGGAACGGGAGAAGCAACGACAGGAATGGAGGGCTAAAGGACAAGAACGAGCCGTGACAACACTAATAAAGAGGTGATGATTCTGTGGCAACACCTATGAGAGAGAGAGAGAGAGAGAGAGAGAGAGAGAGAGAGAGAGAGAGAGAGAGAGAGAGAGAGAGAGAGAGAGAGAGAGAGAGAGAGAGAGAGAGAGAGGAGAGAGAGAGAGGAAAGAGAGAGAGAGAGAGATGCTAACAGACAGGCAGATAGACAGACAGACAGACAGAGAAAACAGTTTGAAAATTTGTAAAATTGTAAAACAGAAACGCATGACATATCGAGAGAGAGAGAGAGAGAGAGAGAGAGAGAGAGAGAGAGAGAGAGAGAGAGAGAGAGAGAGAGAGAGAGAGAGAGAGAGAGAGAGAGAGAGAGAGAGAGAGATGCACCATAAATCCATTAGCTAACAATAAAAGGCCGCTCCATGACAGGCCAAGCGCTGTTCCATTGCTTAATCACCTCAGCAGGAAAACACAACCCGGGAATACAAGTCGAGTCGTGAAAGTACAAAGCCAAAATATATTTCCCTGACGCCGCGAACATTTGCACGATATTCCTTTAGCAGTGTTGATTAACGTGATGCATCAACGTCACGGGGCGAGGGAGGCCAGGGGGAAGAAGGAAGAGGAAGAGGAAGAGGAAGGGAAAGAGGAAGAGGATGGTAGCGCCCCCTAGAATCAAACGGTGGTGGAAGCAATAACACACTCACACACACATACAGACACGCACACATACATACATATACACACATAACAAGGTATGAACACCCAGCCGCCTTTTTCCAGATAGATCCAAAGATAAAAAGGACGGAAATAGAGTTACGGATGGTAATAAAATAGCAATTGGAGGCGCTCAGGGAAATGGTGTGAAGGAGAGGGGGGGAGAGGGCAGGGGAGCGGCCTATACCATCCCCATGCACCGCCCTCACACTCTCTCTCTCTCTCTCTCTCTCTCTTCACTCTCACAACACTACATTCTCGTCCTCAGCCACTTCTATATCCAACTCTTTTCAGGTTTTTGGCCTGTAGCGTCCGTGGGCAATATTTCAACATTTTTTTTAGAGAATTAGATGGTCGATTTATTTTATTTTGGAGGTTTAGGTGGTCGGTCCCCTCCCTTAGTAACGCGGGCGAAATTTTTCAAGGAACGCATTTGCAGAGAGTCGTCGCACCCTCTAGAGTCCCCGATGCAATCACCGCCGAAGATAGGGTCCATATATATAAAAGAAGCATGTGGGTATTCTTCCCTCACTCGGTGGTTAGCTTGAAAATGGCGAACTTTCAGCAGCACTGGAGCTCACCAGTCTGAACACTGACCACTCGCCAGACGCCTCGATATATTTGACATCATTTCATCAAAGAATGTTTAGTCAATCTGTGTAATGATATCCTTTCTTTCTCACTACATTAATTAAAAAGCCTCTAATTAAAGTTACACGGGTTTTTAAGGACGTTTTTTTAAGGTTCTAATGCCAGATTAACTTGATTTTTACTTTATTAACAGAAGAAACACGTTTAAAAACCCGTGTAATCATTTCTATGGCCTTTGAAAATAGTCGTGATGAGAGAGTAAAGCGTTTCATGAATAATTGCCTTAGAGTGTGTCACCGCCTCTTACTTTCTACCTCACTTGCATCCGAGTACTCGAGACTCACCAGCCTAACATTCCAGATACTCGTAACCGCTTCACGTATGTATTCTACCACACAGAGTCGTAAAGCAAGAATAAATATCTGCACGGTACTCCATCTGAGACTGAACCTGCCTGAAACTGTCCCAACGCGGCGCTACTGTCCTTCCCTCGCCCCTACTTCCCATAGCACCGTATTCTTAAACTTTCCCGCATCTTAAAACCCTTTCACTGCGATACGAAACCATTAACAGCACCAGAAATAATCCATGGAATCTTTAAATGCATATACGAGAAAATAGGGGATCAAAGAGAATAAATTTCGAGATTCCTACCCAGTTTAAACATTGGATATAAGATTTCAGTGTGACTAGTAATTAAGAAAAGAAGTATTGAATAGCAATCAAAAAATTAACTTACCAACCTCTAAATGGTTATCGGGAAAGTTTGAGGCTGGATTAAAGATTTCAGTGTGACTAGTAATTAAGAAAAGAAGTACTGAATAGCAATAAAAAAATTAACTTACCAATCTCTAAATGGTTATCGGGGAAGTTTCTGAGGCTTTCAAGAATGTTTTCATAATCCTAGCAATAATTTAGGACGCATTCAGTATTACCAATGGGAAAAATGAAAAACAACACTGATTTAACTCCTCGCTGGCCTTCGAAAATACTCCTGATGAGAGAAGAATACGACCCTTGGTGTGACGGCTGGCGACCCATCAGTCAGAACCTTCTTCAATTCCTTATGTTTCCTACAGGGACTGCCACGTGTAGGCCTTGTGGCTTCTTGCACCTTTCCTTATTTTCTCATGTTTCTATGTTTCTTAAGAAATCAAGATATATATATATTTCTCCTCTAAGGCATCATATATATATATATATATATATATATATATATATATATATATATATATATATATATATATATATATATATATATATATATATATATATATATATATATATATATATATATATATATATATATATATATATATATATATATATATATATATATATATTAGATTTTTGTTGCCCTTGGCCAGTATCCTTCCTACATAAAAAAAAAAAAAATATATATATATATATATATATATATATATATATATATATATATATATATATATATATATATATATATATATATATATTAGATTTTTGTTGCCCTTGGCCAGTATCCTTCCTACATAAAAAAAAAAAAAAAAAAATATATATATATATATATATATATATATATATATATATATATATATATATATATATATATATATATATATATTTTTTTTTTTTTTTCCCCTTTTAAGTATCCAAGATATAGAAGTTGTAGTACTTTTCTTCTAAACTATTCAAGATAATACTTTCTTTTTTTCCAGAAGCATTCTAGATATGGTGCATTTTTCCCATAAAGGATTCAATATACAGAACCTTTTACCTCTGAAGCATTCAAGATACATAATTTTTCCTACTAAAGCATTCGCAATACCTCCAATT
The DNA here is from genome assembly GCF_035594125.1 of Scylla paramamosain. Classification (NCBI taxonomy): domain Eukaryota; kingdom Metazoa; phylum Arthropoda; class Malacostraca; order Decapoda; family Portunidae; genus Scylla; species Scylla paramamosain. The sequence goes on from NC_087154.1 coordinate 6,349,155, forward strand.
CGCAATTCCCTCCCTAAAGCGTTCAATATAATGCATTTTTCCTCTAAAGCATTCAGGATACAGAACTTTTTCCCCTGAAGCAAAGATATGGAAGTGTTTCTCCTAAAATATTAAAGATATAGACATTTTTTCCCCTTTCACTATCCTCAGAAGTCATTAGGAAAGCTCTTTGTTGTCCATTCTGGAAGTCAAACTACCGCCGCCACCACCACCACCACTACTACTATTACTAATACTACTACTACTAATAATAATAATGATAATATTTCTACTACTACTACTACTACTACTACTACTACTACTACTACTACTGCAGCTACTACTACTGCTACCTTTCTAAACTGCCGCTCATTCCTCTCTGCCTGGCTATAGAAAGAGGAATAGGAATCTTTTTTTGTACATGTTCAAGGCAAGGATGTTCCCGAGAGAGAGAAAGCGAGAGAGAGAGAGAGAGATGAGAGAGAGAGAGAAGGAGAGAGAGAGAGAGAGAGAGAGAGAGAGAGAGAGAGAGAGAGAGAGAGAGAGAGAGAGAGAGAGAGAGAGAGAGAGAGAGGGGGTGGGGGGGAAGAGCAGTACACTACGTAGCAACCAAATGTGGAGTTTATAGCTCTGTTATGCCTTAAGGAGGAGTATTCGGAGACTTTTTTTCCTTTCTTCTTCCTTCTCTATTATTTTTTTCCATTCATTCTTAGTTTTCATCCTTCTTTGGTTCTTAGTTATCCTCTTTCTCCTCCGTCCTCCTTCCTTCCTTCCTTTCCTCTTCCTTTTCTTCTTTTTCCGTATTTGTCCTTCTCTCTTCCTTCCTTTCCTCTTTTTCCTCTTACTCTTCCTTCCTGCACCTTCTCTCCTCCTCTCTTTCCTGATCTTCTCTCTCTCCTCCTTCTCTTCCTTTTTCCTCCTCCTCCTCCTGCTTCTCCTTCCTTTCCACCTCCACCTTCTCCTCCTCCTCCATCTCCACCTCCACCTCCTCCTCCCCATCCTCCACCTCCTCCTCTCTTTCCCCTTTGTTTCGCTTAAATAAATTCTTACTGTGTTTGTATTGTACGTTTTGTTTACTTTCCTTTCTTCATTTTCCAATAACATTAACTCATACTTGCCCTCTCTCCTTCCCTCTCCCTCCCTCTCCCTCTCCTTCTCTCTCTCTCTCTCTGGACAACATGATGGAGAGCCAGAGTTCATTCCCTATACTGTCAAAGTTCACGCCACAACGCCTGCAGATGCTGGAAACGACCCGCCCTTGCTGAAAATGGCGGTGGATGGGTGGCGCTCGTGTGGCGGCCGAGGGTGGAGGAGCGTCGTATATCGAAGGCCAGGATGTGGGAGGGGATGATGGATGGGTGTGGATGGCGCGTGGTGGTGCTGTGGCAATGGTGATGTGAGTATGGGAGGAAGGGAAGGGGAAGTTTAGAGGAAAGGGAGGTATAAGTGAGGGGTGGAAGGAAGGTTATGAGACACCGCAGGGTTAAAATAATGTCATCTAAGAGGCGACGGGCGGTGAATCCCAGCCATAACTCCTGGAATCACTCCCGGTAGAGGTCGTAAAAAGCATCGTAAGTTGGAAAGAAATCGTAAGTTTGGGGGAAATCGTAGCCTCGGACACGTAGTAACCTGCACTTCGCCACCACATACACTGCGTCTCAAGTGTTCCATTCAGCGACTTGATAACACGTGAAGAGAAGACACAGTGAACGAAAGATACAACACGATGAACTGCTAATGTGGTCAGTGCAGTGTTATCAGACAGTGTATGGCATAAGAGATGACTGGTGTGTTTTATACTTTGTGATCTTTTAATGATGTAATAAAAGGAGAGACTTACAAAATCTCACTAAGTAATTAGACAATAAGAAGTAAGATATGCAGAAAAAAAATTGGAAATATAACACGGTGAGCAATACAAAAGAAGATGAGATGACTGATAAAATGAAATAAATGCCTGAAAACAAAATAGTGAATGATAGAATATGAAAAATCATATGATATAAGCAAAGAAGACTTAAAAGAAACATGTAATAAACACTATAGACATTGAAAAAATAAATGGTAAAATACACCACAAAAAAAGTCACAGCGAAGAAAGTAAGACAGATACAGCACCAAAACACTTTCAGATTTGCACATGACAACAGAACACAAAAGCTGACATCCGGAACAAGTTAGCCAGCAGTGTTTCATTCTCCCTGCTGACAAAGAGCGTCGTGGCAGGAGGGCGGGACAAGCGGGACAAGGTAACACAAGAGCCCCTGGATGCACCGGGCCGAGCTGAGCCTTGCCAGTCAGAAGCAGATCCTCGTTTGCTTCCATGAAATTCAATTATCAAAAACAGAAACTCTCACAGGGAAATCCACACAGCGCCCTCCTGTCATCTAGTACAAACCGCGCCGCCGCCACTCCCTCCAAGGCTCTTAAAGGCGATGGGTGCTGGCGAGGTGATGACAATTCTCCCGCGTATGCTTCTCAGGGTCACGTGCCTTCCTGAGGCCTTGCTGGAGTGGGCGAGGATGTGGTGACGTGGTGTGATGGGAGTGAGCATCCTTCCTCCTAGTACTTTATTAAATAGTACTTGTTATATGTATTGAAAAACATTACTTAGTTGGAGTTAACTGGTGTGAAATTCATAACGTTCTTTCTTAATCTGTCTTATTTCAAAATAAATGAAGGTAGTCAACATGAAGGTAAGACTACATTGTTAGTTATTGAAAAACGTAACGAAAACCTATTAATTGTTTTGAATATATAGCTTCCTCTCCTCTCCTCTCTCTCTCTCTCTCTCTACCCATTAGCAAGTAATCACCAGATGCAAGCATTACTCAGGGCCAGGTGTGCGTCGCCCGCCTGGCCGCAATAAAGCCACCGCGGTCACTTACCAAGCACTGAATCTCCACTGCCCGAACATAATATTAAGGTGCACCCAGCCATCCTCCCTGGGGACACCTGGAAGGGAGGGACAGGGATTATGTGTAAGGACAAGGAGAGGCACTGGGGATTAAGTAACTAAGTCAAGGTGATGAGAGATTGGGGTAGGTAGGGAGGGAGAGGCCTGGCTATTGAGAGGGACGCTGTAAACAGGTCTCGAATTCTGGGGGGTAATAACGCTACAGTCAAGGCAAGCCTGTTATTAAGTGCGTCTGTTGTTCCCATTACACGTGGCTATATAACGAGGCATAGAGAGAGAGGCAAGGGAACAGTCAGCAGTAGTGAATGAAGCGTCTCTCCCTCCTTGTTGCCACGAGGAATATTGACGCAAGACGATGCATTATGTGATGGCCATGAAAAAGCACGGGCTTGCCTTAGGTTTTGTTCGTTCCTTGATGTTTTCGTGTGGTATTTTTGGTTTGGTATGATCTGTGCTGAAAGTGTAAAAAGTGAATGGAAGGCAACGAAGTACTGAATAAGAGAATATATTGAATAAATTAAAAAAAAAAAGTGTAACGCAGAAAACGAGAGAGAGAGAGAGAGAGAGAGAGAGAGAGAGAGAGAGAGAGAGAGAGAGAGAGAGAGAGAGAGAGAGAGACTAAAAAAAATAACTAGCATATTTACAAACCAATCTGTAATGCAATAATGAGATATACGTATTAATATTCATCCCTTGCAAATGAACTACTTGTAGTACACACACACACACACACACACACACACACACACACACACACACACACACACACACACACACACAAACACACACACGCACATACACACACACGACCCTCGCCACGCACCACCTCCATTACTCCTCCCCTGCAACAAACGACCGCACTCTCTCCCTTATAAAACAATGGCCATTCATTTGCAGCAAACGCAACATCACCTTTATGGCATAGAGTGCATTGTACCCCAAGAGAGAGCACATTTCCCTCACGCCGCCGTATACCACCCGGACACTGAAGAGTACAACTGCGGCCCCTCGCCCTAACCTAACCCTCGCTCCTGCAGCAAACAGCACAATCCTCTGAACATACACAAGGCTGGTAAATAAAAGGCGTATTTCTTCACATATCTCAGTAGCGAGGAGTGCAGTGTTTTTTATCCCCTCTGCTGTACATATCACTGGTCATTTGGCAGGTCTATTGTGTTAGATTTGTAAGGCGTAGAAAGATACGGGTTCTGAAATAGGGTTGTGGGTGACTGGAATAGACTTTGTAATAAGGTTGTTAGTAGTAAGTCTATAGAAGTTTTATGTTATCAGCGTGATGGGTGACTGGAATAGACCCAGTTATCAGGCTGTTGGTGACGAATCAATACGGAGCTTTAGATTTTATAAGAGAAAGGAAAAAAATAGTGTGGTGGATGACAGGAATAGACGTAGTAGTGACATTTTTAGTGCGTTAGAGCCAAGTCAATAGGAAGTTTTAGATCTATAATATATTGGAAGAAACAGGTTCTCAAATATTGAGGGGGAATTGGACTATATTGGAATAGACTCCGTTACCAGGTTGTTATTGTCGAGTCAATAGAGAGCTTTAGAAATTCTGATAAATTCCTGGATACGTTAGTTTTTGAGAGACTGCCTTGTGTGGGATTACTTTCTTCTTGCAGCTTCTCTTCTATTCTTATGCTTTTGTGTTTCCCCCTTAATAAATAACTTCCGGCACATTTCGCTCCCATTAGTGGACAATGGTGACTGCAGCTGATACTCAGAAACGACAGCATCAAGAATAGCACCCAAGACAACATATCCACATATTTCACAGCTTCCACACAGACAAGTATATAGCAACTAAGACCAAAAGATGAAGAAGCGGTGTTTTCAGTCTCCGCTTTGTCATGCAGTCTAGTCATTCAGTCAGTTAATGAATCGACCAAAGAACTATAATTTTTCTCATTCAGTCAGTCAGTCAGTCAGTCAGTCAGTCAGTCAGTCGGTCAAGTTAACTGAAAATCAATGCCAAAAACATATTAAGTCTGCTAGATTGGGAAATTATCGAGATCTGATGAAACGTTCCTTTGAGACTTAGTGATAATTATGCAGTGGGAAGGATCATTACAAGTGTGTGTGTGTGTGTGTGTGTGTGTGTGTGTGTGTGTGTGTGAAGATATACCTGAGAAGAGTTATTAGATTAAGCAAAAGACAATTAGATGCTAAGTTAATTTCTTTGTGCCTCAGTCCTCCTCCTTCTCTTCCTCCTTCTCCTCCTCCTCCTCCTCTTCCTTCTCCTCCTCCCCTTCCTTCTCCTAGTTTACAGAGAACACAGAGGTTATTCACTCCAGACGAAACACATTAACGTATTTTTGATACACTTCCCTCTCATTTTGATCCTCACTATTCATAAAGATAAGATTAGATACAGTTCCCAGGAAAACGCAACGGACATATTACCGTCCATTTTCTATAATCAATTAATTTCCATATAGAAAACTTACCAACGTTTATGGGAAAAAAGAAAAGGAGGAAGAACTGAAGTGAAGACGGAAAGTAAAGTGAAGTGAACGTAAAGAACAAAGAAAAGTTATTCTCTCTCTCTCTCTCTCTCTCTCTCTCTCTCTCTCTCTCTCTCTCTCTCTCTCTCTCTCTCTCTCTCTCTCTCTGAGGCGATACCAACAGTCGCCGCCGAGACGCGATAAACACAGGCTCAAAACTTTCGATGATTTCCTGCAAAAAAAAAAAAAAAAAAGAAAGAAAGAAAAAAAAGAAAAATAGACACACGCACACCCTAGCGCAATACATAAACCTGCTAAAAAAAACGAAAAACTGTAGGTGATGCAGGACTGAAGGACACTCACTCTCCTGATGGACGAGGGAGGCAACGCTTCTGACGACGACAAGCTCCCCACCCACCCAACAACCCACCCAGGTGCTCACGTCCGTATAAAAAAGCTGTAGGATATAAATAGTAAGCGTAATACCATAAGGTTATTTTATGGACTATTTTGTGGCGTATCTATGTAGCATCTCACTGGAAATGCCATCGTTCTGAGGGGTGTGTGTATGTGGGTGGAGGGGTGGAGGGGTGGAGAGGAGGGAGGCAGTGTCATGTATCGCTCTCCGTGCCTCTCTCTGCCGTCCCCCCCCCTCTCTCTCTCTCTCTCTCTCTCTCTCTCTCTCTCTCTCTCTCTCTCTCTCTCTCTCTCTCTCTCTCTCTCTCTCTCTCTCTCTCTCTCTCTCTCTCGTACCCGTTTAGTTATGCCATAAAGGAGGATGTGATGTGTTTCTCTTTTCGTTTCGCGTAGGAGAGAATTTTGGGGTCAATCTTTACATATTGAGTAGCCCCGTGAAGGAGGAAGTGAGGGATAGGAGAGGGATGAAAGGGATGGAAGGGTACAGGGGAAGTTGGCCGTTGTGTGATGGAACTTGGACGGAATGGGATGAATAAGAAATAATGAATAAGTAGTAGTAAAGAGATCCCTGTTTATCCTTTGTTTTTATTGGAGGAGAGAATTTTGTTAGTTATTATTTTGTTTCTTTCCATCTACTTATATGCTGTCAGGGATTTTTCATTTATTATTATTTTTCTTCTGTGTCCGGTTGCTTAATTTGTCCCTGCCATAAAATGAGAAGCAAAGCAAAAGTTGGCAATTTCGTTCTACATGTGTCTTAGTTCACCAGTTTATTTATTTATTCTTTTTTTTCCGCTTTAGTCGATCAGGAAGATTGATTAACTCTTTCACTGTGATATACAATAATCACAACACTGAAAGCAACGTACGAAATGTTTATAGGCATCGATAAGAAAAAAAAACATATTACAATTCCTAGTTAGTCAGTATGTCTTAAGAACAAGAAGGAAAGTTTCAGAGTGGTTAGTAATTAAAGAAGGATGTACCAAATAGCAGTGAAAGGGTCAAGAATCTTCAATACGACAGCTCGGACTGTCCTGATGACGTGGAGAAATAGTCTTCGGCTTTCTTCTTTATACAGAATATACAGAAATATGTAAAAAAAAACTGGAGAAGCTCGCGACGCCGGATATGAGATGGAATTAGAGTCTCTTGACCACTAATATGTGTTTTTATGTGGGTTATAACTGACTCCTCCCAGTTCCTGACGATATTATGTAAGCAGGCCCGTAAACCCAGCAACTGCAGCATTGGTATGTAAGGATCGTTAAAAGCTATGGAACTGCTGGCTTGAAATAAAATAAAAGTATCGTAGTTTCATGAAATTTTTCATCATGTCTGTCTATCTTTTGATCTATGAATTTATCTTGCTAGCTACCGATATATTTATCTATCTATATATCTGTTTGTTTATCTATCTATCTATCTATCTATCTATCTATCTATCTATCTATGTATCCATCCATCCATTTGAATACCCGAGAGTGACCGGCGCCGACCCCCATAACTCTCGCTCTCAGGGTCACCAGCGGCACCAACACGCCATCCACGGAGACTAAAACACTGATTGGATACCGTGACTGCTGCCTCCTGATTAGCGGGTAATGTATGCACCGCCAGAGAGAGAGAGAGAGAGAGAGAGAGAGAGAGAGAGAGAGAGAGAGAGAGAGAGAGAGAGAGAGAAAGAGAGAGAGAGAGATTGATCCGAAAGCAGCTCGGTGGGTTGTTTTCATAGAGTTCTCATTTTTTACAAGGGCAGCATAACGTAGAACATCGTAATCTGTTCGATGGGACTTTCAAGCGGTCATCAGCAAGTGTGTTAGTTGTACAGAAAAGAGTACACGCGCAAATCTGTCGCCTGAGAAGGATAGAGCGTGCATACCATACGAAGTTTGTTTTATTGAAAAGTGGCTAAGAAGACAAGGAAGCCGTCTCAGTATGATCTCCAGGTTGTAAGTGTGTGAAAACTACGTATTTTGAGTCCCATTTTTCTTAGTGTAAAGGTCTTAGGACAACGATGCACCTTCTCTTCAATGTACACGTGAGAATGTGATGCATGTATGGTTAATCCTTTCACTGCTGTATCAGTTTTATTTATTTTTTTTTTCACACTTCGGTTTTGCACTACAGTCTCTTAATTAGTTTTGTAGCCTAGAAAAGACATTATCCTCCTATTGTCTCTTTTCTCTTGTGTCTCCATGGTAACAGTTTATACAGTGTTCTGAATGTCAAGCAATGACGGCTAGAGCAGTACAAAATTAGCCAAAAAGGGATGGTCATGAAACCTGCAAGTATTTCTGTCAACACTGCCAATATTTCTCTTAGCATTGTCAATATATGTAACTATTATTCACACATGTGTCTGGGACGTCAACCTCTAATTAAAGCCAATGAGTGACGTTAAAAAAAAAAAAACAGCCTTTAATGTACTTCGTTCTCCAATACAGTTCACAGTTCACTACAAGCTACTCGTTCACCTCGACCTGACTAACCCTTTAATGCCACGGTGAGAAGAGGAAGAACTAAAGCGTCAAAGGAACATCAGGAGAAAGAAGGACGGGACACGTGTATACTCAGAGAAGTGTCGGAGTTGGAGGAAGGAAAGAAACCAATGGGAAGACTGAAAGCGACCAGGAAGCGGCGTGTGATGCAAGGCAGGATAAGGATGAACGTCAGAGAAGAGTTCGTCAATAGCTTTAAAAACTACGAGACTCATAAAGCTTTCGGCACCGTTAATGAAAATAAAGATGTTAAGCGAAATGACGAGGAGGAGGATGACGACGATATTACCAAGAATGAATGACACACGTATACAGTGATGCCACAAATGCTTCTTAATGGCAAAAAAAATATACACCCTCTGAAGTGCAAAACGCTACACTGAGATAAGTAAGCTATTCACGTTTTCCACTCTCCCCCCAGTCTTTCGTCTCGGGGAAAAAAAAATCTCTCTGCCTTACTGATCCCTTCAAAGGAAAGCAGCACCGCAGCCTCTAGTCTCATACAAGTGTCAGCTGAGTTCCCGCAACGCAAAGTCCGTATTTCTGGGTCGATGAGCATGTAGAGGAAAGCCATGTGGGTTCTGTCTGGTGCAAAGGAGAAAAGTGACAATGAAATCATTCCATCCCGAGATGCTGTGACACAGAGCCGCCGTGCAATTTCTTAAAGGCTGAGAGTTACATAATAATGTCATAATGTCAGATTTGTATCATAAAAAGTCATACACAGCGCTTGCAAATAAAATATCTCATGAATGTAGATTCAAACTATTTTCTATTTGCCAATGAAAGGAATAATGGCAAGGTACATATGTTGGAGCAATAGACAAATAAAAACAGTAAAACAAAAATTAATATACAACCATACAATGCTTTGTCCTATCCGATGCTCAATGGTGCGTCAGGACAGAGAGAGGGAGGGGGAGAGGGAGGGGAGAGGGAGGGGAGACGGAGGGAAAGAGGGAGGCAGGGAGGGAAGATGGGAGATGGAAGGTTGCAGCATTAGAGGAGGACAAAAGAGGGTATGGGCCGATAGGGAAGACAGGGCAGGGAGGTGTGGGGCACAGCCCGGGATTCCCATTTCTGTTATATTTTTCATGATGAAAATATACCTTAATTAAATAGTTTTTATGGCCATGACTCACTGATAATCTCTCTCTCTCTCTCTCTCTCTCTCTCTCTCTCTCTCTCTCTCTCTCTCTCTCTCTCTCTCTCTCTCTCTCTCTCTCTCTCTCTCTCTCTCTCTTGCTGCATATATATATACGAGTATATATATATATATATATATATATATATATATATATATATATATATATATATATATATATATATATATATATATATATATATATATATATATATATATATATATATACGCACACACACGAGTATATATGGTGTATGAATTAATTTTTATATTTGAGGCTCATTCCCATAACTTCGTTCCAGTTTGTGTATAATCGACTGGCCAGCTGACATAATATATGGATATTGGCACATAGATTATCTTTTATTTCCTAAATCCGAACTGTGCTGCATTATTTTGCGCTATAGATTACTGTGCTAAGTATTTATGGGCTGCAACATCATTGCGTCCCGTAATACTGTTCCAAAAAATGTGGTGTATCACCAGGCTTTGCGAGGCGCCTCTCTGCTAAGTGTACTTCGGAAGCTGAAAAATTACTAAATGTACAGATACTCGCTATTCTGCTCTTTTTATCATCCTGCAATAAAAAAGAATATAAAAAAATCACGCGTTAGTTATGTTTCTGATTCGCACTGAGTGACGGGTGTTTGGAAATATCTGTATGTGTCTCCCGCGCCAGACTTCCCAAGTAGCTGTGCTGGAGGGTGAAGCGGCTTGGCAAGCAAGCCAAGCAACACGTCAGCCGTGCCAGCCATGCCAGTGGCTGACTGTAACCGAGAAGAAAACCAAAAATAATTCAATATAAAGACAAGTAAATAACAAGATTTATTGTTTTATGCCTCGTCTCTCTTACCCAAATAACAAAACAACTACATTACTAAGGCGCTATATCTTTATCTGAGGATCTCTCACCTTTTGACATCAGTAAGGTCGATTCTGGGAGTAAAACCAAAGCGAAAAGATAGAGTCTATGCATACGAGAATAATTTAATTCCAAAAAAATTGTAACCATGAAGTCTTGAACACAAACTGTACAGGGAGAGAAAGCAAGCGCGTGGCAGAGACAAGGCTGAGCATACTGCCAGAACAGAAGCAATCATGTAACAAAGGGAAGAAAGGAAGCCACTCAATTCAGCAGTCAGAACGGTGAGATTTTTGCCCAGTACCTCTATATCAATATTTTAATCTTCCTGTGAGCCGTCTATACAATACAATACACAGACTGCTTATTTCATTTATACATTCTCACAGGACAGCTGGACCACTTACGTAAAAAAAAAAAAAAAATAGACAGATAGAGAACACAAACTCTATACGCATCTACAGGACAATACAATAGACAATTTCCTTTTCATGTTAAGCATTTTCACAAGGTAGACCAGACGTGTTAAAAGTCATGCATAGATAAATGACTCGTCTCACCATAAGACCCAAAGCCGCTGTTTTTAATCACACCTCCATGAAGTCTCTGTCATTAATTAGTTTGTTTACCGGAAGGCAGGGAACGTGGCGACTTGTGGCAAACATCTTACACAAGTGGCGGTGTGAAGGGAGGCGGATATAGAACTGTGTGTGTGTGTGTGTGTGTGTGTGTGTGTGTGTGTGTGTGTGTGTGTGTGTGTGTGTGTGTGTGTGCGCGCGCGCGTGTGTGCGTGTGCGTGTGTATGTGTGTGTGTGTGACAGCCTGGACACAGACGATCTAAACTTACGCATTTAGGTCACACCATGAGGTATATTGAGAGGAAGCTCAGGCACCACATGTAGGCGCAGAAGGAGAAAGAGGAGGAGGAGGAGGAGGAGGAGGAGGAGGAGGAGGAGAAGGAGGAACGACACTAAAGACAGTGACCACGAGAAAGATGAGGACGACGAGAAAAAGGAGGAGAACAAAAAAAAAAATTTCCGATTCTGATAACAGTAAACAGTACACTGTGCACGAAACACACACACACACACACACACACACACACACACACAGACACACACACACACACACAGACACACACACACACACACACACACCTGCATGCGCACCGCTAATGAAGTTTGCTCAGGTTTGTTGTTTCTACACCAGTTGCCAATCTAATCTGTTTCCCACCCAAAAGAAAGAAAAGGTAAATGAGAGAGAGAGAGAGAGAGAGAGAGAGAGAGAGAGAGAGAGAGAGAGAGAGAGAGAGAGAGAGAGAGAGAGAGAGAGAGAGAGAGAGAGAGAATATTCCCTTTTATATCTCATCCTGTGTACAGTGTATACAATGCATGCTGCGTGTCCCTCGCTCACAAACGCAAACTTCCCTCGAATACAAATATTCCTCACAGAAACCGTGACGAGGTGAAAACATGACTGACCTTTTAAAAATAAACCCACGATAAGTAAACATGCAAATTAATAAAAGCAATTGATTAATCTAATGTTAAGGCCTGTCGCAAAAATATCGCAAAAATAACAAGAAAAAAAATATACTAATAAATCACCTGAAAACCTATCCCGTACTGTTTAACTTATGTATCTGCCTTTTACTTATGGAAATTTCTTGACAGCCCATCTTCATCACGTCAGACCATACAATTGTTCTACAGCAGTTTTTTTTTTTTTTCTGTCTCAATACATCTATCTAGCACAACACTTTTTTTCCGTCCCCTAATTAACAATCACAATTTTAGCACATCACCACTAAGTAACTTTAAATTTTCAGTTCCACATCACGTGACTCGGCATCTGCACTGCATCATCCGCGTCTCAGAGACATGCTGCCGCCCGACGCGCCTCGCCCTGTCCGTGCCACCAGACACCACAACAAAATAACGCCCCTGAAGGCGCCGCGCACGGACCGGTACAGACTCAGTGCGATTCCCACCATGGTGCGAGCCATCAATCGATAGTATTTCCCTCCTAGATTAGTCTTACCGTTAGGATTAATGTTAAGTTTTTCCCCATCCCCTATGTACATTTTCAGTTTGTCAACTGCCTAAATAATAAACCGTTTATTATTATTATTATTATTATTATTAAACACTTGGCATCCCTGGCGTCCAGTTTCATAATATATCTGACCCGCCGTAGCCAGCTGAGGAACAGACCTCGTGGTGACAGGTAAAGTGATCCGGGAGAGGCAGGTGATATGGAACAGACACTTTCTCCCTTTACGTTTAATTAATCGACTCCTTGGTATCAATGGCTCCTCCTCTCACCTGTAATGAGCGACCTCTTACCTGTAATTAACTTGGTTACTCACCCAATAGAGGCTTGTCAACTCGGACCCAATAGGGAGATAGTTTGAGGGAAGGAGAGAAAAGGAAGAGCAATGAAGTGAATGAATGAATAGCAAAACCAGGAGGTTAAAAAGTGAAGAGACGAATGATTAAGATGTAATGATAAAAGATGATGGCGAGAGAAGGGAAGGGGAGGAGTGCAATGGAGATGAAGAAAGTGAAGCAATAAAGGGGAAGATAAACATTTAAAAGACTGACAAGTATAATGAAATGCGGAGACGATGAGCGAGCGAGCGAGTGTGTGTGTGTGTGTGTGTGTGTGTGTGTGTGTGTGTGTGTGTGTGTGTGTGTGTGTGGAGGGTGAAGACTTGAGAATTAATAAAACTAACAACTTTCTGTTACTTCACTTCAACAGTTACTGCGTGACTATGTCCATGCAAGGTGTGATAAAATATTATGAGTAATAAACGTAAGACTTACTGATAACAATACAATGATAATAAAAAAGAAGGGTTTGACAATGATGATATGGTAATGAGGATGATCAGAGACAGAGGATAGAGGAGGAGGAGGATGAGGAGGAGAGAGAGAGAGAGAGAGAGAGAGAGAGAGAGAGAGAGAGAGAGAGAGAGAGAGAGAGAGAGAGAGAGAGAGAGAGAGAGAGAGAGAGGAAGCCAGACAAATAAAATTAATGCCTAGCCCGACAGAAAAAAATAGAAAACAGTCATAATATATAAATTCCTTTTGACTTTTCGAAAAAAAATAAATAAAACGACTCTGCAGGGCTCAGCGAGGGGTGTCGTGGGCTGGCCGTGGTCGTAGCATCGGTAACGAACGACCTGCCTCTGACAGTGACAGTGAAATACGAGTCTCTTACACGCAGAGGCTGAGAATGAGGAACGATCAGCGTAATTATTTGTCTAAGTCGTAAATCTTCGCCTCCTCTGCGGAAATTATTTGTCTTACAGGAATCGATTTATTCTGCCGCCCATCAGCCGCGTGCCCGATCAATCAGGGATGTGCGCGCAGGAGTAATCAGGGAAAGACACTGCGGCTTCAGGACAGCTTTGATAAATGCAGCTAGTTCATTGTTTGATAGTTGGTTTCTCTTAACAATGCGGAACTTGGAATCTTTATACTTCTGTGAATCAATTTTAAATGTATTGGAAATTGGAAGGGAAGCTTCAGTGTTTAGCTTCCTTGATGAGGGATGAAAGTTCAAGTGTCAGGTGAGGTTACACTACCGACATAGCGACGACAAACCTGATGACTGTCACGTGTCTATCCCTTTCACTACGGTATGCAATTATTCACAGCACTAAAAGCAATGTATGGTGTCTTTATAAGTTTTTACAAAGAAGAAAAGGCATAAAAAGAATACATTTTGCAATATCCAGCCAGCACAATGTTTGCATGTGGCTGTAGAACAAGAAAAGATGTCTCAGAGTGGCTAGAAATTAAAATAAGATGTGCCAAATAGCAATGAAAGAGCTCTATTCTTCCTTGCCTCTCCTAGTTGTACAAGAAGTATGGCTTGTTATGTGCAGTCGTGAACGCTGTTTTCATCACTTCCCCTGCCAGGCCGTTGTTTTTCAGGGATGATATCACCCGAGTTTTAAGAAGATAAATAATTCGTAATAGGTGGCTAGAAAACAACAAAAGAACAAAAAGAGAGAAGGAAAATACACATGTGGAGTATTGGTAATGACAGTTAAAAATTAGATCACTGCAGCTTTCCAAGAAAAACATGAATGCGTGAGAAGAGTAAATGAAGAATGAAGCAAACGTCCTTTTTCACGCAACTGTTTTTATAATTGTTGACGAATGGAGCCGCTTTAGTTAACTGTGCACGTCTCTGAAAGTTAAGCAAGATCCATAAACAGGGGAGAAAAATGTACAAGCACGAGTACGCCTCCATCTGCTACTGTACGTACCATTCAGAATACTAAAGGTCGTTCTAACCTCCAATGGATGAACGAACAAACTATGCAAGCCAATGCTCGTAAGTACATATAAAAAAAATAAATAAATAAAGTACAGATAAAAAAATCGAAATGTAGTCATCTTGTTTTGTGTCATTCGTGTAATCGCTGTTCCTTTAGCAAACAAAAACCACATGGAGTTGTTTGTGGTCGGTAAAGTCAGGGAAACGATCGATATGTGACTCAGTAAGGCTAGATCGTAACGCTAATACAAGATTTCTGGTAAGAATTAGAGAGTTTTAAAGTAAGTTTTGACAATGACAACTTTTTTTTTTCGGATGTTTCCAGAATATACAATTGTAAAGGAACTCGGTAATGAAGACATTCTTTACGAAACTGAATATTTTAAACCTTTCCTGATAAGTAGGTCATCATTTATCATAATAATAATAATATCATTACTGTTATTATTATTATTATTATTATTATTATTATTATTATTATTATTATTATTATTATTATTACCATCATTATTAATATTACTATTATCATTATCAGTTTTTAGTAATATTAGAGAGAGAGAGAGAGAGAGAGAGAGAGAGAGAGAGAGAGATGGGTACCAGAGGGGGAGGCGCAGTGGGGGCTGGTGTCGGGTGACAAAGCGCTTCAGACATTAACTCTTAACAGCAACAAGCTCCGTCACAATTGCCGCCATCGCAATCACCATCGCCGCCGCCATTGCCATCGCCATCACTCCCAATCTCCTGTCATCTCCCTCGTCTTGTTGATTAAAAAAAGTTAGAGTACAAAGACAAAAACAAAACAAAAAACAAAACAAAACAAAACAGCAGCCATTTGGCGAAAAATGTAAACAATGCTTCGTTTATTCCACCAAGCTTTGAAATAAAAAAAAAACAATAATCTTTAATAACAAGGAAAAAACATGCTAGTACAGAAAAGAGAAAGAAACCCTGCAGCCATTTGACGAAAAAAGTTAACTAAATAAGCCTTAATAAAAGTAAGAAATAAAGGAAAAGATAGAAGAAAGGAGAAAAATACACATGGTGGAGGCGAGAGTGTTGGTAATGGGAGGAAAAATGTTGAATCACTGCAGCAATCCAGAAAAAAAAAAAGGCAATACGTGAAAAAGAGTAAATGCAGAGGGAGGCAAATGGATTTTCTCACTCCATTTGTTTTCATACGAGTAATTGTGAACAAAAGGAGCCGACATTCCACACACTGACAGACAGACTGACTGACTGACTGACAGACTGATTGATTGACAGACTGACTGACT
>NC_087154.1:6367500-6370000 GCF_035594125.1 Scylla paramamosain
ACTAGTCAGTACACCTACTGGAGCGTGTCAATTCATTACTCGTTTGTGAAAAAGAATGCAGTTATTTTATTGCGTGTGTGTGTGTGTGTGTGTGTGTGTGTGTGTGTGTGTGTGTGTGTGTGTGTGTGTTAGATCTATCGCCACTCCTCAGACATAATACTTATTTCCCATTAACTCATCCCCTGTATTCCTACGAACGATACTAAGTGTGTGTGGGAGAAAAGAAGGGAACACGTAAGGCTCCTTTGTGGCCACGGCTCCCTGCAGCAGCGTGCCGGCAGGGAACACCTGGAGGCCAATACTGTGTACCCTGTAGAAAACGATGACACGGAAAATTTAAGTAAAATAATAAATAAATATATAAATACATAAATAAGGAGATAAATAAATAAAAAAAAAAGAAGCCGCCATCCAAAACTAAATAAAATAAATACAGATAGATAAATAAACAAATAATAAGCCACTACTGCTGGTGGTTCTCGAGGCGGGAATACTGTCAGATACAATAACCACTTGCTGTCCCTACACTCGTCTGAATAACAAGGCCATTGTCTTTCTCCTCCTCCTCGCTTCCAGCTAAAGTCTTTCCACATTATCAAAGTAAAGGCTTCAGGTTGTTTCATATACGAGGCTCACCCGTTTGCGATGAAATGCATTCAGGACAGAATTAACTGCCCTGCAATGAACTAATCTCGTATTAAGATAATCGTTACGTGCAAAAAACATTACGCAAATTATATTCTGATCGTCGTGCCTGCGTTTAGCCAGCTGACCCTTAAAAACAAACACAAAAAATGCAACGTTCTTTTTCTACACTAATGAAGGTCAAAACTTTTTGCCCTTTTTTTCCCCGTATCTCTCATTCTCGCTAACATTTTTTTTTTATTCCCCAGGCTAACAAATTATGGCTATGGAAAGAGATAAAACAAAGCCACATCATTGTTTGATTGTTTCCAGGTCAAAAGGCAAGTAAAAAATAAATCAGAAAAAAAAGAAACAGCTTTCAAGTGAATGAGCACCATCATAGAAAAGAGGATAAACATTTTTACCATCCTCACAGTATTTCCCCTAATTGCCTTACTGGATGCTGTACCTTTTTTTCTTCTTTCCTCGAAATGTGCGATGTCCTTTTACACGCGGGTGTTACATACCAGATATAAAAAATTCTTTACTCTGAGAAGAAAGCCTCCTGTAAACATATACCGAGAACGAGAGCGAGAAAGAAAGTAAAGAAACGAGAGAAAAAAAAAAAAAAGGAAAAGAGAGCGGAAGGAGGAGTGCGAGGGGGAGGTAAGAGGAGGGATGTTGTGAGGGAGATGTGGTGGCGAAGGAATGTAGATGTTACACAAGAACCTTATTTTCCATTTTCCTTAAAGCACTACATCATATTGTGCATAAAAAAATAAATAAATAAAAAATGTGCTCTTCATCATCAGGGCATTCTAATACCAGGGAAATATAACAACAAAAAACTTTAAACCTTTGTTCTTGTTATAATATTTTTTTCTGGTCAAGCTCGTCCATTTATAACAAGAACAACAAAGTTCCCTTATCAAACGCTGCCAGAGACAACCACCGCGCTGCGCTCACTGCTGCATGAAAATTTCGTCTTTCTGAACATTTCTTGAGAGTTTCTGACATACTCATCAGTCCTGTGTATTTTAATCTGTATGAGTGTTTAGCAGCTCAGACACTTCTATTACAAAAGCTATTTACAAACCAAACGCTACATCCACGAATTTTGCATCAGTGCCCGCCATACAAGACATTACTCGCAGGTTTTGTATTTCAAATAATAAGGCAGCTGTTTTAGACTTAAGATTCATTATGCCACTAATAATTCAAGCACCACTTATGACGTCACTTTACCGATAGTGAAATCTTTTCCTCATACAAGGAGTCTATCCAAGGGCAGCACACACTCGTGAAAAAACAAACCCAGTAAAAGTGCCAAATAAATGAGACCGTGACTGGTACCCGCATTGCCATTATCAAACTGGATTTAATCTGTTTTATAATCTCTTCGTGCTCATTTAAGCCTCAGTGATCTTAATAGTGAATTACGCATTGTTTACTATCACGATTTAATGCCTTGAAGACCATGAATCGTGGCATACCTTAATATATATATATATATATATATATATATATATATATATATATATATATATATATATATATATATATATATATATATATATATATATATATATATATATATACTATTATATCTTATTGTGGAGCAGCAACATGCTCCCTTCCTGCGTCCCTCCCTCAACTTTTACACCAGACCAAATTCCTTTCTCTACTAACTACTGCTGCTGCAGCTGTTGCTATTGCTACTACTACTACTACTACTACTACTACTACTACTACTACTACTACTGCTGCTGTTGCTGCTACTACTACTACTACTACTACTACTACTACTACTAATAATAATAATAATAATAATAATAATAATAATAAAATTAATATTTACATAACCTGCAGCACTGAT
>NC_087154.1:6377500-6387500 GCF_035594125.1 Scylla paramamosain
CCTTAATGTAAATTTCAGAAGTTGAGTATATAAATACTATTCTTCTAATATCACAGATGTTCTTCATAAAGCTGCTGTTTTAATGCTATGGTAAAGATACAAAATATGAAACAGTGACTTTGCAAAAATTTTCTTCAATTTTGTATTCTCTCACAAAGGCATGAAGGCATGTCCTGTGTTACAAAAGATGAACGAACATTACGTACTGGTTAGCTTAGCACCACGTGACTTCATGCGTCAGATAATGCAGTGCAGACATAAGAACACACTTTCATCACTAGATTTTTGATGTGGAAAGGAGGATTGCCAAGGACGACGAAAGAATAGGAGCTCCATCGCCACGCCTTAAAAGTGGACAGAGAAGGTCAATTGGGTTTGCCAGTTTAATTATGGAGCTGTCTTCAAATAGTCTATGCCGTAGGGAGATGGAAAACACAATCACGCAAGGAGCTCAGGACACTTAATACAAATAAATTATAAAGATGAAGTGAGTGAAGATGGGAGTATCAAGACCAAACACTTCTGGCAACGATCATAATTTCAGTTAGTATGAAGGTAAATAAATGATGCAAACGATGTATTTTTTTTTACTGCGTCGCCTTAATTACTACCACACGACAATAAGATAGTTTATTGCAACACAGCTACTTACTGTTATTATTTACTAGGCACTATCTAACGGTGCTATTTATAGATACTCCCCACTATTTATTGTAGTGCTTACTGTTACACCACACTATTTAACGTTGCTATTTACTGCTACACCGAACAATTATTTCTACTAATTAATGCTACATTGCACTAGTCACAGCTATTATTTAATGCTACGCCTCACTATTTACTAATACACCGCACTATTCACAGTTACAATTAAGAGCTACACCACCTGCCACGCGCGTCTCTGAGGCGCCTTTACCCCCACGACTTCCAGGAAAGCAGGAAGCCCTCAGTAAGCATGACCTCCGCCAGCCTCTCTCACCTTCGTCACTTCCAACAACCGCGGCTTTTTTCCTATTCAGACCTGCCCGCCGAGGAGTGCCTTCCGCGTCCCTGGCCCCAGAGGACTCCTGTTAAATATGAAGCACAAGAGTGGGAAGAAGGGCGGCCACAAGCACAAGCAGGCCCCGAGAGGCACAAACACAAGCGCGCTCTCTCTCTCTCTCTCTCTCTCTCTCTCTCTCTCTCTCTCTCTCTCTCTCTCTCTCTCTCTCTCTCTCTCTCTCTTTTCTATTACCGGGTGAGTTAATGCACACTCCCATTAATTAGTTGAAAAAATATATATCTACATAATTTGAATAAGCAAGCATACGAGGATTTTTCTTTTTCATTCGTATGTTAATCTCGCAATCCCTGGCTAAATGTGTGTAAACTCTTTCCCAAAACCTAAAAAAGAATATAATGTGTGTGTGTGTGTGTGTGTGTGTGTGTGTGTGTGTGTGTGTGTGTGTGTGTGTGTGTGTTTTTCTTCCTTGGTTTTCGCTTCCTTCACGTGTCACAGCACCAGACAAGCCTCACATATAAATAACACATACTCAAAACTCTTCCAGTGGCTTCAGTCAGCGCACTTAGTTCCCTACACTCAGACTAGCTCAACGCCATTGAGCAGAATGAACTTGAAGAAAAAAAAAAAAGTGTGGGCGAGAAAAGTGGAGGAGAAGAGTGAAAAGTAGTAGAGAGAAAAAGGAGAGATAAAGGAAAATAAAGAGAGATGATGGAGAGATGACAACCAAGAGATGATCAGAGTAAGTGTGAATTCGAGAGGAGAGAGAGAGAGAGAGAGAGAGAGAGAGAGAGAGAGAGAGAGAGAGAGGAGAGAGAGAGAGAGAGAGAGAGAGAGAGAGGAGAGAGAGAGAGAGAGAGAGATTGAATGACACTGCATATACAAAAAAAATTCTTATAGTTATTCTTAACCACTTATTCTCTCTCTCTCTCTCTCTCTCTCTCTCTCCTCTCTCTCTCTCTCTCTCTCTCTCTCTCTCTCGTCTCTCTCTCTCTCTCTCTCTCTCTCGAATTCACACTTACTCTGATCATCTTTATTATACGATACATCTTCCCTGAATTAAACTAGATAAATGATATCCTTCCATTCATTTATCCTTTCTTCCTTCCTTTCTATAGCATATATATCCTTTTTTATTAAGCCTTCCATCGTTCCTGATATAATGCTTCTTCCTCCTTTCACTAGTCATCCATTCTTCCATCTGTCTGTCTCGTATTTTTTTTTCTTTTCCTTCTATATATCCTTCTTTCCCTCCTTCCTACTCTCAACATTCATCCATTCTTCCTAACTGGCTATAGAACATTTCTTTCCCTCTCCCTCAATCATTCCATCCTTCTTCCCTTTCCTCTACACGGTTGCTTTCCTCTCCTTTCATCCTCCTATCATCCATTCTTCCTTAGTGGTTGTAAACACTCTAACTCTCCTTCAATCCTTCCATCCTCCTCTCCTTCCTTTCACTTAACGGCTGCCTTCCTCTCCTTTCATCCTCCCCACATTTCTCTCTGTACGCTAGCTTTCCCCCTACATCCTTTCCGCTCCGCCTCCACGCCTGCCACAGCCTGATAACCGAAGGGGAATTGGTCAGTGCCAGGCAGCCCAGAAGCTGGAGTTTTTGCAGCGAGACGTAATCAGCAGTGAAGGCAAAGGCTGGCTATCCTCTCCTCGTGATCCCTAACGAAGGCATGAAAGGGAAGCAAGGAGAGTTGACTCGAGGGAACAAGTTAGAGAGAGACTTAGAAGGAATGTGTTGAGTAAAAAGAGAACAAGGGGAAGGGTGTAGAGGCTAAGAAGAAGGAATGTATTGAGTAAGAGGGAATAAGTGAAGAGTGTGGAGGTCAGTGTTTCGGTGTTTATTGAGTGTGGTGGATGGTGTGTTTAAAAAAGAAAAAAGTGCGCAAAGTTTATGCCCAGTATATACGTAAAGAATGTGGTCTCTCCATGGTCCACTTACAAGTAAGAAAAGAAAGAAAAAGAAAGACAAACACTGACACGAAAACCTTACACATGTTTCCCCTTTTCTTAAAGTGTTCACCTTTATACAGAAAGACAGATACAAAATTACAGAACACATAGAAATTCCCTCCCCAATGAAGTAAGTAAGATTGGCACTAAATAGAGAAGCTAACAAGGAAGCAAAAACTGAGTAAAAAAAAAGGAAAGGAAGGAAAAATATTAACATAAGATTTCGTACATTTTCAGTTGCTTGTCTTAAGTATTCTGTCTTCGCTGCTTGGGTGCTCTGTGACTTATAATGGGAACATCCAATATTATAGTTATCGGGTTTTTACGATTAATAAACTACCTATTTATCTAACTAGCTAACTAAACAGCCAACCAGCCAACCAATTAACCAACTGACAAACTAACGAACTATCCTACCAACCAACAAACTAACAATCCAACCGCTCCCCCTCGGCAAAAATTAAAATAAATAAATAAATAAAAATTAAATTACATTAAATTGAAATAAAAATAACAACTAAAATATTCCCTCAGTCCACAGTACATTTGGTGGAGTAAATAAAAAGCAACAAAAGCAGCAGTCAGCCTCAGGAGTGGAGATTATAAGCCTGCTATAAGAGAACGAATCCGCCCGACGCCACTCAGGACATTACATATAAAGTAAGTCTCTGCTTTTTTTACATATGTTCATCACCGTACTCCATACAGTAAATATTCACACTTTTTTTTGTTTTAACTTAATCTCCTGAAAGTAATACAGATATCCCAGTGGCGAGAGAGAGAGAGAGAGAGAGAGAGAGAGAGAGAGAGAGAGAGAGAGAGAGAGAGAGAGAGAGAGAGAGAGAGAGAGAGAGAGAGAGAGAGAGAGAGAGAGAGAGAACAAATCTAGTTTAAGGTTACCAGTGCTGCCACGTACCCAGCCATCGGACACCTGAATAGCGCTTGTCTCCTCCTGCAGGTGTGATTAGCCATCTGCAAGTAAAGAAAATATATTAAAATATCTCACGTTATAAATTGTGTAGTTAAAGAGGTAGTTGTAAGAGTATAGACATGGCAAATAATAAATAAATGAATAAGTAAATAAATAAGTAAACAGTCAGATATACGAGTATACGAGTAGGCACAGAGTTCTTAACCATGAGGATTGCGTTCCTTTGTGCTATATTTACGTCACTTGTTATAAAATTTGATGACACATTTCAACCACGCAATGCCAAGCAAATACTTTCACCCTTTGTCTCTACGGTTTTACTTGAGTAACTAAGCAACGTTATTTTATCAACTGCTTTTCAATCTACGTTTTTCTTTCCCATGCAACAAAGACGAGATGATTAATGTTTCTTTACTTTATATTTCGTGCGCTTTTTGGTCTTTCTCACTCATTATTATTTCCTTCCGTGAAGTATAAACAGATTCATGAAAATGTACAAAAGTGTTGTTTTGTTAAAGAAAAAGTGAAGATTTTTACATTTATCTGAATTTATACAAATATTTAACATTATGGGGACAAACACTGACACGAAAACTTTACACATGTTTCCCCTTTTCTTAAAGTGTTCACCTTTATACAGAAAGACAGATACAAAATTACAGAACACATAGAAATTCCCTTCCCAACCAAAGGCTTCACAAAATCCACCTCGACACCTGCCACCACTACTTAGTCTCCCGCGGAAGTTCACCTCGGTGGCTGGGCGGCATAAAGCTGTTGCGGGCGTAGCTACCACTCCTCGCCGGGACACTTGCATGGGGCAGGGAGGCGCGGGAAGCATTGAGCGAGGCAGGAAATGGGGGAGCAAAGAATAGAAGAGGATGGGGCGAAAGACACGAGAGAAAAATTAACGAAAACATGCTTCTTATGCTGACGGTAGAAAAGGTGCAGGAGGGAGATATAGGATAGTAATAGAGGATGGAGATTGAGGAGCGAGATAGGGAGGTTCCGTGGCGCGTGCGTGTGAGGGCGGAAGAGATGCAATGTTCTCGAGGGAACAAAAAAGGGTAAGGTTCTTTGGGATTCGCGGCGTCCAAGTGGAGGCGGCCAGACACAAAGCTGCCACGAGACTTCCTGGGTAGTGGAGCGCGACCAGTGAAGTCTTCCAGGCGAGTGGCTCCTTAGATCGTGTAGAAGAGAAAGGCTGATGAAAGAACGCCTAGGTCTGGATTGTTTGGACGCGGCGGCCACCTCTGTCACTCTGCGGCCACAGTCTGGGAGCTGGCGGCGTGGCTATGCTTTGTTACTTCAAGCACTTATTCATAACTTACTGGTATATATATATGATAAGAATTCCTTTTATTTTCTACATTTATTTGCATGTACTTGGATGGAGTGAAGAGGTTTACGTATTTCAATTATCAATGATGTTACATGTTAAATCTTTACAACTGTCCTTTCTTTAATTTACACTTATTTACTATTTCATTTGTGATTTAGATTTTAGTTCCTTTTATTACTTTTATCTTTTTATTTTTTTCTTAAAACACGGCACTGGCAAAGGAAAATATTTAGCTAGAATATACATTTAATTAACCACAACAGTGCACACACACACTCAACGAGATGATGTCAATTTGCTGCCAATCTAATGTTTCATCACAATATTGCTCAAGTACAAAATATAAGTATTGGTAATAGCAGACAATACCTACAACCGTATATGTGCATTTCCCGACACAGACGTACGTACAATGGAAGAAAATTTTACACAACATGGAAGTCACTGCACCAATCCTCCACGTGCCGAGAGAACTAAAAAAAAAAAAAGAAGAGAGAGAGAGAGAGAGGACAGGCACATCACTAACTCGTCGATACCATTATCCTTTCACCAGTCACACACAGCCACTTCCCGGGAGAAAGTGGCGCAAAAAAACAACGAACCTGCAACAGCCACAACACCTGTCACGTGGAGCTAACGACCAGATCACAGCCCCGCGTGACACTGAAGCGTCCCATTGCCTTCTAACGAGGGGTGAAGGCGACGCAGCGTGGCCGACGGAGACAAAGCGAGCCGAGACACACACACACTGGCAGCTGACACTCGCCTTACCATCACTCATGACGGTTCTGTCGATATTCATTCTTGTGTGGATTGTTTTCGTTTCCAGCATGCACGTCGGTCAGCTTGCCACACACACACACACACACACACACACACACACACACGATAATAGTAATAGTAATTTACTGACAAAAACAATATTACGAACACAATAATACGTATCAATTTAATTTCCCAACTTCAATGACAAGATTGCAACTTAGATACTTTATAATAAGCACTTACTATATAAATGTTATATCTAATATACAAAACACACACACACACACACACACACACACACACACACACACACACACACACACACACACACACACACACACACTTTCTTTCTCTCACCCTTATTCTGTCCACCTCTCTAATGCAAGAGTTAACCAGTATTCTCAGTCATTCATCCCTTTCTCTGGTAAACTCTGGAACTCCCTGCCTGCTTCCGTATTTTCACCTTCCTATGACTTGAATGACTTGAATTCCTTCAAGAGGGAGGTTTGAAGACACTTATCTTTCAATTTTTTACTACCGCTTCGGACCCTGTTCGGGCACCACCATCTCAGTTGTTTTCTTTTTTTTTTTTATTGGATTTTTGTTGCCCTAGGCAACACACACACACACACACACACACACACACACACACACACACACACACACACACACATACACACACACACACTTTTCCTGTCTATATTTTTTTCTCCACTTTCCACTAACACATTTCCGAAAAAGAAAAAAAGACAACATTAACTGCTTCCTGGGAACACTGCACATCATAAAATATTTCCCCCACTCCATCAAGTGAAAGAGCCAATCATTCAACAGATCACGCAGGCAGGATCCGTAAACACACTCCCGCGGCATTCAAGAGAAATCAAGTAGCCGGGAGCTCTTCATGCGGCTGCCTATCACCTTCAACAAACACCAATCATGCACCCACGCCCTTCAAGTCCCCGACACACGTGGCGGAACTCACGGACCAATATGTATGATGCCGGACCAAACACGCGCAATTAGAATTCACTTTATAGATTTCACAGCTGATGGAATGCCGTTTGATGCGAGCTCCCTCTATGGATTTTCACGGATGATACACAAGGGCAGTGAGTCCCAAAGGTGTGTGAGTGATGCGTCTCCCTCTCGCCGGGATGAAGCTTTGCGCTGCGTGTCTGTTAATGAGTTGTTGCTTCGTTTTCAAGTGACGGGTTGGAAAAGTTGAGGGTCGGTGAGGAAGTTGGTGTTATTATGGAGCGTGAAGCTGGCCTGAACTGCTGTGTGTGTGTGTGTGTGTGTGTGTGTGTGTGTGTGTGTGTGTGTGTTCCGGTCAATAACTATCTACAGTGGTATCAAAATAACAAAAAAGATAAGCTAGTGTGTGTGTGTGTGTGTGTGTTCCGGTCAATAACTATCTACAGTGGTATCAAAATAACAAAAAAGATAAGCTAAAGATAAATCTAGATGTATTGAAACACTTGCGTACAAATAAATACACACAAAATACACACCTACATAGGTACTAATTAATGGGCCAAGTACAACATCAATGTGGTCAGCTTTAGGTTATGCTAATGGTACATCTTCCCTCCACCACCCTCCTCCCCTAATCGATGGTACACAAAGCTGGTGAAGTGTGTTAATCTACTGTGGTCGCCCCTCACCAGCTTCTCTCTACATTCTTCGCATCTTAAACTCATCCTCCTTCCCTCTTCTTTCCCTCTCTTTGTCCCTCTCTGTTCTCGCTCTCTTCCTTCCCTTCCTGTTTCTTTCCCTTCTTTCTCTGTCCTGTCTCCTTTCTTCCTTTATTTTATGTATCTCTTTCCCTTTTCTTCCATGCACACACATCTTACGCTCTTTTTTTTCTTTATCCTCCTTTTCTTCATTTCTTCCTTCCATCCTCCCATACTACAGCTTCCTTTCCTTTACCTTCAGTTTTTTTTCTTTTCCCTATATTCTTCATTCTTTACTAATTCTCTCACCCCATTCTTTCCTCTTTCTCCTCATTCCTCCCTTCGCTCTCTCCATTCCTCCCTTCCTCAGCTTTCA
The DNA here is from genome assembly GCF_035594125.1 of Scylla paramamosain. Lineage (NCBI taxonomy): Eukaryota > Metazoa > Arthropoda > Malacostraca > Decapoda > Portunidae > Scylla > Scylla paramamosain. The sequence continues at coordinate 6,385,553 of NC_087154.1, forward strand.
TATATGTCTTTGTGTCTTCGCCTTACCCAACACCCTTGGTCTGCCTCTTCTTCCCTCTCCCTCTCTCCCAGGCTACTCATAAAGACGTGTCTCGGCGCCTCCCTCACGCCTCATCATTATAAAACCTTCCTTTGATGCCATTGTTAAATCTCTTAATCTTCATTCAAGCGGGAGTTTCATATCCACTTTAAATTCTCGTTTTCACCAAAATAGGAAATACAAAACTAAAAGATCCTCGCTTTCTCCATTTTATGCGGATATGACTGTAACACACACACACACACACATACACACACACACACACACACACACACACACACACACACACACACACACACACACACACACATACAGTAACTAAAGAAAGAAAAATCATTATTCTTAATGAGGAAAAACAGAATTCTTGGAAACTCCGCTTCGTTCTTTTCATTTCACTTGAATGAGAGTGAAGAGAAAACGTATTAAGCCTTGGTAAGGTTTGTTGTCGTGTAAATAACACATGAGAATATTTTCAACCTCTATTTTTTTTCCTGCTATTTGCCTGCCTTATTCAGCGTGTTCTTCCTCGCTGCTTCCTGGGAACACTGCAATTTGTGGAGTGGTTGCGAGGCTGCCGGGCTCATGGTGGTGGTATGGTGCTGGTGGTAGTGGTGGTGGTGGTAGGGGTGGTGGTGGCACATTGATGACATGCGTATGTGGTGAAGGTGGTGGTGGTGGTGGTGGTGGTGGTGGTGGTGGTAGTAGTTTTGGTACTGGTAATGGCGGTGGTGGAACCACGCAAGTATTAACCAGGAAATGGAGAAGCGGTGGGGAAAGGAGCGCTTGAAGAGGAGGAAGTGGGCGGAGTGGGCGCAGTTTTAATGGTCAGTTGGCGATACAGTGAGGGTCGTTACCGCCGCTGATGGGGAAAGTTTGCCTGCCTAGCGAAGGTCTCCCGGGCTCATGGCGACGGCGTGTTGGTGTTGCCTCGCCAACGCTCGTTCATCCTCGCGACTGGGACTTGAGACCGTGGGCGCTGGTGAGACTCAGCCAGGAGCAAAGTGACGCTGGTGAGGTTCAACCAGAGGCAAAGTAACACTCGTTCATTCTCCCGACTGGGACTTGAGACTGGGCGCTGGTGAGACTCAGCCAGAAGCAAAGTAATACACACACAGGAGACGTTGGGAGATGATACTAGTAAAAAAAAAAAAAAAAAAGAAAAAAAATACATGACTACTCGTAATTCCCCGCTATACGAGTATTCTAGGAAATGCATCAGGAATAGTACTTGTTTTCCAGTTTTTTTTTTTTTACTTTTTGAAGATTGTTGGGTTAAAATAAACTAGAAACATATAATGAGGAAATAATGCATAGATACCAGTTTTTCCCAGAAAATATTTGTTTTACCACCTTGAAGCAAGTTTATACTTTCTCTCCACTTCTATGTGAAGACTTGCTGGACCCTATATAAACGTAAAATAAAGGAAAAAAAGCTACATGTAGAAGAAACAATAGAAAGATACATAACAATGAAAACATGCAACAAAAAGATAAGATACATAAATATAAGACAGATGCTCCGGAATGTAAACCAGCAAAACGAAATGGAGATCCTACTGAGAGATGACAGGACAAGGCAAAGTAAAGCAGTAACTGTAACTGGACTTGACACATTACTCTATTACTGAACGAGGATCCCGGACGGCACTTCGGAAAAAAAGAAACAAACAATACGTACCAAACAAGAGAGGCGTTTAAGCATTACCTCTTTCTTTCCAGCACCGGCGTCCAGTGGCATAAAATAAAATACCTTATGCAGGGAGTACATAAAATCCACTAATCCAGCAAGAGACACTGCAAAATACCTCTGTAGATAACGCATACAAGGAACTATGTAGAGTGCAGCGGCGCCTCTTTAAGTCTCGGTCGGGAAAGAGAGCGCCGGAAGAGGAAAAGTGCGACGCAATTT